>NW_027176208.1:87500-92500 GCF_023055335.1 Clinocottus analis | reverse complement strand
AATAATTAGAGTGAAACTCAAGTTGAAAGTGGTTTCATTGCATGTTATGTTGCTGCTCTCAGCGCCCACAGAGACTCGCTCATCTCTGAAGTTAATGATCTGCGAGGAGGAGTGAGATAATACTCCTTCATGGGAGCAAATGTGAGAAAACCCAGCTCCACTTCTTCTAATCATGAAGTCCCGGTACGAGGTTCATACAGCATCTCCTCGGCTTTGATTTCCTCAAAAAAGCCTCATAACCTGATCTGCCTTCAAGTTAGAGTACATTATGTAATTACGCTGAATAAAAAGAAATAAACTTACACGATGATATGCGAGTTAAATACCCTGAAACAGTAGTTTAATACACCAAAACAGTAGTTTAATACGCCGAAACAGTAGTTTAATACCCTGAAACAGTAGTTTAATACGCCGAAACAGTAGTTTAATACCCTGAAACAGTAGTTAAATACCCTGAAACAGTAGTTAAATACCCTGAAACAGTAGTTTAATACGTTGAAATTGAAAACTGTTCTTGCTCTCTGACAGCAGACTATCAGGTGGAACATTGAGGTTCTGTTCTTCAGCAGACCATCAGGTGGAACATTGAGGTTCTGTTCTTCAGCAGACTATCAGGTGGAACATTGAGGTTCTGTTCTTCAGCAGACCATCAGGTGGAACATTGAGGTTCTGTTCTTCAGCAGACCATCAGGTGGAACATTGAGGTTCTGTTCTTCAGCAGACTATCAGGTGGAACATTGAGGTTCTGTTCTTCAGCAGACCATCAGGTGGAACATTGAGGTTCTGTTCTTCAGCAGACTATCAGGTGGAACATTGAGGTTCTGTTCTTCAGCAGACCATCAGGTGGAACATTGAGGTTCTGTTCTTCAGCAGACCATCAGGTGGAACATTGAGGTTCTGTTCTTCAGCAGACCATCAGGTGGAACATTGAGGTTCTGTTCTTCAGCAGACCATTAGGTGGAACATTGAGGTTCCTCCCAGCAGAACGGGGTTCTTTCAGCAGCGTGGCGGCTTGTCTCAGACCCTCTGCTGGTGACACCTGAGGAAACTACTCAAACAGTCTGTGTTCAGATTATTTTGTACAGAAACTGAAATCATCTTTTTCTTTTCTGCTGTAATCTTTCTTCACGCTCTGCCTGGATGGATCCACAATGACAACATAATGAACTCATTCACATTCAATCTCAAGGACAGGCAGTTAATCTGCAGGAGGCGGCCCAGAGGTCAGAGGTCAGAGGTCAGAGATAACGACTGACTGCTGGTGATTACAGACATCATGGCCACAGACAAAGACCTTGAGCTGAAAGTTCTCCTTTAAACTTTGACTTATGTTTCTTATTAGTTATAATTATAATAATATGTTATGAATGTTATATGAATATATATATATATATATATATATATATATATATATATATATATATATATATATATATATATATATATATATATATATAAAATGTACATTATATAAATTCTCTGAAGTCTCTGTCTTCTTCATGTCCACTATTCTTTCCTGGTGAATACTGCAGACGTTGAACAAAGATCACAAACTGCTTCAGAGGACAAGCAGCCTGTTCAGTGGCAGCGTCTCTGCAGGCTGCTGGTTAACAGTCCTGACTTTATGCTCCAACAAAACCCACAGAAAGGCCTCTGATGGCAGAGTGTAAAACAAAGAGGCGGGCCAGACTGAGGCTCCTGTGGATAAAACCCCCACATGGAGTCCTCTCGCTGCCAGCGCTGCTGAACAGACACCAGGTCACTTTTCTTCCTCCTGACTCCTGAAACAAAGCCGCCGCTCAGTCGCAGCAGGTCGACACGAGGAGGACAGTGTCCTCAGCTGAAAGCTGACTAAAGGGCCCCCAGGAGCCGGAAGCGCCGCTCAAAGTGAACAATCGGAGTGTTTGGAGAGCCCTCGGGTGCGTTTGGTTTTAATGTTGGCCGTGGAGAAGGGCGGCCCGGCGGGGAGGAGACGCTCCAGAGCTGTACCAGCGTCACTTAGCAACAGCACCTTTTAGCTGGAAGAAAGCTCAGGAAGACCCCCGACGGCAAGACGGCCTGGACACCAGCAGAAAGCTCAGGAAGACCCCCGACGGCAAGACGGCCTGGACACCAGCAGAAAGCCCAGGAAGACCCCCGACGGCAAGACGGCCTGGACACCAGCAGAAAGCTCAGGAAGACCCCCGACGGCAAGACGGCCTGGACACCAGCAGAGACCATGTCTGGTCCAACATTCATCTGATTAACTCCTTCCTGAGACATGAAACTGAACTCATGAAACTCAGTTCATATCCCACCTTGACCTGTGATGAGACTCCTATTAAAAGGCCAGTGTTTAGGTTCTAGTCTAGGGTTGTTACAGCAGAAGGAGGGAATCAATGCACTGCTGTGGACATATTTTCAGAATATGTATTTCTATACATAGTGAAGCTGTAGTCTCTGATGTCTTGACTCAAGAACATCATTCAACCTCTCAGAACACAGTCCATGTTATGTTGTGACATCAACCCTTTAGGGTTATACGTTCCAACAAATAGCTTCATAGATAATGAACTGTTCACTCGTGTTGCTGGTTATCTTTTCCATCCAAGGTGAGAACTCAGAGATCCACTTTAAATACAGAAATAAAGTTAAGATGATGTTTGTTGTTCTGCAAAGAAAAGCATCTGAAGGTCAGCTCATAGTTCCAACATTACAACAGAGTGCATTGTGCGACCCGATGGGAGGAACCCGCACTAACTACAAACCTGAACCGCCCCTTACTCAGTGGCGGGCGGTGGGTTCTGTACTTAAATCTTCAGTGTATCAGCTGTTCGCCGCTCTCTCTAGTGGGGTAATATAGTACTATGATCTCTCTAGTGGGGTAATATGGTACTATGATCTCTCTAGTGGGGTAATATGGTACTATGATCTCTCTAGTGGGGTAATATGGTACTATGATCTCTCTAGTGGGGTAATATGGTACTATGATCTCTCTAGTGGGGTAATATGGTACTATGATCTCTCTAGTGGGGTAATATGGTACTATGATCTCTCTAGTGGGGTACTATGGTACTATGATCTCTCTAGTGGGGTAATATGGTACTATGATCTCTCTAGTGGGGTAATATGGTACTATGATCTCTCTAGTGGGGTAATATGGTACTATGATCTCTCTAGTGGGGTACTATGGTACTATGATCTCTCTAGTGGGGTAATATGGTACTATGATCTCTCTAGTGGGGTAATATAGTACTATGATCTCTCTAGTGGGGTAACATGGTACTATGATCTCTCTAGTGGGGTACTATGGTACTATGATCTCTAGTGGGGTAATATGGTACTATGATCTCTCTAGTGGGGTACTATGGTACTATGATCTCTCTAGTGGGGTAATATGGTACTATGATCTCTAGTGGAGTAATATGGTACTATGATCTCTCTAGTGGGGTAATATGGTACTATGATCTCTCTAGTGGGGTACTATGGTACTATGATCTCTAGTGGGGTAATATGGTACTATGATCTCTCTAGTGGGGTAATATGGTACTATGATCTCTCTAGTGGGGTAATATGGTACTATGATCTCTCTAGTGGGGTAATATGGTACTATGATCTCTAGTGGGGTAATATGGTACTATGATCTCTCTAGTGGGGTAATATAGTACTATGATCTCTCTAGTGGGGTAATATGGTACTATGATCTCTCTAGTGGGGTAATATGGTACTATGATCTCTAGTGGGGTAATATGGTACTATGATCTCTAGTGGGGTAATATAGTACTATGATCTCTCTAGTGGGGTAATATGGTACTATGATCTCTCTAGTGGGGTAATATGGTACTATGATCTCTAGTGGGGTAATATGGTACTATGATCTCTAGTGGGGTAATATAGTACTATGATCTCTCTAGTGGGGTAATATGGTACTATGATCTCTCTAGTGGGGTACTATGGTACTATGATCTCTCTAGTGGGGTAACATGGTACTATGATCTCTCTAGTGGGGTAATATGGTACTATGATCTCTCTAGTGGGGTAATATAGTACTATGATCTCTCTAGTGGGGTAACATGGTACTATGATCTCTCTAGTGGGGTAACATGGTACTATGATCTCTCTTTTGTGGTTATTCATGTTTTCCTTGTTGCATGCAGTTTATCTTGAAATATTCCCAATGTCATCTGATACGTTGAAGTTATATCTTACGAATATCCATTTCCTAGTGGATAGACTTCCTGCTGCTTCTGCTTTTCAGTGTCAGATTCACCAGCTTCCTCCATTGCTGAGTTTGTCTGGTGCAGCAGAAGAGTTCTGTCATGGATCTGTTGGAAAGCCACGTCACCAGCAGAGCTCCGCTGTCACTGACACCTCCAGTGTTATCAAGAGGCTCATGCAGATAGGTGCGGTGTTTGCACCGGAAGGCAAACGGCTGGTCAACCACGAGTTTGGTAGTCGAGCAGCTGCGTCCTGAAAGGATGTGTTCACATACTGGCCTCTTTGCTCCATGTCATACTCAAGGACTCCACTAGAGGGCGCACTGGACAACTCACACGTGGAGAACTTCTGGATTTGCACGATGTAAACAATAAACATGGCTAAAAGAAGACAGAAGCAATGACACCCGGAACAGAAAACTCCAAACGCTCGCCAGTCTGTCATAATCCAAAATTACTCATTATTTCTGCTCATTTTTGTTAAAAAAAATACTTTAAATAAAAATGTATTTTTGATTTACTAGTCAGTCAGCTTCTCAGCTGATGGAGGAGGTGTAACGTCACGGCGCCCTCTAGTGGGCATTCAACGTCCCTGCCTCTTCGTTTCAACATCTATATATGTCTTGTATCACTTTAATGTCCTGCTTGTTGCTGTCCATGAGTATTAATGAATAAACCGGTAAAGATTAACTTGATGAAGAGTTCCATCATGGTGGAGTACACAGTATGGAAGAAGACTTACGTTTTCTCTTGCCAAATGGTTAATTGCTTTATTTGTTATATATTGTGAAGGAGTAGGATGTG
>NW_027176208.1:77500-82500 GCF_023055335.1 Clinocottus analis | reverse complement strand
CGGAGGACCGGCGATGTGCTGCTAATAGCTATGCTATTATGTTATGATGAAGATATGTGGAGTGAACGCTACATTTAGCATAGCTTCACATCTTCACCAAGTTTGTCAACACCGCAAGTTGTGAAAGTTCCATGCCAACTTTAGTTTAAACCGTGTATCGAAATCACCTTTTGTTTACCACAAAGAAATATCAGAGCCCGCCTACCAGAACCAGACCTGCAGAGACCTTGACCTGCCTACCAGAACCAGACCTGCAGAGATCTTTACTTGCCTACCAGAACCAGACCTGCAGAGACCTTTACTTGCCTACCAGAACCAGACCTGCAGAGACCTTGACCTGCCTACCAGAACCAGACCTGCAGAGACCTTGACCTGCCTACCAGAACCAGACCTGCAGAGACCTTTACCTGCTTTATTACCTGTTGAATTGCTACAGATTATTTGGAAAGCATGTAACAGTCTCACACAAAAAATAACAATACTTTAATACTGATATATAAAAATGCTTAACCGTCTTAATCACAGAAAACTCTCAGGTCCAGTGAATCAGCCTATTCTTTGTCTGCTGTCTTCTTTTCTTCATCTTCTTCTTGTCTCTGCAAACTGTTTCTCTCAGCACGCCTTTCATATAATGATCGAGGTAAGAAGATCAAACGTCACATTATTTCATTACTGCCATCATTGTTTTTTTCTCATGTTCTGGGTTTGATTTTGCATCTTTAGCCTCCAGCTGACTTCTTTACCTTTTTACACACCTGCTTTTTGGTTTTCTCACATTTTATTTAGTTTATCTTCATTTTATTTCTTGATGTCTCCATGTATTGATCAGCAGATGCATGATTGATATAATTCTGACAGAAAGCAGGTTGAGCTTCTGTGTTCCTGCAGCGGCTGATGCTCATGTTGTCATGGACAGACACACACTATGATGCTCATGTTGTCATGGACAGACACACACTATGATGCTCATGTTGTCATGGACAGACACACACTATGATGCTCATGTTGTCATGGACAGACACACACTATGATGCTCATGTTGTCATGGACAGACACACACTATGATGCTCATGTTGTCATGGACAGACACACACTATGATGCTCATGTTGTCATGGACAGACACACACTATGATGCTCATGTTGTCATGGACAGACACACACTATGATGCTCATGTTGTCATGGACAGACACACACTATGATGCTCATGTTGTCATGGACAGACACACACTATGATGCTCATGTTGTCATGGACAGACACACACTATGATGCTCATGTTGTCATGGACAGACACACACTATGATGCTCATGTTGTCATGGACAGACACACACTATGATGCTCCTGTTGTCATGGACAGACACACACTATGATGCTCATGTTGTCATGGACAGACACACACTATGATGCTCATGTTGTCATGGACAGACACACACTATGATGCTCATGTTGTCATGGACAGACACACACTATGATGCTCCTGTTGTCATGGACAGACACACACTATGATGCTCTCAAACAACCAAAAGTAAACAAGACGTTAGAACCCTCTGTGCTCGATAGACACAACCCCTGTGTTTTTACTTACGGTCCGACTGACTCACTCGTGTGTGTCTGTGTTTGTGTTGACTCACTCGTGTGTGTCTGTGTTTGTGTTGACTCACTCGTGTGTGTCTGTGTTTGTGTTGACTCACTCGTGTGTGTGTGTGTGTGTGTGTGTGTGTGTGTGTGTTGCAGGACCCCGGCCCTCTGCCCCCCTCCCCTCTGCTGGGCCAGAAGCCGCTGCAGTTACTGGAGGTGAAAGCCAGAGGGCGCTTCGGCTGCGTGTGGAAGGCTCGGCTGCTTAGCGAATACGTGGCTGTCAAGATCTTCCCCATCCAGGTTTGTCCCAGCTGTCTCGAACGCACCATCAGCCGCCAAGTCCACTATTGTTAGGCATGGACATCTGTGTGGCATCATTCAACCTCCAGCTGATCTGTGAACGCTCCAGAAGCGCTTTGTACAAGCTAGAAGCACAATGATGCATTCAGAAGCACCAAATGGTGTGTTCATGAGCTTTAATCTACATGTGGAAACAACTTGGACGCTACAAAGAAGATGTGTTTTCTTTTCTTCTTTAACAGCACAGTCTTGAGTTCCCATTGAGCATGAATGCAGCACAAAGTCTCACACACATACACATATGTATGAAAAAATGTAACTGATGACTTGCATGATTTTTCTGCGATTAATTTCCTCACATCACAAGATGTTCAGTGCACTTGTTCAAGACTTTTCTCACTGAGGTAGAAAAACTGAACTGAAACATGAAAAGCACTTATTGCTTTTGTAGAAAGTGAATCAACTGCTGGTCTTTAACATCTTTAAGGTAAGAAACAGACTGAACATGATAAGACCTCCCAACGCAAAACAATAACGCATTTAACACACACTCTGAGACTACGACACACACACACACACACACACACACACACACTGATTTGTGTTGACCTTTGTATGGACCCTTAGGACAAACTGTCGTGGCAGAACGAGTTTGAGATCTTCAGCCTGAATGGAATGAGACATGAAAACCTGCTGCACTTCATCGGAGGAGAGAAGAGAGGAAGAGACCTGGACCTGGAGCTGTGGCTCATCACGGCCTACCACGAGAAGGTACCACACACACACACACACACACACACACACACACACACACACACACACACACACACACTCTGTTACGTGCTGGTTGTGAAGTGTTCCAGACAACAATAAGGAAAGCTGACGGGTTCTTAGATGATCAGCTCTCCGATCTGGTGAATGAAAGATGAATCACACGTTCTCTGTGAGAGACGTTGGCTCAGTGTGACACCCTGAAGTCATGTGACGTGTTCTGTGCTCAGGGTTCTCTCACAGACTACCTGAAGTCATGTGACGTGTTCTGTGCTCAGGGTTCTCTCACAGACTACCTGAAGTCATGTGACGTGTTCTGTGCTCAGGGTTCTCTCACAGACTACCTGAAGTCATGTGACGTGTTCTGTGCTCAGGGTTCTCTCACAGACTACCTGAAGTCATGTGACGTGTTCTGTGCTCAGGGTTCTCTCACAGACTACCTGAAGTCATGTGACGTGTTCTGTGCTCAGGGTTCTCTCACAGACTACCTGAAGGCCAACGTTCTCTCCTGGTCTGAGCTGTGTGTCATCGCTCAGTCCATGTCCCGAGGTCTGGCCTACCTGCACGAAGACGTACCGGGACACAAGGACGGATACAAGCCTGCCATCGCACACAGGTACACACACACACACACACACACACACACACACACACACACACACAGGTTCACCTGTCAGTGAGACGTCTCACTCTGTTTGTTTTTCAGGGACTTTAAAAGTAAGAATGTGCTGCTGAAGTCGAACCTGACCGCTTGCATCGCTGACTTCGGCCTCGCTCTCAGGTTTGAGGCGGGAAAATCACCTGGAGACACACACGGACAGGTGAGCCCACCTGTTCACCGGTTCACCTGTTCACCTGCTCCCCTGCTCCTCTGTCTTTTCTTAGTGTTGGCGGAAAGTGAAACAATCACTGTGATCAGAATCCGTGATCAGAAATCAATAACCTGAGAACAAAGAGTGTGTAGTAAACACACCAACCGTAATCAAGAATTGTGTAGTGTGTGTTATTGACGATGCAGTGCGTGTGTGTGCGCAGGTGTAGTGTGTGTAGATGTAGTGTGTGTGTGCAAGTGTAGTGTGTGTAGGTGTAGTGTGTGTGTGTGCAAGTGTAGTGTGTGTGTGTGTGTGTGTGTGCAGGTGTCGTGGGTCCAGACTCTCAGGCCCCGGTGTGTGTGTGTGTGTGTGTGTGTGTGTGTGTGTAGGTGGGCACCAGGAGGTACATGGCCCCCGAGGTCCTGGAGGGAGCCATTAACTTCCAGAGAGACTCCTTCCTGAGGATCGACATGTACGCTGTGGGTCTGGTGCTGTGGGAGCTGGCCTCACGCTGCAAAGCTGCCGACGGTAAGGAGCCCCGACCAGAGGGGGCGCCAGAGACCACCAGACCCTCTGGACCCTCTGGACCCGCTGCATACACAACGTGTGTTGGCGGGAATCAGTGAGACCCTGAACCAACTCTGTCTGTATGTGTCTGTGGTGGTCTCTGTTGGTCTGTATGTGTCTGTGGTGGTCTCTGATAGTCTGTATGTGTCTGTGGTGGTCTCTGATAGTCTGTATGTGTCTGTGGTGGTCCCTGATAGTCTGTATGTGTCTGTGGTGGTCTCTGATGGTCTGTATGTGTCTGTGGTGGTCTCTGTTGGTCTGTATGTGTCTGTGGCGGTCTCTGTTGGTCTATATGTGTCTGTGGCGGTCGCTGATGGTCTGTATGTGTCTGTGGTGGTCTTTGGTGGTCTGTATGTGGTGGTCTCTGGTGGTCTGTATGTGTCTGTGGTGGTCTCTGATGGTCTATATGTGTCGGTGGTGGTCTCTGATGGTCTATATGTGTCTGTGGCGGTCACTGATGGTCTGTATGTGTCTGTGGTGGTCACTGATGGTCTGTATGTGTCTGTGGTGGTCTCTGTTGGTCTGTATGTGTCTGTGGTGGTCTCTGTTGGTCTGTATGTGTCTGTGGTGGTCTCTGATGGTCTGTATGTCACTGGTCCAGGTCCTCTGGGTGAGTACATGCTCCCCTTTGAAGAGGAGGTGGGTCTGCATCCGTCTCTCGAGGACATGCAGGACCTGGTGGTCCACAAGAAGCTGAGACCAGCTCTGAGGGAGTGCTGGCAGACACACACGGTGAGGCAGACTACATTACCCAGCATGCACCACTTCATTCTAATCCTACCCTGTGTGTGTGTGTGTGTGTGTGTCTCAGGGTCTGGCCGTGCTGTGTGAGACCATAGAGGAGTGCTGGGACCACGAGGCTGAGGCCCGGCTGTCAGCGTGCTGCGTTCAGGAACGCGTCGTTCAGACGAGCGTCACGGCGCCCGAGGATGTCGTCACGGTGGTCACCATGGTAACCAACGTGGATTACC
>NW_027176208.1:62500-67500 GCF_023055335.1 Clinocottus analis | reverse complement strand
AGGTGGAGAGGAGGTGAGGGGGGAGGTACTTTTTTAGTTTGGTCTGATTTTTTTGTGTTTTTTAGGTATCAGATGGAAGATTTCAGTGGAGAAAGTCTCAGAGAGGTTCTACTGCCTCTGGTGGAGAAAGCAGCGTACTGCAGCCCGGGTCCACTGGCCAAGAGACACAGAAGTGACATGAAGGTATGCGTCATGTGACCTCACTGAGTCTCAGCGCCTGGTGTCTGTTTCTCTTCAGCACTGATTATGAGGATTTAGATTTTCTTATCATATATCATTATTCTGTTCTGGACTGTCGATAGAATCTATTTATATATCTATGCATATAGATATATATCCTTAAGATCTCGTGTTCAGAATGTGTTGCAGAAGAAGCTTCCCTTCAACCTCCTGCGACCGCAGAAGAGACCGGACAGAGCGCGTCCACCACTGAGACGCCGGCCGCCCGGCGCCTTCACCGTCAACCAGGCCGACATCCTGCAGTACGACTTCCACAGCTCTGGAGACGACGGCTCTGTTGCTGCTATGGTCAGACCTGCTGCCATTCTCTCTCTCTCTCTCTCTCTCTCTCTCTCTCTCTCTCTCTCTCTCTCTCTCTCTCTCTCTCTCTCTCTCTCTCTCTCTCTCTCATTTATTTATATATATAAATATATATATATACACACACACTGCTATACATACATAACATGTTCATGTCTCTTCAGTCTGCTCCGTCTTCTACTGATGAAGAAGAAAATAATCCTGATGGAGTTTATGTCTTCAGGAGAAAAGCTGGATGTCAATACCTCTCAGTGAGTTCCTCCCTTTAGTTCACACTGACTTAGTGCTACTAGTGCTAGTACTGCTACTAGTGCTAGTACTGCTACTAGTGCTAGTACTGCTACTAGGTTAATTCAGTTCATTTGGTAGAGCCCAAATCACAAATACAAAATGATCCTCAGCGCTTTACAGTCTGTACTCATGCCATCGTGTCATGGACCTCAAGTCCCCAAATAAAGACATCAAAACCCTTTCAGGACACAGGAAGAAGCTTCATAGAGCAACAGGATCCTCTATCAGAATGGACCGAAGCAACAGATGTCATGTGATCAGAATGAGCAATAACAGTTACAGCTCATCACATGAATACGACAGAAATGAGTAGTATGCATGTGGTACATAGAACGAGTAGTATGCTCATGGTACATATAATGAGCAGTATACGATATCTATTCTGCTGCTCGTACTAGTACTGCTGCTAGTGAGAGTACTGCTGCTGCAAGTGTCGGTGTTGTTGCATCGTAGTCCGTCTGTTTAACGGTTCAATGTCTGCAACTTGAACCTGATCAATGCTTTTCCTGTGAGACTTGAACCTGATCAATACTTTGGAGGAAACACTTCTCGGTGTCGTCCCAAGTAACAGAGGATAAACAACAACAACTGTTTGTGTTGTTTGTTTTGCAGCCGGGTAGAGACGATCGTCCGGGGCTCCTCCAACCTGTCCGTCACTCTCTGGCTGAACTCGTTCTGGCTCCTCATTGGACGGGACTGAGCTGCCGCCGGATAGGCCGGGGGGGCAGGTAGCTGCTGCTGACCTTCGTCACACTCATCATCACACTCATCGCTATCTTCCTCAGTGAAGCTGAAGCCCTTTCCCCGTCTCTCTGATCAGGATCCTCCTGGACCGAGCCTCCTCGGGTCATGACCCACTGGACCAGAAGCCCTCTCTGACTGACGTCCTGAGCCACATCCAGACCCTGAGGAGGTTCTGCTTCAGACCCAGACCGGGTCAGGGCCTGAGGGAGTCCTCTGTGGGGCCCAACAGAGCCGGCTGTCTCTCACCTGGGAGCGCCTCAGGTGAGCTTCGAGTCTTCAGTCTCTTCCTCGTGAGGAGAGTCTACTTGCAGCGGAAGACCGAGTCTTGGTCCAGTTCAGAACCCAGAACCAAACCAGAACATGCCACACTAGACCATACTAGACCTTCCCAGACCAAACCAGACCACGCCAGACCAAACCAGAACATGCCAAAGCAGACCACGCCAGACCAAAGCAGACCACGTCCTGGGCTGGGCTCCCTGTGTGGAGCCCCGGTCCATGTGAGAGTCTGTAGTTTGTGTTTCACATGTCTTCCCTCTGTGTGCCAGCAGGAGGCATCACAGAGCAGCAGTACCTCAGTCATCAGAGGCAACTCATCCAGATGCAGAAGCAACAGCTGGAGAAGAGACGGAGCCCGGTTTTATGTAGACACGGAACACAGGTAATACAAAAATATATGTATATATATTGTGTGTGTGTGTGTGTGTGTGTGTGTGTGTGTGTGTGTGTGTGTGTGTGTGTATGTATGTATGAGTAACACCCTGTTCTGTCTAGTCCAGTTCAAAGACTTTGGACTCGGCCAGCGCTCAGTTTGCAGCCTCAGCTGTGATCGGCGCTCCTCTTCCTCCTCCTCGTCGTGGTCACATCAACAGTGAGAACAAACCTTGCAAGGCCGCCGTCAACGGGGTCCTCCATTCTTCAGGTGAGCCTCCTCACCTGTCTGAGGCTCACGGGGTTAACCAATGCTTTGGAGCAGAACTTTATGAACATAAATTAGCGGGGTTAGGGTTAAGGTGCCTCACAGCAAGAGGTCTGGGGTTTGGATCCCGGTCTGCAGGTCATTCTGTGTGGAGTCTGCATGTTCTCTCTGTGGCAGCGTGGGTTCTCTCTGGGTTCTACGGCTTCATCACACAAAAGACAGGAAGGTTAGCTCAATGGGTGAATAGTTGTGTGTCTCTATGTCTGCCCTGTGATGGACTGGAGACTCATCCAGGTGAACTCTGCCTTCACCCATTGACAGCTGGGATCGGCTCCAGCGCCCCTAAAGAGGATAAGAGGTTTGAATAAACGATGGATGGGTTAAGGTGTGTAGAGTCAAAGAGGTTAAGGTGTGTAGAGTCAAAGAGGTTAAGGTGTGTAGAGTCAAAGAGGTTAAGGTGTGTAGAGTCAAAGAGGTTAAGGTGTGTAGAGTCAAAGAGGTTAAGGTGTGTAGAGTCAAAGAGGTTAAGGTGTGTAGAGTCAAAGAGGTTAAGGTGTGTAGAGTCAAAGAGGTTAAGGTGTGTAGCGTCAAAGAGGTTAAGGTGTGTAGAGTCAAAGAGGTTAAGGTGTGTAGAGTCAAAGAGGTTAAGGTGTGTAGAGTCAAAGAGGTTAAGGTGTGTAGAGTCAAAGAGGTTAAGGTGTGTAGAGTCAAAGAGGTTAAGGTGTGTAGAGTCAAAGAGGTTAAGGTGTGTAGAGTCAAAGAGGTTAAGGTGTGTAGAGTCAAAGAGGTTAGCTCGTAACACACAACCAACAAGGGCTGCGTTTCCCAGATTCGTTAAGACGCTCTTAAGCGCTTAAGAGCGTCTTAGGAGCTCTAAGAGCGCTGTGAAAGAAGGATGTGTTTCCCAGAGTCGTTCTTAGCTAAAGACGCTGTTTCACTAAGAAGCAAACGTAAGATCAGTCTGACCCACTCTTAACAGCCTTCTTAGCGACAAACGCTCACTGCAGCCGCGTCATGGAAAGTTATATCTGACATTCAAAGGAAAACTAAAACCATGCGTCATGATGAATGTGCGCCCACAGCTACAGAACACTGACGCAAGAAAAATAATCTCATTAAAAGAAAAATAACAATTAAGAATTCCCCCTGTGTTCCTGCAGATACATAAATAAAATGAATCAGCATTACTATCACTCATTACGTTTTCACACACATTCAGCATCTGCATATGAGTTTACGTTAGCTATAAAAACATCAACAACCCTGTGGTATTCCACAGATATCAGGGAACTGACAGGTGTAACTGAACTCTGCTGAACCTCATCAAGAGAGGCTCCTCGTCTAAAGACGTTGCTGAAGTCCCCGTGAGAGACACCACGGCTGCAATACAGCATCACCTCGCTGCTAACCAACAGCGCCGCCGTGCGCGAAGCCAGATGGTTCACATAAACGCATGTGATGGTTCACATAAACGCATGTGATGGTTCACATAAACGCATGTGATGGTTCACATAAACGCATGTGATGGTTTACATAAACGCATGTGATGGTTCACATAAACGCATGTGATGGTTCACATAAACGCATGTGATGGTTCACATAAATGCATGTGATGGTTTACATAAACGCATGTGATGGTTCACATAAACGCATGTGATGGTTCACATAAACGCATGTGATGGTTCACATAAACGCATGTGATGGTTCACATAAACGCATGTGATGGTTCACATAAACGCATGTGATGGTTCACATAAACGCATGTGATGGTTCACATAAACGCATGTGATGGTTCACATAAACGCATGTGATGGTTCACATAAACGCATGTGATGGTTCACATAAACGCATGTGATGGTTCACATAAACGCATGTGATGGTTCACATAAATGCATGTGAGCGTCAGCACTTCTCCACTCAATGTGCTGTCGGACCGGGCCGTCCAGTCCAAGTACCGGCTTCCCGGTGTGGAGACCCAACGCCTCGTCACGCTGGTGTCACCACACATCCAGAGGCCGACCCGCTGCAGTGTTGCCCTCAGCCTGGTCTTTACGCATGGGGAGCTTCCTGGAGGTGGTGGGGTACGGCACCGGCCTCAGCAAGGCATCGGGTTCACGGAGTGTTGCAGCGTGACACCGATCCTCCTGCGCCATGCGGACACACACACACACACACACACACACACACACACACACACACACACACACACACACACACACACACACGTGCGCACGTAGCATAATTGCACCTGTGTGTGGGGACCACAGCGTGTTGTGTGTGGTTCATGCTCTGGTAAAGTGGTGCGTGATGGATTAACCTGACATCGATTGAGTTAGTTTCATCAACACGGCGGTGGACAGCTCCCACTAAGAGCGTCTTATGAAGCTTCTTTGACGAGATCTTAAGAAGGCAGTTAAGAGCGCGTCTGGGAAACACTGGTATCTTAGCGCTGCTTCTTACCGAACCTTCTTTCGAGGCTTCTTAAGTCCTTAAGAACGATGGAATC
>NW_027176208.1:40000-55000 GCF_023055335.1 Clinocottus analis | reverse complement strand
GGAGCATTGAGGTGTTCACGGTGTGTTCATGTTCCTCAGGAGCATTGAGGTGTTCACGGTGTGTTCATGTTCATCAGGAGCATTGAGGTGTTCACGGTGTGTTCATGTTCATCAGGAGCATTGAGGTGTTCACGGTGTGTTCATGTTCATCAGGAGCATTGAGGTGTTCACGGTGTGTTCATGTTCATCAGGAGCATTGAGGTGTTCACGGTGTGTTCATGTTCATCAGGAGCATTGAGGTGTTCACGGTGTGTTCATGTTCATCAGGAGCATTGAGGTGTTCACGGTGTGTTCATGTTCATCAGGAGCATTGAGGTGTTCACGGTGTGTTCATGTTCATCAGGAGCATTGAGGTGTTCACGGTGTGTTCATGTTCATCATGTTCAGGGGAGTCTGCACGACCCTCGCTTGATGGGAGTCATCCCTCGGATCTCCAGAGACATCTTCGACCACATCTACTCCATGGACGAGAACCTGGAGTTCCACATCAAGGTGATGTCACCTGTACACTGATGACATCATCAGCCACATCACATCATGATTCCTGTTTTAATATATTTGTCCTGCAGTAACTTGAAAGCATTTGATGAACTGCTCCCCATTGCTGCGGCGTATAGAATCTCTTTGGATGAAGTGTCATAATGTCAATAAGTCAAATCAACATACATTTAAACTAAATATATATTAATTATAAATAATAGAATTCTCAATGTGTTTTCATGTCAGCTATAAGAAAGGAATTCATTCACACACTAAACATTTCAACCCTTAAGGATTCTTTTTATTTATTTATTTAGGAATTACATCACAATCTGTCTATGAAAAGTTAAATCTGATCTGGGATCAGAGCCTGCAGAGACTCAGCTTAAGAACTAGTGAGGCGTTCACTGACCGGCTGCTATGAGGCGTTCACTGACCGGCTGCTATGAGGCGTTCACTGACCGGCTGCTGTGCATATGCTCAGCTGAGATAGAAGTACCATGTACATACAATAGTACTGTTAGTATTGTTATTGATACATACAATAATACCGTTAGTATTGTTATTACTACATACAATAGTACCGTTAGTATTGTTATTACTACATACAATAGTACCGTTAGTATTGTTATTACTACATACAATAGTACCATTAGTATTGTTATTACTACATACAATAGTACCATTAGTATTGTTATTACTACATACAATAGTACCATTAGTATTGTTATTACTACATACAATAGTACTGTTGGTATTGTTATTGATCTTCAGGTTTGGAAAGAAAAGATGAAAATCGGTTTCACATCTTTTGGTAAAATAAAGTTTGTGTTTTTCCCTGTAAGTTATAAATGTACATGTTGTTCATAAAATAGAGTAGTAATATTTAATCTGTTAACAATGACACAATGCTGACTAGTATAGAATCATATACATCATGTAATATTATTTTATGTTTATATCTATACATTATGTATGTGATTATATATGTATATGTATTTTTACATAATGAATTGTGTCTTTTTTTCTCTGCAGGTCTCTTATTTTGAAATCTATTTGGATAAAATCCGAGACCTACTGGACGGTGATGATAATATTTATTGTCTATATTTTTAAACACAAACATTACTTATTGATGAGGTTCACGTTCTAACTGATTTCTACGACAGAGTTGGAGCACTGAACCCTCGCTGCTGTGTCTGCGCTGTACAGAGCGGCGTGTGAGTCTGTGCAGAGCGGCGTGTGAGTCTGTACAGAGCGGCGTGTGAGTCTGTACGGAGCGGCGTGTGAGTCTGTACGGAGCGGCGTGTGAGTCTGTACAGAGCGGCGTGTGAGTCTGTACGGAGCGGCGTGTGAGTCTGTACGGAGCGGCGTGTGAGTCTGTACGGAGCGGCGTGTGAGTCTGTACGGAGCGGCGTGTGAGTCTGTACGGAGCGGCGTGTGAGTCTGTACGGAGCGGCGTGTGAGTCTGTACGGAGCGGCGTGTGAGTCTCTCTGTACAGAGCGGCGTGTGAGTCTCTCTGTACAGAGCGGCGTGTGAGTCTGTACAGAGCGGCGTGCGAGTCTCTCTGTACGGAGCGGCTTGTGGGTCTGTACAGAGCGGCGTGTGAGTTTGTACAGAGCGGCGTGTGAGTCTCTCTGTACGGAGCGGCGTGTGAGTTTGTACAGAGCGGCGTGCGGGTCTCTCTGTACGGAGCGGCGTGCGGGTCTCTCTGTACGGAGCGGCGTGCGGGTCTCTCTGTACGGAGCGGCGTGCGGGTCTCTCTGTACGGAGCGGCGTGCGGGTCTCTCTGTACGGAGCGGCGTGCGGGTCTCTCTGTACGGAGCGGCGTGCGGGTCTCTCTGTACGGAGCGGCGTGCGGGTCTCTCTGTACGGAGCGGCGTGCGGGTCTCTCTGGATGAAAGCTTCAGCTGAATGAACTGCTTCATGTTTCAGTGTCCAAGACCAACCTGGCGGTTCACGAGGACAAAAACAGGGTTCCTTTTGTGAAGGTATTACTCTTTACTACAGTGCCAGCACTACTTCAATACTACTACAGTACCGGTACTGTGCTAGTAATACAGTATCAGTACTGCAGTACTAGCCAATGCAGCATCAGGACTACAATAACAATACTCTGCTGACGTGTACTTCCTGTCAGGGCTGCACGGAGCGTTTTGTTTCCAGTCCTGATGAAGTGATGGACGTCATCGACGAGGGGAAAGCCAACCGACACGTGGCCGTCACCAGTGAGCCTCTACTTCTACTACTCGGAGTGCTGCTACTACTACTACTACTACTACTACTGGTGTAGTAGTAGTCTTGAAGTAACAAATGCATGGATTAACGTTCCTGCGTCATTATGATGCCTGATTTTTATATTGAGACTTGATAATGAATCAAACACCGAAGGAACCGCTTCCTTAAATCTAACAGCACTGTCAGTTAAACATCTAGTAGTAGTACTACTACTGCTACTACTGCTACTGTTACTACTATTACTACTGCTACTACAACTACTGCTACTGTTACTACTATTACTACTACAACTGTTAATGCTATTACTACTATTACTGTTACTATTACTACTACTACTGTGACTGCTACTACTAACAGTAGTACTACTACTTATATTTCTTGTGTTACTATTGTTAGCCATTATTGTCAATTCTTTGACATTAAAAGTAACAGTTCTATCTACACAAGTTGCGTAATCTAGTGAGGAAATGAGCAGCGTGAATATGTATATTATATATGTATATATACACACAACACAATAAACTAAGATTCAGAGGTTGCGTTGTCAGCAACATGGCCGCTCGGCATCTCTGAAGGAACCCGATGTCATTTACGTGATTCCTGAGCTTGAATAGAAATGGATTGTTTATTTGTGTCCCTTCAAACATCCACGCTGTTAATTATTATGGGTATTATGGGTATTATGGGTATTATTGCCCTGTGCAGACTCCTGCTGTAACGGCATGTGCTGCGCACCGTGACGTCGTTGCTCTCCTCCGGCAGACATGAACGAGCACAGCTCTCGCAGCCACAGCATCTTCCTGATCAGCATCAAGCAGGAGAACATGGAGACGGAGCTGAAGCTGTCGGGGAAGCTCTACCTGGTGGACCTGGCAGGCAGCGAGAAGGTTCACTCATTCTTTCACCCGCCTTCATGACAGCAGAAGTTAATGCTCACATGGAACCCTCAGAGTCACAAGACACGGCCTCTTGCTAGAGTAACACAAGGTGTGGTGACCTCGTCACTGATGACCACACACTGAGCGGTCGGTTCGCGCATGGGACCACACAACAGATCAGGAAGAGTTTCTTCCAAATCCTTTGACAAATCAGTGGCGCTGGTGATGGCGGTGAAGATGAAGCCGATGATGTTTCTGTCCAGGTCAGTAAAACTGGAGCAGAAGGCGCCGTGTTGGACGAAGCCAAGAACATCAACAAGTCCCTCTCTGCTCTGGGGAACGTCATCGCGGCCCTGAGTGAAGGAACCGTGAGTTCTCCTGAAACATGGAAGATGCACAACTAGCCTTTAGAACCGAGTCATGTGACTTTCCTGTTGTGTTTACAGAAGACTCACGTCCCGTACCGAGACAGCAAGATGACTCGGATCCTGCAGGACTCTCTGGGGGGGAACTGCCGGACCACCATCATCATCTGCTGCTCACCTTCAGCTTACAACGAGGCGGAGACCAAGTCCACGCTGATGTTCGGACAGAGGCAAGTGTGGAGGTTCTCTGTGAAGGAGCACTGTGATGAGTACCTGCAAATATGTTTTTAGAATTAAAAGTTGGAGCTTTTTTATAATAATAATATTTATACCATAATATTGTTTTTCACAAATACACATGTATTATAATTTAGCTTATTCCAGTGGCGCCAGCCTCCTCTGCATGAACACAATCACAAAGTTAAAGTTATTTTATAATAGATAGATTGATTAGGGCTGGGCAGATTAACGCGTTAACACAAGATTTATTTGGCAATCCTTTAACGGCGTTAATTATTTGATCATGCGTTAACTGTATGTTGTTTTTTTGCATTGGGAGGAGATTTATCAGTTTAAATCTCTCCAGACGGTGTAGTTCAGACCTGGCGTCTCACGGCTCTCCCAGTCCGGCCCACGTGAGGTCAATCAAACATGAAAAATAAAAAAATAAGAAAAACGCCATGAACGTATTACAGCTGTTTCACTTTCAAGGCGTGCTCTGCCGCAGCCTCGCCGACTGACGTAAAGCTCGTATAGTTCTGTATCTTCTGTTCTCAACAAGCAGCGCTGCTCCCGCGAGCCGCTTCATCTAAAAAAAAAAAGCGCTCACAAGCGGTCAGTATACCGGCAGCTTCCACGTCCAGATTGAAAGTTAATCGCGCATGCGCAAAGTTCAGCAGCTCCCTGGAGCCTCCTCTCAGCTCCCTGGAGCCTCCTCTCAGCTACCTGGAGCCTCCTCTCAGCTCCCTGGAGCCTCCTCTCAGCTCCCTGGAGCCTCCTTTTAGCTCCCTGGAGCCTCCTCTCAGCTACCTGGAGCCTCCTCTCAGCTCCCTGGAGCCTCCTATCAGCTCCCTGGAGCCTCCTCTTAGCTACCTGGAGGCTCCTCTCAGCTCCCTGGAGCCTCCTCTCAGCTCCCTGGAGCCTCCTCTCAGCTACCTGGAGCCTCCTCTCAGCTCCTTGGAGCCTCCTCTCAGCTCCCTGGAGCCTCTTCTCAGCTCCCTGGAGCCTCCTCTCAGCTCCCTGGAGCCTCCTTTTAGCTCCCTGGAGCCTCTTCTCAGCTCCCTGGAGCCTCCTCTCAGGTCCCTGGAGCCTCCTTTTAGCTCCCTGGAGCTTCTTCTCAGCTCCCTGGAGCCTCTTCTCAGCTCCCTGGAGCCTCCTCTCAGCTCCCTGGAGCCTCCTTTTAGCTCCCTGGAGCCTCTTCTCAGCTCCCTGGAGCCTCCTCTCAGGTCCCTGGAGCCTCCTTTTAGCTCCCTGGAGCTTCTTCTCAGCTCCCTGGAGCATCCTCTCAGCTCCCTGGAGCCTCCTCTCAGCTCCCTGGAGCCTCCTCTCAGCTCCCTGGAGCCTCCTCTCAGCTCCCTCGAGCTTCTTCTCAGCTCCCTGGAGCCTCCTCTCAGCTACCTGGAGCCTCCTCTCAGCTACCTGGAGCCTCCTCTTAGCTACCTGGAGCCTCCTCTTAGCTACCTGGAGCCTCCTCTCAGGTCCCTGGAGCCTCCTCTTAGCTACCTGGAGCCTCCTCTCAGGTCCCTGGAGCCTCCTTTTAGCTACCTGGAGCCTCCTCTCAGGTCCCTGGAGCCTCCTCTTAGCTCCCTGGAGCCTCCTCTCAGGTCCCTGGAGCCTCCTCTCAGGTCCCTGGAGCCTCCTCTTAGCTACCTGGAGCCTCCTCTCAGGTCCCTGGAGCCTCCTCTCAGGTCCCTGGAGCCTCCTCTTAGCTACCTGGAGCCTCCTCTTAGCTACCTGGAGCCTCCTCTCAGGTCCCTGGAGCCTCCTCTTAGCTACCTGGAGCCTCCTCTCAGGTCCCTGGAGCCTCCTCTTAGCTACCTGGAGCCTCCTCTTAGCTACCTGGAGCCTCCTCTCAGCTCCCTGGAGCCTCCTCTCAGCTCCCTGGAGCTTCTTCTCAGCTCCCTGGAGCCTCCTCTTAGCTCCCTGGAGCCTCCTCTCAGCTCCCTGGAGCTTCTTCTCAGCTCCCTGGAGCCTCCTCTTAGCTACCTGGAGCCTCCTCTTAGCTACCTGGAGCCTCCTCTCAGCTACCTGGAGCCTCCTCTTAGCTACCTGGAGCCTCCTCTTAGCTACCTGGAGCCTCCTCTCAGGTCCCTGGAGCCTCCTCTTAGCTACCTGGAGCCTCCTCTCAGGTCCCTGGAGCCTCCTCTTAGCTACCTGGAGCCTCCTCTTAGCTCCCTGGAGCCTCCTCTCAGGTCCCTGGAGCCTCCTCTCAGGTCCCTGGAGCCTCCTCTTAGCTACCTGGAGCCTCCTCTTAGCTACCTGGAGCCTCCTCTCAGGTCCCTGGAGCCTCCTCTTAGCTACCTGGAGCCTCCTCTCAGCTCCCTGGAGCCTCCTCTCAGCTCCCTGGAGCCTCCTCTCAGCTCCCTGGAGCCTCCTCTCAGCTCCCTGGAGCTTCTTCTCAGCTCCCTGGAGCCTCCTCTTAGCTACCTGGAGCCTCCTCTCAGCTACCTGGAGCCTCCTCTCAGCTACCTGGAGCCTCCTCTCAGCTACCTGGAGCCTCCTCTTAGCTACCTGGAGGCTCCTCTCAGGTCCCTGGAGCCTCCTTTGCAGCAGCCTGGCATAAGCTTTCCCAGGAGGCTGAGCAGTGTGATACTGACAGTTCACCCTTCTTGGAGATGGAACCAACACCCCGGTCTCTGTTTCTGACCCCCGTGTGACACTGAAGAGGCGTGTCAGCACAGGCAGACCAACCCTGTTCAGCATCTCAGGGCGGATCTCATCCCCCCGGCGCCTCGCCACCAAGGAGCTTTTTGACTCCCTTGAGGGCCTCTGCCATGGCCTCCTCTAACTCCTCCCATGTTTTAGCGTCCACGACCTCCGCAGCTGCAGCCTTCTGGCCTGCCGGTGCCCCTCAGCTGCTTCAGGAGACCCCTGGGCCAGCCAGCCAGCTTTAGTCGTGGTACATTTATAAAATTACACTGCCGAACTGCATGCTGGGTTTCATAATATGCGAGCGAGCTGTACCCAGCATGCATTTCAGCGGTGTAATTTCAAAAATGTACTATGACTAGAGTTCAAACCCTGACATGTAAGTAGCTCAGACCGCTCCCCCCTCAGCTGTGAGCTGCATTACATCTTGCTGCCTGCCGGGTTATGGCTGGTTAGGGAGTTTATTCTGGAAGCATTGTGCATGGTTGCCGTTGGAGTGTGACTTACTTTGACTTTTATGTCTGTGCTTGATAGCAGCCATTAATCACCCTTCACCTGCATCATGTTTGGGTGCGGTGTTAGAAATAGGACCTAAATGCCGATGAACCGTTCCAGGAATCTTTAATAAAACAAGAGCACAAAAAACAAAAGGCACTAAAAAACAGAATCAAGTAGTGACTTGAAGGAAGACTGAACAAACGGACAGGACAAAGACACACCATGGAAATACACAGTACGAACCGACGAGAAGACAGGAGACGAATGGGTTTTAAATACAAGAGGAGGTAACGAGCAACAGGTGGACACAATGAGGGCAGCACAGGTGCAGGGAATCCACAATCAGGAACCAGGTAGACAGACAATCCCAGACAATCACCAGAACAGGAAGTGCAGAGACGCAAGGGACACAGGACTACAAAATAAAACAGGAACCAAAACTCAACCCATGACACATCATCTCTTACAACACCTCAACATCCACCTGTCTTTGTGTTCTAGAGCCAAAACCATCAAGAACACCGTGTCCGTAAACCTGGAGCTGACCGCTGAGGAGTGGAAGAAGAAGTACGAGAAGGAGAAGGAGAAGAACAGGAGCCTAAGCATCGTGATTCAGAAACAGGAGAACGAGCTGAAACGCTGGAGGAAAGGTGAACAGTACAAGTCCACCAACGTGAGCAGGCACCTTTGCTGGTTGATGTGGGTCTGAGGCCTGAACTGGGGACTTGTTTGTACTCATAAGGTGAGTCTGTACCTGTGGAGGAGCAGCTGAGCAGCAGAAACAAGAAAAGCAGCAGTGAGACGACAGCCGTGACGGACAGCCTGGCCCCGCCCCCTGTCCCTCTGTCAGACGAACAAAAGACGCAGTACGAGACTCTCATCACCGACCTGTACCACCAGCTCGACGACAAGGTGAGCCCTACCTGTCCTATCATTCTAAAGAAAGTCTTTCCTCTACCACCAGCTCGACGACGAGGGGAATGTCCTCCCGTCTTAGACCCTTTTGTTCTGTTTAAGTCTGTGATTAAAAATCAGCTGACTCATGTTTTAGGATGATGAGATCAACCATCACAGTCAGGCGGCCGAGGAGCTCAAACAGCAGCTGATTGATCAGGACGAGGTGAGTACCTGATGTACACATCTCTATAGTACTGTATCTAAACATCTATCAATGTATAGTACACATCTCTATAGTACTGTATCTAAACATCTATCAATGTATAGTACACATCTCTATAGTACTGTATCTAAACATCTATCAATGTATAGTACACATCTCTATAGTACTGTATCTAAACATCTATCAATGTATAGTACACATCTCTATAGTACTCTATCTAAACATCTATCAATGTATAGTACACATCTCTATAGTACTGTATCTAAACATCTATCAATGTATAGTACACATCTCTATAGTACTGTATCTAAACATCTATCAATGTATAGTACACATCTCTATAGTACTCTATCTAAACATCTATCAATGTATAGTACACATCTCTATAGTACTGTATCTAAACATCTATCAATGTATAGTACACATCTCTATAGTACTGTATCTAAACATCTATCAATGTATAGTACACATCTCTATAGTACTCTATCTAAACATCTATCAATGTATAGTACACATCTCTATAGTACTCTATCTAAACATCTATCAAAGTACATTTTCTCCGTTCGTTCAGCTGTTGGCGTCGAGCCGTCAGGACTACGAGCGTGTCCAGCAGGATCTGTCCCGGCTGCACAGGGACAGCGACTCGGCCAAAGAGGAGGTGAAGGAGGTGCTGCAGGCGCTGGAGGAGCTTGCCGTTAACTACGACCACAAAAGCCAAGAAGTGGAGACCAAGAACCGCTGCAACGATCAGCTGAATGAGGAGCTAGCGCACAAAACTGTGAGTCCACAAGAAGAAGCAAAGGTCAGGACAGTAGGACAGGAGGCTGTTTAGATGTTAGAGTAGGATGCTAGGGAGTGAGAGTGGTAGCTCAGGAGGGTGTTTAGATGTTAGAGTAGGATGCTAGGGAGTGAGAGTGGTAGCTCAGGAGGATGTTTAGATGTTAGAGTAGGATGCTAGGGAGTGAGAGTGGTAGCTCAGGAGGATGTTTAGATGTTAGAGTAGGATGCTAAGGAGTGAGAGTGGTAGCTCAGGAGGATGTTTAGATGTTAGAGTAGGATGCTAGGGAGTGAGAGTGGTAGCTCAGGAGGCTGTTTAGATGTTAGAGTAGGATGCTAGGGAGTGAGAGTGGTAGCTCAGGAGGCTGTTTAGATGTTAGAGTAGGATGCTAGGGAGTGAGAGTGGTAGCTCAGGAGGCTGTTTAGATGTTAGAGTAGGATGCTAGGGAGTGAGAGTGGTAGCTCAGGAGGATGTTAGAACTCAATTCAGTAAGAGGAATGAAGTATGAGACAGGAGGGACAAAGGACGAGGCAATATGTAGGAGTCAGGAGGCAAGAGGGTGGGTAAGGACGGCGGGATGTTAGAACAATAGGACGGCGGGATGTTAGAACAATAGGACGGCGGCATGTTACAGTTTCTTACGGTAGTTTATTTACTTTATTAACTGGATCCCTGGATCAGCTGACGTAACTCTTCCTGGGATCCACAGAGAAGACAAAACATAAAGCACAGTCAGGGACTCGGATGTGTTTTCTCAGAATGGGTTCACCCCTGGTGTGGGGTCTCATGTGTTTTAAAGGACGACATCACTATAACATAAGTGCTGGTTCTTCCCTCCTGCCGGGCCCAGCAGTGACCGTGTGTTGACCTGTTTCAGGTGAGTCTGGAGGCGGTCCAGAGGGAGCTGAGCTCCCTGAACGAGGTCAGCTCCCATCACAAGAAGAGGTCGGCAGAGATCCTCAGTCTGCTGCTCAGAGACCTCAGTGACATCGGCGGCGTCCTCGGCACCACCGACCTCAGAGCTGTACGGCCTCTTCTTCTCCTTTCAAACTCACATAGCGTTCTCCGTTAGCGTGAGAACAGCATGCAGGACGTTCACACCGTCAAAATGAACTTAAATGTCAATAATCTAGAAGTGCATGTATAGTATAGCATACTATAGAACACACAGCAGATCGTGACGAGTGGACAAAGTGTCACGTCGACGTCCCTCTGCCTCTTCAGATGACGGAGCTGAGTGGAGTGATGGAGGACGAGTTCACCACCGCTCGGCTCTACATCAGTAAAATGAAGTCGGAGGTCAAATCTCTGGTGAACCGCAGCAAGCAGCTGGAAGCCGACCTGACGGAGAACACCAGCAGGACGGAGGCGGACGAGAAGGAGCTCAACGCCTGCCAGCTGCTGGTCTCACAGGTAACGCGCCCTGCAGCTATGGCCTCACGGGCACTTTGTCATATGTTAGGATATTTGTTAGAAAAATTCACTCGACCCCTCGGAGTAAAATCATTAAAACAGGAACATTTATTCGTTGCAAGGAAGGAGCAGAGTTAGAAGTACGAGGTGATAGACAAATTGCATATCCAAGACTGCTCAAAGATCTCTCAAACCGCCTCTTAAATACTCATCATGACCACTAACAGAAACCCTCACGTCGTCTTCGGCCTCTCCGGGAACCTTTCCCCTCGTCCCATAGACGGTTTGTATGAAATGGTCATGTGATAACAAAGGAACTGCTCGTTCTTTCAGACAGAAACACACAGATTCAGTCTCCCTGCTATCAGGAGACATGCTGAGTTTGTGTGTGAGATTAAACAGAGACAGTAAGATGTGAAGTCTGAATGTAACAGTGAAATAGTACAACAATATTCCAACAATATTTCACTTTAAGAAAGTTAGAAGCCCTTTAACTGTTAGAACATTGATACAATTATGATTATCGCCAGTTCATTATTATGCATTGCAGCTTCGGGCCAAGATTATGTCTCTGACAGAAGACCTGCAGAGGACGGAGCAGAAGAAGAGGAAGCTGGAAGAGAGTCAGGACGCTCTGGTGGAGGAGGTCGCCAAGCTGCACGCTCAAGGTCAGACAGTCCATCATGCAGCGCTGCTTCCTATTGGCTGTCAGCTTCCACACGAGACACCATTACACACGTGTGTGTGTGTGTGTGTGTGTGTGTGTGTGTGTGTGTGTGTGTGTGTGTGTGTCCAGGGCAAGAGGTGTCGGTGATGGACAAAGAGAAAGAACACATGAGCAGACTGAAGGATGCTGTTGAGATGAAGGTAGAACTCCATCATGTTCTCACCTACACACAAATCCTCTAATAATACCTTTAAAAGTACTAGATAAATACTAATTTATAATAATGATACAAATTACTAATAATATACTACTTTATGAAAAATAATATACTCTGCCTGACCAAAAACAAGTGTCCACCTGGATGTAACTGCTACTGTAGCAGCCTGTGGGGCATTGCTGTGATCTGGGGTTGCTGCAGTTGCTCAGGTCTAGGTTGAGCAACCACCAGATTCAGCAATAACCAGGTTATTGCATCACGGATTGTTTCCAAGATGACAATGCAGGACTCATGGCGCTCAGGTGGTGACAGAGGTTCAGGAGCATGAGCATCATGTCCAACATGGAGTCCAGACCTGAACCCACTGAGAGTCTCTGATGTGCTGGAGAAGCTTTGCAGCGTCAGACTCAACAACTCTGCATCATCAACACAAGACCTGTGAGGAGCTGATGAACCCTGGATGGAAATACATGTTGAGACATTGCAGAAGCTCACTGAACAAAGTAACAGAGAATTCTGGAAGCAAAGCTGAAGGTCTCCTACAAGTATTAGTAGTATTAGTGTGTGTTCTTTGTTCGGGCCGGGCAGTGTGACAATAATAATAACAATAACAACAATAATAACAACAATAACAACAACATCTCTCAGATCGTTTATTTTCTCAAACATTGTGGCTTTCTGTTGATCAACAAAGTTCCCCCTGTAGGTAAATGAAGTGTTCCCCCTGAAGGTAAATGAAGTGTTCCTCTGTAGGTAAATGAAGTGTTCCTCTGTAGGTAAATGAAGTGTTACCCCTGTAGGTAAATCAAGTGTTCCTCTGTAGGTAAATGAAGTGTTACCCTGTAGGTAAATGAAGTGTTCCCCCTGAAGGTAAATGAAGTGTTCCTCTGTAGGTAAATGAAGTGTTCCCCCTGAAGGTAAATGAAGTGTTCCTCTGTAGGTAAATGAAGTGTTCCTCTGTAGGTAAATGAAGTGTTACCCCTGTAGGTAAATGAAGTGTTCCCCCTGAAGGTAAATGAAGTGTTCCCTTGTAGGTAAATGAAGTGTTCCCCCTGAAGGTAAATGAAGTGTTCCTCTGTAGGTAAATGAAGTGTTCCTCTGTAGGTAAATGAAGTGTTACCCCTGTAGGTAAATGAAGTGTTCCTCTGTAGGTAAATGAAGTGTTCCTCTGTAGGTAAATGAAGTGTTCCCCCTGAAGGTAAATGAAGTGTTCCTCTGTAGGTAAATGAAGTGTTCCTCTGTAGGTAAATGAAGTGTTCCCCTGAAGGTAAATGAAGTGTTCCCCCTGTAGCTAAATGAAGTGCTCCTCTGTAGGTAAATGAAGTGTTACCCTGAAGGTAAATGAAGTGTTCCCCCTGTAGGTAAATGAAGTGTTCCCCCTGTAGGTAAATGAAGTGTTCCCCCTGAAGGTAAATGAAGTGTTCCTCTGTAGGTAAATGAAGTGTTACCCCTGTAGGTAAATGAAGTGTTCCTCTGTAGGTAAATGAAGTGTTCCCCTGAAGGTAAATGAAGTGTTCCCCCTGTAGCTAAATGAAGTGCTCCTCTGTAGGTAAATGAAGTGTTACCCTGAAGGTAAATGAAGTGTTCCCCCTGTAGGTAAATGAAGTGTTCCTCTGTAGGTAAATGAAGTGTTCCCCTGAAGGTAAATGAAGTGTTCCACCTGTAGGTAAATGAAGTATTACCCTGAAGGTAAATGAAGTGTTCCCCCTGTAGGTAAATGAAGTGTTCCTCTGTAGGTAAATGAAGTGTTCCCTTGTAGGTAAATGAAGTGTTCCCCCTGTAGGTAAATGAAGTGTTCCTCTGTAGGTAAATGAAGTGTTCCCTTGTAGGTAAATGAAGTGTTCCCTTGTAGGTAAATGAAGTGTTCCCCTGAAGGTAAATGAAGTGTTCCCCTGTAGGTAAATGAAGTGTTCCCCTGAAGGTAAATGAAGTGTTCCCCTGAAGGTAAATGAAGTGTTCCCCTGTAGGTAAATGAAGTGTTCCCCTGAAGGTAAATGAAGTGTTACCCCTGTAGGTAAATGAAGTGTTCCCCTGTAGGTAAATGAAGTGTTCCCCTGTAGGTAAATGAAGTGTTCCCCTGTAGGTAAATGAAGTGTTCCCCTGAAGGTAAATGAAGTGTTACCCCTGTAGGTAAATGAAGTGTTCCCTTGTAGGTAAATGAAGTGTTCCTCTGTAGGTAAATGAAGTGTTCCCCTGTAGGTAAATCAAGTGTTCCCCTGAAGGTAAATGAAGTGTTCCCCTGTAGGTAAATGAAGTGTTCCCCTGTAGGTACATGAAGTGTTCCCTTGTAGGTAAATGAAGTGTTCCCCTGTAGGTAAATGAAGTGTTCCCCTGTAGGTAAATGAAGTGTTCCCTTGTAGGTAAATGAAGTGTTCCCCTGTAGGTAAATGAAGTGTTCCCTTGTAGGTAAATGAAGTGTTCCTCTGTAGGTAAATGAAGTGTTCCTCTGTAGGTAAATGAAGTGTTACCCTGAAGGTAAATGAAGTGTTCCCCCTGTAGGTAAATGAAGTGTTCCCTTGTAGGTAAATGAAGTGTTCCCCTGTAGGTAAATGAAGTGTTCCCCTGTAGGTAAATGAAGTGTTCCCTTGTAGGTAAATGAAGTGTTCCCCTGTAGGTAAATGAAGTGTTACCCTGAAGGTAAATGAAGTGTTCCCCTGTAGGTAAATGAAGTGTTCCTCTGTAGGTAAATGAAGTGTTACCCTGAAGGTAAATGAAGTGTTCCCCCTGTAGGTAAATGAAGTGTTCCCCTGAAGGTAAATGAAGTGTTACCCCTGTAGGTAAAGGAAGCGAGATAGAGAAATGATACTGTTTGTTCTGTAGAGAACTCTGGAGGAACAGATGGAGAACCACAGAGAAGTTCATCACAAACAGCTGAGTCGCCTCCGCGATGAGATTGAGCAGAAGCATCGAGACGTCGACCAATTCAAAGAGTACGTTATTGATTGTAATGACGAGCAGTGACAGTTGTGATCAAAGTGAAGTAGTAGTTATATTATTGTTTCTTTTTTAAACACAGACGACAGCACAGACTTAAAGCACTTCTTTGTGATGTTAAAGTGTCTCTTCTACATTTAGGTCATTAGATATTTATTTCATCCTCCTAATAAATGCGGTGGCTGTAATGGCCATAATGAAATGTGTTGCTCTGTATATGTTCATTTAGTGTGAATCAGGCTCTGCAGCTGGAGAACCAGAAACTTCAGTCTGATTTTGACAAACTTAAAGCTGAGGATCAAAACAAAGGCCAGAAACTTCAGAAACTGCAGTAAGTTTGTCCCATTGTGTTAAAGTTGGTGAATGGAAGAGCATCAGGTTGTTTCAGTAAACTTAGACTTGCTTGTGTGATTAAGGTTCCTGAATGAGAAGAGAGAACAAGCCAAAGAGGACCTGAAGGGTCTCGAGGAAACTGTGGTCGGTGGATTATTATTATTTTAAAACATTTATTGTATATCGTCAGCAGAAGTGACACATCTGACT
>NW_027176208.1:0-35000 GCF_023055335.1 Clinocottus analis | reverse complement strand
ATCTGCTCTGTATTAACAGTAACGATCTGCTCTGTATTGACAGTAACGATCTGCTCTGTATTGACAGTAACGATCTGCTCTGTATTAACAGTAATGATCTGCTCTGTATTGACAGTAATGATCTGCTCTGTATTAACAGTAACGATCTGCTCTGTATTGACAGTAACGATCTGCTCTGTATTGACAGTAACGATCTGCTCTGTATTAACAGTAATGATCTGCTCTGTATTAACAGTAACGATCTGCTCTGTATTGACAGTAACGATCTGCTCTGTATTGACAGTAACGATCTGCTCTGTATTAACAGTAACGATCTGCTCTGTATTGACAGTAACGATCTGCTCTGTATTGACAGTAACGATCTGCTCTGTATTGACAGTAACGATCTGCTCTGTATTGACAGTAACGATCTGCTCTGTATTGACAGTAACGATCTGCTCTGTATTGACAGTAATGATCTGCTCTGTATTAACAGTAATGATCTGCTCTGTATTGACAGTAACGATCTGCTCTGTATTGACAGTAATGATCTGCTCAGGATTTACTGTTTAAAATTAGCTAATAAGCTAACTCTGAAAACAGAAATGTGGATTAATATGTCAGCGAGCTTTTGGTATCAACTTTGCCGTCGCTGTCTCAAAAACAAGTGGATTGTATTTAACAGAAGTTAGCATTGCAAAGTTAAACCACTGCTACAACGGTTCCTTCATAATGATGTTAAATTATAAACAACTTGTCTATTTCCAATTTAATTTGACTCTCTGTTACCAGAAAATCCCTTTGATAGTGACGCGTTGTCTCTTCATGTCCTGTTAAATGAGCTTGATCCATGTGTAATTATGGAAAATCTTAACGTTTTGAAAACACAATGTCCAGCTAATTATTACTTCTCAAAATAGAAGTAATAATTAGATACTGATTAATCATTTCTGCTTTTCCATTCCAGACAAATCCCCTTTGATTAATTATCAGTGACAAAGTTACAATTAATATCGAGGCTAAAATTTCAAAATTTTAACATACAAATTTTGGAATAAAAATATTGTAGGCGACCTCGATCAGACTAAATTAATTCTCTTTGTTCAGCTCCTCTTGAGGACTTAACTGTCATGCTCAGCTCGGTAACTTCTACTTCCTATTTATGGGTCGATTACAGCTGCTCGCTGTTTTTCAACTCCTGTGCTTTGAAGAATAATTACATAGTTTTCATTGTGATAAATCTTTCCAACTTTACACAGAAAAATAAGAAACAATGTTCATCTGAAAACAGTTAGGACTAATAAAATAAAACCAAATATCATGAAAAATCTGTAATTCTATGAATATAACATAACACAGAAATGTTGAATTCTTACAAAAAGGGTTATATTATGAAGGGACATTGTTGCATCAAGTAATATAATTATTAAAGAAAAAAGGATATTGGAACAATATTTAATTATGACTTTTTTCCAAAAACTCAATTTAACCTCAACATTATAAAAATTCAGATTTTAAAATGATGTGTGGGACTTTTAAAAGACAAATTTCTGATATCTTTAAATGAATGAGTAAGTTAAATACAATAAATATATGAATAAAGATAAAACAGAAGTTATGCTTTGCTAAATCATTTTTAACTTCATATCAATTGATTTGTAAGCCGTGTATTGATGTAAATATTTATTTATTTTTTATTATTTTCTGAGGTTTTTCTTTTCGTGGACTGAAAGTTTTATCAATCTGTTGTTTTTTTAAATACTTCATATCTATTCCAGACTTTTTATAGATGTATTACATTCTTCTTATACTTTGTTGAGACGGTGTTCATTAGTTTGGTTGTTTCTATCTGTGTAGACTTTCTACGGCGCAAAGTGTTGATGTGCAAAGTGTTTTCTTCTGAGTGTTGTAACTGAACATTCTTCTGAGAAGCAGAGTTTTTAACGCCAGCTTTCTGTTCAACCTGTCTTCTGTGTGCTTTATGTGTTATTAAACTGTAGTTCAGGTGCTGTGTTGTTGTATTATTGTGTTGTCAGAAAACTAAAATGATGGTTGTAATCAAGGTGATATAAAAGTGCTCGCTTTACCACTATGGTTAGAATAAGCAGAATAGAAGTTAATATTTACAACAGATATCTTCCCTTTATGTAAATGAGCAACAGAAAGTTAATGTAAGTACGTCATTACTTCAATTACTTCAAATGGAGCTGCTCTCCATTGGCTTCCTGTAAGATTTAGAATTATATTTAAAATCCTTCTCCTCACCTATAAAGCCTTCACGGGCCTGCACCATTATATCTTAAAGAGTTTATAGTACCATGTTACCCCACTAGAGAGATCATAGTACCATATTACCCCACTAGAGAGATCATAGTACCATATTACCCCACTAGAGAGATCATAGTACCATGTTACCCCACTAGAGAGATCATAGTACCATGTTACCCCACTAGAGAGATCATAGTACCATATTACCCCACTAGAGAGATCATAGTACCATATTACCCCACTAGAGAGATCATAGTACCATATTACCCCACTAGAGAGATCATAGTACCATGTTACCCCACTAGAGAGATCATAGTACTATATTACCCCACTAGAGAGATCATAGTACCATATTACCCCACTAGAGAGATCATAGTACCATATTACCCCACTAGAGAGTTGTGTTCATTGAATGCAGGGTTACTTGTGGTTCCCAGAGTCTTAAAAATAGGTTGGGGCTACAGCCTTCAGTTATCAAGCTCCTCTTCTGTGGAATAAGCTTCCACTTTCAGTCAGAGGGGCAGACACGGTCACCTCATTGAAGAGTAGACTTAAGACTTTCCTCTTTGACAGAGCTTATAGTTAGGCCTGGCTCAGGTTAGTCCTGCTCCAGCCCCTAGATATGCTGCTATAGGCCTAGACTGCTGGGGGCATCTTAGGATACACTGAGCTCCTCTCTCCTCTTCTTCTTTCTTTTCTCATCTCCCGTCTCCTTTCTTCTCTCCTTCTGGATAAGTTATTGTCTTTCAATGCACATTACTAACTCTACTCCTTTACGGGAGCCTCTGTGCTTTCTTGCCTCAAGCTTCCATGGATCGTGGCTGTCTGGAGTTGGACCTGACCTGCTTCTGTCCATCCTGGGAGAGGATCCTCCTCTGTTGCTCTCCCTCAGGTTTCTTCCCCTTTTTTCCCTGTTAAAGGATTTTACTATCTTTATTTGGGGAGTTTTTCCTGATCCGATGTGAGGTTCTGGGACAGGGATGTCATCTATACAGATTGTAAAGCCCTCCGAGGCAAATCTTATATTTGTGATTTTGGGCTGTACAAATAACCACTATGTTTTTTATATTGTAAATCAGATCTCATTATAATCATTTGTCACTGTCCGGCTCTAAAACTGAAAAAGAAATGGCAGACACACATGTATACTACCAATAAAGTCATTTATTCATCCAAAAGACCTAACCCAGAGACACTGGGCCGAGCAGTGTCCGGTCTACCTAACCCAAAGACATAGGTCACACTGGGCTGAGGAGTGTCTGCCTAACTCCTAACCCAAAGACATAGGACACACTGGGCTGAGGAGTGTCTGCCTAACTCCTAACCCAAAGACATAGGACACACTGGGCTGAGGAGTGTCTGTCTAACTCCTAACCCAAAGACATAGGACACACTAGGCTGAGGAGTGTCTGCCTAACTCCTAACCCAAAGACATAGGACACACTGGGCTGAGGAGTGTCTGTCTAACTCCTAACCCAAAGACATAGGACACACTGGGCTGAGGAGTGTCTGTCTAACTCCTAACCCAAAGACATAGGACACACTAGGCTGAGGAGTGTCTGCCTAACTCCTAACTCCTAACCCAAAGACATAGGACACACTGGGCTGAGGAGTGTCTGCCTAACCCTAACCCAAAGACATAGGACACACTGGGCTGAGGAGTGTCTGCCTAACTCCTAACTCCTAACCCAAAGACATAGGACACACTGGGCTGAGGAGTGTCTGCCTAACTCCTAACTCCTAACCCAAAGACATAGGACACACTGGGCTGAGGAGTGTCTGCCTAACTCCTAACCCTAACCCAAAGACATAGGACACACTGGGCTGAGGAGTGTCTGCCTAACTCCTAACCCTAACCCAAAGACATAGGACACAGTAGGCTGAGGAGTGTATGCCTAACTCCTAACTCCTAACCCAAAGACATAGGACACACTGGGCTGAGGAGTGTCTGCCTAACCCTAACCCAAAGACATAGGACACACTAGGCTGAGGAGTGTCTGCCTAACTCCTAACCCAAAGACATAGGACACACTGGGCTGAGGAGTGTCTGCCTAACTCCTAACCCAAAGACATAGGACACACTGGGCTGAGGAGTGTCTGCCTAACTCCTAACCCAAAGACATAGGACACACTGGGCTGAGGAGTGTCTGTCTAACTCCTAACTCCTAACCCAAAGACATAGGACACACTAGGCTGAGGAGTGTCTGTCTAACTCCTAACCCTAACCCAAAGACATAGGACACACTGGGCTGAGGAGTGTCTGCCTAACTCCTAACCCAAAGACATAGGACACACTGGGCTGAGGAGTGTCTGTCTAACTCCTAACTCCTAACCCAAAGACATAGGACACACTGGGCTGAGGAGTGTCTGCCTAACCCTAACCCAAAGACATAGGACACACTGGGCTGAGGAGTGTCTGTCTAACTCCTAACTCCTAACCCAAAGACATAGGACACACTGGGCTGAGGAGTGTCTGCCTAACTCCTAACTCCTAACCCAAAGACATAGGACACACTGGGCTGAGGAGTGTCTGTCTAACTCCTAACTCCTAACCCAAAGACATAGGACACACTGGGCTGAGGAGTGTCTGCCTAACTCCTAACTCCTAACCCAAAGACATAGGACACACTGGGCTGAGGAGTGTCTGTCTAACTCCTAACTCCTAACCCAAAGACATAGGACACACTGGGCTGAGGAGTGTCTGCCTAACCCTAACCCTAACCTAAAGACATAGGACACACTGGGCTGAGGAGTGTCTGCCTAACCCTAACCAAAGACATAGGACACACTTTCACAATTTTTTCATTACATTTTTGGCAGTATTTTTTAATTATTTCCTTATCTTAACAATTGTAGTGAATGGATATGAGCGTCTTTGGAGCAATCAATCTTCTTATCTTTACCCCTGTAATTCATAAATATGCCTATGTATTTCAGAAAGACCATGTTGTATGTGAAAAAGTGACTGTTTTGTACTGTTTGATAAATACAGTTTTTACCGTATAATACATTATACCGCTATATATATATATATATATATATATATATATATATATATATATATATATATATATATATATATATATATATAAGCATTGTTTGGAATATTCAACATAATGATGTACTGTGTTTTACCTTATTCTTTGGGGTAACCTATATTTTTAAATCTCTAAAGTAAATATAAATTATCTTCAAACAAAAATATTATATATTTATGTGTTTGTGTTAATTGAAAAATATGACCCAAAATATGCCCCTGCCTCTGTTTTCTTTTCAAACAATACTATTTCTAAAGGAATTTGATGACTGAGTCCATTCGATGATCAGGTCCACATCCGGACACTTTACTTCCGGTCCAGGTTGAAGAGCTCTTGGCTCTCGATGAGGATGAACTCCACAATCTGGTTCTGGTAGACCATGTTGACTGCCATGTTTCCTGCGTCCAGCTCAGGCCACATCAGCGTTGGGCCGAACACGATACTGATGCCCTGAGTCGACATCAGGTTCTTTCTGGAAAAGTTTAGAACTCTGAAAAACAACAGATTGAACAGTAACTAAAGGTAAATATGGGAAAACATGCAGAGTTTACACTTTAAATCAAAACACACATTAGGGAAAAGCTTTTTTATCCAAACAAAAGTATTTTGTAATATTAAAACCAACTTTCTGCTTTTCCCTTTGTTGCAGCATCATTGGGTGTTTTGCTGTAAATTACTGTCAGATCAACGTTGACATGCCATTAAGAAAGCCGCAAGACTTCATGCCATTTGATTGATAAAACACTTGATTTCAGAGCATTGAATCCCCTGACTACCTGTATATGACATGCTTCAACATAAAGCCTACAATGTAGCCTGCACATGTGTTACATTGTGTTTTATAATTTGAAATCAAATAGTTCAGTTTGGAGGGGAGACATGTAGGAACAGTAAATAGGCATACTTATATATTTTTTATATGAACATCGTAAATTGGATCAAACGGTTGGTGCTAGTTTGTTGGTCACATCATTCTCTGGTTCATAGTGTAAACAACTGCACTCCTACAACAACGAGTGTGCCGTGAGGGCTTTACTTCAATCAGTCATTAGAATCATAAAACACGGGACGAGATGTTAAAAACTGTCCATTGTGCCAGTAGATGGTATGCACTCACATGAGCTTCGTCGTGATGTTGAGAGAGTGGCATGGGAGGTTTACTTAAGCTGGGTTATGATGTCACTTTTGGGACACATCCTCAGTAGTGTGCCTTCGAATCAATGGGTGTTTCGGCCTTTACTCACTAAACACCCTCATCAAAGGTGGCCAGCCGAAGGGTGATCAGGCCTTAGCTTGTGTCCCATGCCCAAATAAGATTTCCCACGGGACTAAGTTTTTTTTTTAAAAGATGCTTGTCGGACCACTGCTGGATTTAAAACTAATTACTGTTTACTTAATTTATAGCAATGATTGTTATTTTTAAGCGTATTTTCCCAAACTGTTGTTTTCAATTAAGTTCTTTACTCTCTGTTGGAAGAAAAACAATATTCATGCTTAATCATTTACTGTTTCAGTGTTACATTCAGACTTCACATCTTACTGTCTCTGTTTAATCTCACACACAAACTCAGCATGTCTCCTGATAGCAGGGAGACTGAATCTGTGTGTTTCTGTCTGAAAGAACGAGCAGTTCCTTTGTTATCACATGACCATTTCTTACAAACCGTCTATGGGACGAGGGGAAAGGTTCCCGGAGAGGCCGAAGACGACGTGAGGGTTTCTGTTAGTGGTCATGATGAGTATTTAAGAGGCGGTTTGAGAGATCTTTGAGCAGTCTTGGATATGCAATTTGTCTATCACCTCGTACTTCTAACTCTGCTCCTTCCTTGCAACGAATAAATGTTCCTGTTTTAATGATTTTACTCCGAAGCGTCGAGTGAATTTTTTCAAACTCTCTCTTACACGTGTGCAGCTGGTGTCAGCGTCAGTTTGGTTCAAGTCAAATAGTGTTGAAGTCCCTTTAACAACCTGCAACCCTTCCTGTGTTTACAACTGCAAATACTCTGACTCATGAAAGTCAGTGTATTTCTTTTTTCAGAACTTAAACCATTACTTGAGTTACATTGTCTGCTAATTGATTATTTCTGAGAATACAACTGTTTTGTAAATGTTATGTGTTTAGCTCAGTGGTTCTCAGCTTGTCTGGCTGCTCACCCACCATCACCCCTGAATGACTAGCCGCGACCCAAATCAAGGAAAATGATCTTCTCAAATCAATTTAATGAAAAGATGGTGCAGTTTGAACCTTAGATAGTACACAATATCACAGTATGCCAACAAGAAAAAAAAACAGTGAAAAGAAGTCCATCTTGAGGACATGAGGTAATACATCACTCGGACCAAGCCAGACAGGGTCCGTCAATACAGCACACATCAGCAACTGCAGCCTTTTGTAAACGGACTCAACAGCTTTCATGCACAAACCTGAAATAAAAAGGTCCAACTACTGAGAAGTAGTTTCAAAAAGACTAAAATGATGTAACTGTAGCTGAGAATACTGACTCACTGCAGGCTGCACTACGGGAACAGTCAGTGTCCTGAGGAGCAGCTTCAACAACAAACTCTAAATGAATTAAACAAAAAGCGCAATTGAAAAAAGATTCAAGTACAGAAACATTAACGTTTCTTCTGATTACCTCATCAATAGCTAAATACTGAAAGATATGAAGCGGCATCACTTCATCCTGAGGTGTAACACTGATTAGACCTGAGTCTGGAGGGGTTCATACTGGGAGAACTGGGAGAACTGGGGATGTTTGCTCCTAACAAGAGTCTTAAAGTCTGGAGTTCTGCTGCGTTCACAGAAAAAGCGTTGCGACTATATCTCATGCAGAGTCAACGCACAGACGCGTATGGATGCGATTAACGTGCATTTCCGCCGGGCGCCATGAACGATGCGAAGGATGTGAACGATGTGAAAGGCGCGACATGAAAACGTTTGCCTCATTCATTTCTTACAGATTTCTTTTGCCCAGACATGGACCTGCGACACACTGAAAATGGGTCCGGGACCTAGACGTGAGAATCACCAGTAGAGAATTACTGGTTTAGCTGGTAGACTTCATAAGGCGTCAGGTGAGCGTCAGGTGCGCTTCAGGTACGAAGGCTTACCTGTGCAGGTGGCTGAAGAGCAGCTTCATGGTGTCCTGGTTGGGTTTTGGCATTTCCTTGATCAGTTTTTTCACAGCCTGAACTTTGAGTTTGGATTCTTTAATCTCTGAAAGAGAAAAAACAGCAGCACTCGTTTAATAAAAGCATTTTTCTGTAGTTTAATATCTAACATGCACAAGTATTTTTAGTTTAAGATGTCTATAGTATTTCAGTTTAATGTACTGCGTGTATTGTAGGATGACGTGGTTAACGTGTACTTCAGTACTGTGTATTTTATATTTTATTTTAACTACCCATTGTCCTCAAAATAACTCTTTGGAACAAGACCGGTCTCATAGATTAACCTCCTGGTTGAAAGCAATGTGCATGTATACCTACTACCTAATACCTACCTATTGTAGATACTGCACATACTGTACCTATTGTATATACTGTATCTATTGTACATACTGTAGATACTGTACATTCTGTAACTATTGTAAATACTATACCTATTGTAAATACTGTACCTACTGAAAATACTATACATTCTGAAACTACTGTACATACTGTACATAATGTACCTATTGTAGATACTGTACATAATGTACCTATTGTAGATACTGTACATAATGTACCTATTGTAGATACTGTACCTAATGTACCTATTGTAGATACTGTACATAATGTACCTATTGTAGATACTGTACCTAATGTACCTATTGTAGATACTGTACCTAATGTACCTATTGTAGATACTGTACATAATGTACCTATTGTAGATACTGTACATAATGTACCTATTGTAGATACTGTACATAATGTAACTATTGTAGATACTGTAACTATTGTAGATACTGTACATAATGTACCTATTGTAGATACTGTACCTATTGTACCTATTGTAGATACTGTACCTAATGTACCTATTGTAGATACTGTACCTAATGTAACTATTGTAGATACTGTACATAATGTACCTATTGTAGATACTGTACATAATGTAACTATTGTAGATACTGTACCTAATGTAACTATTGTAGATACTGTACATAATGTACCTATTGTAGATACTGTACATAATGTACCTATTGTAGATACTGTACCTAATGTACCTATTGTAGATACTGTACATAATGTACCTATTGTAGATACTGTACATAATGTACCTATTGTAGATACTGTACCTAATGTAACTATTGTAGATACTGTACATAATGTACCTATTGTAGATACTGTACATAATGTAACTATTGTAGATACTGTACATAATGTAACTATTGTAGATACTGTACATAATGTACCTATTGTAGATACTGTACATAATGTACCTATTGTAGATACTGTACCTAATGTAACTATTGTAGATACTGTACATAATGTACCTATTGTAGATACTGTACATAATGTACCTATTGTAGATACTGTACATAATGTAACTATTGTAGATACTGTACATAATGTAACTATTGTAGATACTGTACATAATGTAACTATTGTAGATACTGTACATAATGTACCTATTGTAGATACTGTACATAATGTACCTATTGTAGATACTGTACATAATGTAACTATTGTAGATACTGTACATAATGTAACTATTGTAGATACTGTACCTAATGTAACTATTGTAGATACTGTACCTACTGAAAATACTATTCATTCTGAGCATACTGTACATACTTTACCTGCTGTACATGTGTTTTTTCAGATTTGCAAGAATTAAGAATTTAATTTCCGTTTTTTTATACAAATACTTTTGTTTTTTGGTTAACTTATTTTCAACTTCATTCATAGCTACTCATTGATCTATTATTAGTAACCATGCCATTCATTTATTTTGTCTGTATGTGATCATATTTGCCTATTTTAGCTTGTTTTGTTCTTCTTGGGGAGTTTTGTACGCTGTGCGAAGCATTTTGCAAAATGCAGTGATAATGAAGTTATAAGTACTAAGTACTAAGAAAAACAGATTGTGATTCTGTCTTGTAATTTCCGTTAAGATTGACTTGGTGGACTCACTGACGGCCTCCACAAACGGCTGGAAGAACCTGAAGGGAAACAGCGGCTCGGGCAGCTCCCGGAAAAACAGCTTGAGGGCCCCAGTGACGACGTGAATGTCCTCCCACTGACTCTGGTCCAGGTCCAGGTCCTCCTCTAGGGGGCAGACCAGAGTAAGAACCTTTTGGTGTTTACATTTAAACATGAATATAATAATGTATTCCCTCATGAAGCCAACACGTGGGATGGGATTCATCTGGTTCAGTATTTTACTCTTGCCTTGGCTCCTTTTTCTGAATATGACTTTCCAAAACTCTGACCACTAAATATTGTAATACTAACTTAAGCCTCAAAATCTCACATGAAAGCGTGTCGGTATTTCAGTTTATTGTTTCTGTAGATTTTGTTGGAAGATATATATGAGGCAATAAAAATCTGTTTAATGCAGGAAATATAGCTGATAGTATAAAGCTTCAAAATCAATCTTGTGTGTCATAAACACTAGGACAAATAATGGATTTGGGCTAAATATTGAAAAGGTACAATGCTTGACTGAAGAATGAGTGATGAACATGAGTAGAAAATCCTTCATCTGCAGTTGCTATGAGCGTCCAATGTTTCATGGATATATTCATTAGGAACATTGTGCAACTTGGAAAATGATTTTCATCATCAAGTTAATTTATGATGCCACTGTGTTTCTGTTCAAACGTATTTCCTGTAAATAGGTGGAAGCAGATGCATTCGGAGCGTGTCAACAACATGTTCCAGTTGAACGGACCCTGATCCACAATGAAGCGAAGCTTCTGGATTGTTGCCAGATTTCCACTAACTCTGTAGATCCCGTCAGCATCCAGACCTGAAAGCACAAAATAATGGAAGCTCAACACAAACTGAATAAGCAGAACGCTTCCTCGTGTACAGGTGTGTCAGGTGACTCATTATTTGTCCACCAGAGGGCTGAAGGAAAGGTTAAAAAAAGGTGTTGTTGAAACCCCAACAGCAATCAAGAAATGCTCTGAAAGACCAACAACTGGAATAGATTTCATTAATTTCTCTCAATGTTTTACAAAAATACATTTAAAATAAAGAAAAAACAACAACATGGGAGTAAACCTAGGATGCAAAGAGAGACAGTGCATTCCATTGTCTCTATTGTATCTGTCTCTATTCTCTCTTCCTGTCTCTATTTTTCTGCTGTCTCTCTCTCTATTTCTGTCTTTGTCTCTACTGTCTGTCTCTATTGTCTCCACTCTCTTCCATTTCTACACTCTCAAAATAATAGGAAATTATGTCCTAAAACATAACAATGTCAACATAACATGAACCTACATCTCTTGTCAACATGAACCTTCATCTCTTGTCAACATGAACCTTCCTCTCTTGTCAACATGAACCTTCCTCTCTTGTCAACATGAACCTTCATCTCTTGTCAACATGAACCTTCATCTCTTGTCAACATGAACCTTCATCTCATGTCAACATGAACCTTCATCTCTTGTCAACATGAACCTTCCTCTCTTGTCAACATGAACCTTCATCTCTTGTCAACATGAACCTTCCTCTCTTGTCAACATGAACCTTCCTCTCTTGTCAACATGAACCTTCCTCTCTTGTCAACATGAACCTTCATCTCTTGTCAACATGAACCTTCCTCTCTTGTCAACATGAACCTTCCTCTCTTGTCAACATGAACCTTCCTCTCTTGTCAACATGAACCTTCATCTCTTGTCAACATGAACCTTCCTCTCTTGTCAACATGAACCTTCATCTCTTGTCAACATGAACCTTCATCTCTTGTCAACATGAACCTTCATCTCTTGTCAACATGAACCTTCATCTCTTGTCAACATGAACCTTCATCTCTTGTCAACATGAACCTTCATCTCTTGTCAACATGAACCTTCATCTCTTGTCAACATGAACCTTCCTCTCTTGTCAACATGAACCTTCATCTCTTGTCAACATGAACCTTCCTCTCTTGTCAACATGAACCTTCATCTCTTGTCAACATGAACCTTCATCTCTTGTCAACATGAACCTTCCTCTCTTGTCAACATGAACCTTCATCTCTTGTCAACATGAACCTTCATCTCTTGTCAACATGAACCTTCCTCTCTTGTCAACATGAACCTTCATCTCTTGTCAACATGAACCTTCATCTCTTGTCAACATGAACCTTCCTCTCTTGTCAACATGAACCTTCCTCTCTTGTCAACATGAACCTTCCTCTCTTGTCAACATGAACCTTCCTCTCTTGTCAACATGAACCTTCATCTCTTGTCAACATGAACCTTCCTCTCTTGTCAACATGAACCTTCATCTCTTGTCAACATGAACCTTCATCTCTTGTCAACATGAACCTTCCTCTCTTGTCAACATGAACCTTCATCTCTTGTCAACATGAACCTTCCTCTCTTGTCAACATGAACCTTCATCTCTTGTCAACATGAACCTTCCTCTCTTGTCAACATGAACCTTCATCTCTTGTCAACATGAACCTTCATCTCTTGTCAACATGAACCGTCATCTCTTGTCAACATGAACCTTCCTCTCTTGTCAACATGAACCTTCATCTCTTGTCAACATGAACCTTCATCTCTTGTCAACATGAACCTTCATCTCTTGTCAACATGAACCTACCTCTCTTGTCAACATGAACCTTCATCTCTTGTCAACATGAACCTTCATCTCTTGTCAACATGAACCTTCATCTCTTGTCAACATGAACCTTCCTCTCTTGTCAACATGAACCTTCATCTCTTGTCAACATGAACCTTCATCTCTTGTCAACATGAACCTTCATCTCTTGTCAACATGAACCTTCATCTCTTGTCAACATGAACCTTCCTCTCTTGTCAACATGAACCTTCATCTCTTGTCAACATGAACCTTCATCTCTTGTCAACATGAACCTTCCTCTCTTGTCAACATGAACCTTCATCTCTTGTCAACATGAACCTTCCTCTCTTGTCAACATGAACCTTCCTCTCTTGTCAACATGAACCTTCCTCTCTTGTCAACATGAACCTACCTCTCTTGTCAACAGCATCCAGACAGACGTGAACGAAGCTCGGCACCGTGGATCCTTCACGTTCACATAGAGTCAACAAATGGCAGCCGAACACTCGATCTGAGACCCGCATGATGACATGAACATCAGTTAGTGTGTGTGGCATTGTAGTGTCACTTGACAGGTGTGTAGTTTAGATTGTTTAGGAGGTGGGTTAATTAGTTAACCCTGAGGCTCCGCCCATTGAGGGTGTTAATGAGTAATTTGAAATGTTGCACAATGTTAGGTGAGTAATAGTTCATGTTAGAAAATGTTAAACAATAAATATAGAGAGTTTAGTTGTTCTCCCAGTAACCGGTTAACTCATATGTTAGAGGGTCAATGTGTAAAGAAAAAGCAGAAACCTTTGATGAGGCCTTTTTCCTTCAGAGTCTTCATGGAAGGCCGTCTGGTGATGAACTTCTTTAGTCTGTTCTTCACTCCGTTCTTGTCAGCGCTGTCGGAGTTGCTGTATTTCAGCTTGGAGCTGCTGAACATATCTGCCAGAAATAACACAAACCTTAAATACCTGAGATTTGATTCCTGTCTGTCTCTTTCATCTTAACAATTTACAAATATATAAACACAACAGGAAAAATAAATAATTGTTTTCCCATCTCCTTGACTGCTGTTTCCTGCCAGTTCTGTTGGACCCAAGCATGTAAAGGTTTTTGCATTGTCTGCTGCCTCCTCGTCTTCGTCTGGCATTCTGGGTCCATCCCCTGCGACCTGCGCTCCAGATCATGTCGGTACAAACCGACTCATTATGGATCCACCAGAGCGACCCTATTTTATCAAGTGAGTTTTTTAGTGAGTTTGATTTGATTGTGGCAATACTCGCAGCCTCCGATCACATCAGCAGACTCAGCTCCTGGTTCAGAAACCATCGCTCAGCAGCAGAGGTTTACGGAGAGGCCTTGGGGGGTAAGTCTCCTTGTTCCCCACTTGGGTGTCATTTCTGAGAGTTATATATATATATATATATATATATATATATATATATATATATATATATATATATATATATACACATACATACATTTTTAAAAATATATTTGATGTATTGTATTTAGGGCTGGGCAAAGTAAAAACAAAAGTAACTTAATGATCGCATGATTTTCTGTGATTATTTGCGATTAATCACATTAAGCGCCAAATTCGATAATGAAGTAAAGACTAGTGTATGGCACACTTTTATTTCAAAGTAATGTCATCAAAAGAATATAACAGTACTGGAGCAACAGCAAGTTAACAACAGTATATAAATCAGTTTAAATTGAGTTCTGTCATGAGATGTGATGACAGACATATTTCCCCATTTTAGCAGGAAGTTGACCTCTGGAAAGCTGCTCTGATGACATTGACTTTACGTTCTGTGTGAAGCTCCATCTCTTTGAGATGAAGCAGAACGCTTTCATTTGTGTGTGAGGTTGTGCTACTACCTTCTTTGCCTTGCAGGCTCTTGTTCAGTGTGAGATGAAGATAAGTAGAGGCCAGGCCGGCCAACCATAGAGGGTCTTCTCTTTCAAAAACTGCTCAATTCTGACGTCAGGGAATAAAACCCCTGCAGCGCTGAGCTGCGCCTCACTGGCGACCTCAGAGAGGAGGTCCATGTTCAGCTTCGCTTCAGGCTGGTCTTAGTTAAGTCTTTGTGCTCTGTGTTATGAAGTGTCGCGCAGTGAGCTGAGTGACCTCGTAGCTGCTCGTGAGGCATTTTATTGTGTTTTGTTTGGACGGCAAAAATACGATCGTTTAGCTCGCAGGCTAGCTGCTGTTTGCTTGGCTCTCTCCCCATAATATCTTTAGAATCTGCGACCGGCCGGCCGTAGTGTGGACACCCCTGACCTAGGGTGATCATAAACGTTTTAAAAGAGGACTACAACCAGCTGTCCTGTCAGATAGTATATCTCATGGGTTTGGGTGAGGTACTCACTGATGGAGCGTCTGTGGACTGGGTTGCGTTGCTTGGCGGTGGGGGAGGCGGTGCCATATCCAGGCAGGGAGCTGTGCTTGGGCAAGAACTCTGTGCTGTTTGATCTCCGCAGAGGAAGTTTAGTCTGAAAAGAAAAAGAGTTCCAATGAATCCAAGGAAAGCTTTCATTTGACTCAGGATAGAAAGAACATCCCGGTTGCTCATTCTGAAAAACGTTATAATCATCCAATATCTCAGATAAAGTTTGTATTTTTAACTTCAAGTCTTTAAGTAGTGAGTTCTTACAGAAGCGTCAACAGTCTTTCCGATGGCGTTGTACCATTTACTGGCGGTGGAGTAACTGTCAGCTTGGATGAGGTACTCACTTCCAGTATCTGTTGTGATCTGGAACAGATAAGAAAGGAGTTCAGTTGGGTCCCATTCTTTTTTTTCTGCAAGGGGAAAAAATGGTTTGTAACCAGTAAATATATATCCCAATTAACATAAACTGAAATAGCAATACAAATAATGTCCATCAGTTTCTCCCAGTCAGTAAAATAACTTACATCTTAACCATTTTAGCCACGTCGCGGCCGTTATCAGACAAGAAAAGAGAAGATTAAGTCAAGTGACGTTATCGAAGGATCTCCGGAACCACTTCGTTGATTATTTATTTAAATTGCTGACATACAGTAAAGCCTTGTGGGAGGAGTTCGATCCAAACAGAAAAAATAAACTTACCATTACGTTTATGTAGGTACATAAACAGTGTAACCGCACCGTCATTTCTGGGTGGCGGCCGTAACGTTTTCCTACATCGTTAGTAAGTACACTTTGCAAAGTCTGATTTCAATAAAAGACACCCCTTCGTAACCCTCCGAGCTTGTAGGAGACTGATAAGGCAGTATAGATCCTTGTGTGTATATCAGTATGTCAGTACCTGAAAAAATCAGGTAAATCCAAACGCAGCAGGACCGTTTTCCGTGGTTGTGGGAGGTTTCTTGGAACGCGTCACGTCTAATTTATGCCAAGAATAATACCCAGCGTGCCACAAACCGATGGTGTTTAGGCATATAGGTTATAACTTTTACATTTTTTAACCAAACAACACAGTTTTTGGACAGAAACTCCTTTGTAACACCCCCAATGCTTTGTTTTGTTTTGATTCTGATTCTTTGGGTCATTATCTTTACAAAAAGGGGTCGTACAACTCTAGGTTGTTGTTTAAGCCTTGGAAAAACTAAGGTGCAGCTCAAAAAGGCTTTTTTTTGAAAAACTTGCTCATATCATGCGATATGTTCATAGTTATGATCAAAATATGTTCTAAAAAATATTTTCGGGATTTTTTTTTCACAAATAAATTCTGAAAGAAATGACATAAAATAACACAAGTATTATAACTAATTTTGAGGTTCATACGACAACTTGAACAGCCCTCACTAAGGCCTCCAGAAGGGGTGGGGCTCAAAAGGCTGGTTTTGGCCAGTGTAAAAATGTCCATCATCCATGAGTTCAATAAATTCAATAACAGTGAAAAAAAAAAAAAAGGTTTTAAAGGCCATTGTGGCTTATAACATAATTGATGTTGTCTAATGGTAACACACAGGACAACATGAATCATGTGTCTGAGTTCAGCTGTCAGGGAGCGAATCAAACAGCAGCTTAAGTGCAGAAACACGAGCGTGTGACAGCTTCCTGTTTGTTTGTTACCTGGAACACGTTTTTCCTGCTCGACTTCTCTGTCGTCCACTCGATAAAAGCTCCACACAGCTGGACCACATCTGGTTTACTTCCTGGTTTCTGGACACAGAGAGGGCGGACATGAGGTCAGCCGATCAAAAATATTATAATTGCTGTTGAGAGCTTCCTATAGACTTCAATGAGATTCCTACACTGCTCTACGATTCTGCAAACTGCTCTAGTTGTCTCAGCAGCCTTTCCACCTTCAAGGGGATTCAGATCTGGAATCATTGCTGGCAGGACTCGGTTTTCCTTTCAGCCAGTCCTGAGTCCTTTCAGCACTGTTGGAGGACCCATGACTTTCGAAGAAGTCTTTGTGACACTGGGTCGAAGCTTGGCTCCAAAATACTTTGGTAATCTCCAGATTCCATAATGCCACGCACATATTCGAGATAACCTTAAAACATCAGTCAGCCTTCTACATGTTAGACTGGAGGTGATATTTTTCCCTGTAAACAGAGTTTATCCAGTTTACCAAAAGGCTACAGAATATTCTCCCTGAGAGATATTGGCTTGTTGTTGTTGTGTTCGGACCAACTCAGCTGGGCTTTGTGATGTCTCTCTCTCAGCTGTGGTATAATCCTTGGTTATCCTGTACCACAGGCCTTAAACTTCAAATTACATTGTGCATCGTGGACAAAAGAACATCAAATTCTTCGGAGATGGAGTTTGAGATAGCTTTGAGATTGTTCATGCTTGGACCTCTTTTCTTCTTTGGGCATGCTCAGTGTGGTGAAGCAGTGGCACCAAGCAGCAGAATGAGTCCAGCCTTATGTCGTCTCAGTTCACACACACAGAGAAAGAGATAAGAGAAAGAGAAGCCCAAATAACTTTCCGTACCAGGCTAGTTTCTTGTTTTTCTTTATAAAACAGCAGCTGGTCTGAGGTGAGTACGCTCCACATGAAGGTCCAGTTCTTTCTTTGCTTCTTACCGCTCTCTGAGATTTTAGCGACATTCAGATGTTCACCTTTCAGCTCCACCTGGAGACACACACACACACACACACACACACACACACACACACACACACTTGTTCTCTTAATCCAGAGACACATGAAATGTTGGTGTTTCCTCGCCTTTGTGACCATTTTGACTAATCTGCACTCTAATGTTTGTGATTTTTTTTATGTTTTTTCCCTGATATTGTTGTGTTTAATCTCAAGGTCAAATATAACAAAGAATATACCATTAATTTGTAAATTGACATGAACCCAAAACTGTAGTAAAATACAGAACAGATGTGGCAGAGGAGTTGGGTGAATAGAAAGAGGAGGACGTTTATATTTAATCTTTTATCAATCTAAGATGGCCGCCTCTGGACTGCAGTCTCTCTTACTTTTTCTGTTTTTGTTTGTTTGTCTCGTGTCTCGCTATCTCGTTCTGATCACATTCAGCAGGGAGGAACTTTTAAACTTCCATCAATCCACTGTTTTTCACCGTTTTTGGGTTAGGGTTTCATTGAACGGAAAAATTTAACAGAGATTTTTAGTTAGAAGAGCGGCGGCTTTTCTCAGGAAGCGTTTGTTAAACTGCGCCAGCTGGGATTCGAGCTGCGCTCCCGTCAATTCACCTGGGGAACGCCCGCTCTCTGGTCAACAAGATGGAGGAACTGCTGCTCTTGAACAAAACAAACACAGACTTTATCAGATCTGCCGGCTCGGTGTGCACATCCCGGATAGCGCACTACTTCTGCCGGGCTTCCAACTCCTACGAGCGGACCGCGTAACGCTCTGTCTGGGAAAACGAGGGGAGACTAGAAACACTGTTAATAGACTCCAAACCATTTTATTCGGCGCAGGAGTTTTCCTTATTCATTCTGGCCGGTGTTCACATCCCACCTCAGGCCTATGTGAGGGAGGCGCTCAACAGCTGCTGAGCAGCTCAACACCATGGAGCACAAACACCCCCTGTTAATTGATTTTGGGGACTTTAACTGAACAAACCTCAGTTAAGAACTGCCAAAATACAGACAGCATATTAAGTGTCGCACCAGGGACAAAAACACACCGGTAAACCTTACTAAAGGATACGGCTCAGTACTAAAGGATGCATACCGCTCAGTACTTAAGGATGCATACCGCTCAGTACTTAAGGATGCATACCGCTCAGTACTTAAGGATGCATACCGCTCAGTACTTAAGGATGCATACCGCTCAGTACTTAAGGATGCTTATCGCTCAGTTCCTCGTGCAGCTTTGGGACTCTCTGATCTTTGCATGGTTCATCTTCTCCCGGCTTGGAAACTAAAATCTGCAAAGCCTGTGATAAAGACTGTGAAGAGATGAACCACCGAGGCCAAGCTGGAGCTACAGTCCTGCTTCGCCTCAACTGATTGGAGTGTTTTCGAGGCTGCTGCTATGGATCTGAATGAGCTTTCTGACACCGTGACAGCATACATCAGCTTTTGTGAGGACATGTGTGTGCCGACTAAAACCTTCTGCACAAACAACAACAAGAAACCTTGTTCACTGCAAGACTCAGGCAGCTTGGTCAGACTAAAGAGGAGGCTTACAGAGGTAGGGACAGGATCCTATTCAACCAGGCCAGGAACACACTGACAAGGGAGATCAAGGAAATGGCGACTGTGGCTCAGTGGTTAGCAAGCCAGACACTGGCAAGACACTTAACCCTGAATTGCTCCCCGTTGCTACAGTGTATAGAGCAAAAATGTAAGTTGCTTTGGATAGGCGTCAGTTTAATGTAATGTAATTTTGGATTCTGAGATGAAAGTCAGATTAGAAACTTTAATTTCAGAATTTTGCCTTTAATTAAAATTGAGAACTCATTAATATTCCACATGTGGCATTTATGCTCTGCCATACAAATGCTTTTTAGGACTGACCAACGTTTCAACAACAGCAACTCCTCCTGCGACTAAGACGTTGTGCTGAGACTGATTCCTGCGATGCCGAGAGATCTACAAACAGAAAACACATGTTCAGAACTGAACTACTCCACTGTGGGATGGAGGTTCTATGTGGTCTACATACAGGCTTTTTAGGAAGGTCGGACTCCTGCAGCACCATGGACTTGGACTGACTGAGGCGCTCTCCAGAGCTCTGGGAGCTCTTGCTCTTTATACGCATCAGCACAGCTTCCTGCGGCAGTGTGCTGCGCGGTGGAGGCTGAATCAGTGGCGGCTGCTTTGCAGCACTCTGGAGGTTTCTGTGGAGAAAAAGAGTCAATGTGACTTTTTCTATAATGTAACGGTCGATGTAATTTCTCACTGAAGAGTTTGTGAACTCTCTCATTGGAATAGCGCTGGTATTCCTCACAATAGTGCTGTCAAGAATGTGATTCAAACACAACGGGAATATTTTGTAGTTATGTACCGAGTCTGCATAATCTTATACTGCTTCCAGAAATGATCTCACTCTTAGTCCAACACTAGTTTACACCATCTTGTGCCTCAGCTTTAATTTATGTATTACCCAACTTTATTGAAGAAATTGTATTTTCCTGATTCTTGTTGTTCTGAGTTTGTTCTCACGGTTGAATGCACTTATTGTAAGTCTCTCTGGATAAAAGCGTCAGCTAAATGACATGTAATGCATATAGTGTACACCGGTGGTGGGCTGGGTTATTATATATTTTTTATAATGTAATTGTTGTTCACAAAGACACAATATGTATAATAATAACGTTTCCCTATTAGCTTATTTTCTCATTGCACAGTTCCTGTCTTCTTTGTTGCTCAGCTTCAGCTAGAATATATCTACTTGAAAGATACAAAATCTCAGTACTATATGACTACATGTAGCTACAGTGTACATGTTACTCAGTACTATATGACTACATGTAGCTACAGTGTACATGTTACTCAGTACTATATGACTACATGTAGCTCCAGTGTACATGTTACTCAGTACTATATGACTACATGTAGCTCCAGTGTACATGTTACTCAGTACTATATGACTACATGTAGCTCCAGTGTACATGTTACTCAGTACTATATGACTACATGTAGCTACAGTGTACATGTTACTCAGTACTATATGACTACATGTAGCTCCAGTGTACATGTTACTCAGTACTATATGACTACATGTAGCTACAGTGTACATGTTACTCAGTACTATATGACTACATGTAGCTCCAGTGTACATGTTACTCAGTACTATATGACTACATGTAGCTACAGTGTACATGTTACTCAGTACTATATGACTACATGTAGCTACAGTGTACATGTTACTCAGTACTATATGACTACATGTAGCTCCAGTGTACATGTTACTCAGTACTATATGACTACATGTAGCTCCAGTGTACATGTTACTCAGTACTATATGACTACATGTAGCTCCAGTGTACATGTTACTCAGTACTATATGACTACATGTAGCTACAGTGTACATGTTACTCAGTACTATATGACTACATGTAGCTACAGTGTACATGTTACTCAGTACTATATGACTACATGTAGCTACAGTGTACATGTTACTCAGTACTATATGACTACATGTAGCTCCAGTGTACATGTTACTCAGTACTATATGACTACATGTAGCTCCAGTGTACATGTTACTCAGTACTATATGACTACATGTAGCTACAGTGTACATGTTACTCAGTACTATATGACTACATGTAGCTCCAGTGTACATGTTACTCAGTACTATATGACTACATGTAGCTACAGTGTACATGTTACTCAGTACTATATGACTACATGTAGCTACAGTGTACATGTTACTCAGTACTATATGACTACATGTAGCTACAGTGTACATGTTACTCAGTACTATATGACTACATGTAGCTCCAGTGTACATGTTACTCAGTACTATATGACTACATGTAGCTACAGTGTACATGTTACTCAGTACTATATGACTACATGTAGCTCCAGTGTACATGTTACTCAGTACTATATGACTACATGTAGCTACAGTGTACATGTTACTCAGTACTATATGACTACATGTAGCTACAGTGTACATGTTACTCAGTACTATATGACTACATGTAGCTACAGTGTACATGTTACTCAGTACTATATGACTACATGTAGCTCCAGTGTACATGTTACTCAGTACTATATGACTACATGTAGCTCCAGTGTACATGTTACTCAGTACTATATGACTACATGTAGCTACAGTGTACATGTTACTCAGTACTATATGACTACATGTAGCTCCAGTGTACATGTTACTCAGTACTATATGACTACATGTAGCTACAGTGTACATGTTACTCAGTACTATATGACTACATGTAGCTACAGTGTACATGTTACTCAGTACTATATGACTACATGTAGCTACAGTGTACATGTTACTCAGTACTATATGACTACATGTAGCTCCAGTGTACATGTTACTCAGTACTATATGACTACATGTAGCTCCAGTGTACATGTTACTCAGTACTATATGACTACATGTAGCTACAGTGTACATGTTACTCAGTACTATATGACTACATGTAGCTACAGTGTACATGTTACTCAGTACTATATGACTACATGTAGCTCCAGTGTACATGTTACTCAGTACTATATGACTACATGTAGCTACAGTGTACATGTTACTCAGTACTATATGACTACATGTAGCTCCAGTGTACATGTTACTCAGTACTATATGACTACATGTAGCTACAGTGTACATGTTACTCAGTACTATATGACTACATGTAGCTACAGTGTACATGTTACTCAGTACTATATGACTACATGTAGCTACAGTGTACATGTTACTCAGTACTATATGACTACATGTAGCTCCAGTGTACATGTTACTCAGTACTATATGACTACATGTAGCTCCAGTGTACATGTTACTCAGTACTATATGACTACATGTAGCTACAGTGTACATGTTACTCAGTACTATATGACTACATGTAGCTCCAGTGTACATGTTACTCAGTACTATATGACTACATGTAGCTACAGTGTACATGTTACTCAGTACTATCTCATGTTGAGAATCAGAACCGATAAGTTTAGTGTTCGAATGTAAAAACATGTTGATGGAGCAATTGAAGAATATGATTGTCATGATACCTGATGTGCTCAGGCAATAAAGTCAACATTTTCACTGTTACTGATCTGATGAAATACTTAAACAGTCTAACTTTGACTGAGACAACAAAAGTGGAAATCGTAATTGAAAATCTCAGAAGCAAAACTTACAAAATACAGTGTTTTTTTATTTGCTAACTTCTTATGTGGGTGATCTTTCAGTTGAAGTTGGATCCAGAAACGACAATACTTTATCCTATTCAGGTTCCTGTTTGCAGCTGTGATTGCTTCACGGTGGTTACGCAACACTTGTTCTTCTGTCAGTTGACAACAAGGAAAACCTTAGCTAAAAAGAGACCAGAAATATCAAATAAACTGAGCTCCAAAGTATTAAAGTATAGTTAGTGGTCATCCCTGCTCACCCCTCACTTCAATCTCAGTTCAGTGACCTATCAGTAAACTAATACCTCCAATAGATCACTGTAGTGATCCTCTGTGCCTGCTTTGTCTGTGTTTAAGTCCAACCCTCTGTGTCCTAAGTTGTCACTCTACTCCACTTCTTGCAGGTTATTTACTGATACATTGGATCAGTTAATGTTTTTGGAGAATGTTGCTTCTGTTTCAAAACATCCGTGTTCCAAGTCCACAGTGATGAAGTCACGTCACTCCCTGAGCTGCTTTAACCCAAACCAGGCTCATTTCCTCAACCTAAGTATTTTACCACCTTCTTCTCAACCTGACCAAGTCTTTTATGGTTCCTAATCCTAACTCATTTGATTCTGGTGAAAACAGAAGTTCATTTTGAAAAGACCGTATGCTTCTTAGTTGTCTCAGAAAAACACGTGAAAAATGAAGAGTAACTTGAGTCAGAGGTTGAAAATAGAGATTAATGCATCTGAGAGAAACAAATTCTCTTGAACAGGAGTAAAGGAAGCAGAGCTAATCCCACATATGTCAATTTTAATCTGTAGTCTGAAATTAAATTAAAAACACTATCAGACTTTTATCAGATATTTGAGGCATTGTCAAAAGGCCTCGATTCCTTGTTTTAAGATATGTTTAGAACCTGACTGTAAGATACAACCTTCTTGAAGTGCAATGATAACTACATCTTCAGTAACAGGAAACAAAGTGAAATCCTTCACGCGGAAGCATGGACCCTCATCACCATCTCCTCACATTATGTAACGTTGTTGTTCTTCCTCGGAGGATCTAGGTTAAACTTTCCCGGATAAAACTGTCTGAAAAATACTCGAGTGGAATCATTTAAAGTAAAGTTCAACCTTTCCGTAATAGAACCACAACACTTGAGTTTAAACCCACAGATGAGTTTATTCGATTTATCTGGAGAAACGAACAGGAAGCAATACGCACCAATCAGCAAGACGATAAAACCCAAACATTATTCAGAAGACAGTTAATGTCATGTAATCTTACCGCGTACCCGCCATCCCTGTGTGTCACTGCTCAAAGAAGCAAAGGCAAAGACTCAAGGCCTGACTGTTAGAGAGGAAGTATGATTAATCACGTGGTTTCTTCAAACCAGCCATCTCTCTCACTACAACGGCTGCACCCTCCCCATTTCCTGAAGAAAAAAGAAAACCTAACCTCATCCTCATCAGACCAGACGTGAGCAGTTTGTCATTTGGGCTACGGATAGTACGAACATGTGTGAACAACAGAGACGGTACTTCTTGCAAAGGCCACAAGGAGAGCAGGCGTTAGGTTATAATATGAATGTACTCACAGATCTCTTTGTGTTGTCGGCCAACTTTGCAGTTGAATAGAGACCCTAACCTACACCTACCTTTGTACCTGGCCAGGTCCTGGACTTGGGCCCTCCTTCCTGGGTGTGTTTGAGTGGTCTGGACCCTCATGAGGCTCCCTAATTTTTAAGTCACAGGTTCTTTTTAGCACCATTTTGCTCTTCTGTATGGCTGAGAAGCTGCATCAAAGAACCACACAATCATTCAAGTATACAGAAGAAATATAGTATATGTATGTGTGTGTCTATATATCTATATCTATATCTATATATCTATATATCTATATATATATATATATATATATATATATATATATATATATATATATCTATATATCTATATATATATACACACACATACATATTAGTGGTGTCTGTTTATTTTGTGTTGCAGGAAAACTTCCACCGAGGCTGATATTGAGGCACACCAAGGCTCATCATGCTTGGTAAGATCCCAGCAACAATAATTTCATTTTAATACATTTTATTGTTTGAAATTGCACTTCAGCTCATAATAATTTTTTTGCTTTTATTAAATTTTACTGTTTACTGTGAAATTAAAACCCATTAACACACAACTCTAAATGATAAAAGTAAAGAAAGAGAAAAATACAAAATCTTGTTTGTTCTGTTTTGCATGTTGTATGCCATGAAAAAGTGTTATATATATATATATATATATATATATATATATATATATATATATATATATATATATATGTATGTATATATATATATGTATGTATAACATTTCAATATATATACAAATGTAACATTTTGAAAGTATTATAATACATTAGTTTTGTTGAAAATAATACAGTACCCTCTTACTGTGATCACAAGTACAGTATTTTTATTACTACAGTTAAACAATTACAGTATTGACTGATTACTACTGTAAAATGACTACAGTATTCCAGAGGTACTGTGATTCGTTTCACAGTAAGAATACTGTGAAATATACTACAGCTACTTGCTTGCTAATTGCTGCCAGCAGGTTACTGTAAATTCTACGGTAATCTAGATCAGCGGTGTCAAACATATGGCCCGCAGGCTGGATCTGGCAGGATGTCCAGTCCAACAGAAGAAAAATATATATATAATTTTAGATCTAAATCATCCAAGCTGGGATTTGAACCTTTGACCCTTTGCTTGTAAGACAGACATTGAAACCATTGTGCCACAGTCTCTATTGATGTGAACACTGATACTTTTGTGTTAAAAGTTTTTTAAAAAGGACCATGTCATGAACGCAGCATCACAAACACGTCACAAAGCGAGGGAACCTGCAGAGGAGAGCCAGACAGATACACAGAGGGCTGATGTCTGAATGTTTGCTCTTTATGTTTCTAGTTAATTGTTGAAAGACCTTCAAATAGAGTTGATCACCCAAAAACCTTCACCAATGATTTAAACATAGAGAAATATTGTCGTTATTTGTGCATTATTATGCTGTGATTTTACTGGTCTGGTCAAAATGTGGCCCCTTTACTAACATGAGTTTGACCCCCCTGAGGTAGATAGATAGATGGATAATTGAATTCAAAGTCAGCTGAAATGAAATAATGATATTCCTAATTTCCCAATCTTCCAATATTCAAACAGCTCTAAAAAATAGATCCTTGAAACTGTAAATTAACATCACAATGGCTTCTAGTTCAGGGTGACGCCTGCTATGCTCTTGGCCTTGATGTAGTACTGTACAGGTTTGGAGCAAATTGAAGGCAAAGTCGTCTAAAAAGACAATGTATTTTTTTGTAATTGTCCAATATTCTAAGAGCTATAAAAGCAGAATCCTTAAAGGTGAAAATCCGAGTTTGAGTTAGATTTTCTCCAAATCTGTACTGTAATATCTCAATGGCATACACATGAGCACAGCATAAATCCCCTGAACGAAAGTGAATGTAATTTATAGTGAAGTTACTGGCTTTCTTTCTTTGAAGGGGCGGCTGTAGCTCAGGAGGATGAGCGGTCGTCTGGCTACCGCACGGTACCCGGTTCGATCCCCGGTCCACCTGCAGTTCACAAGCCGAAGTGTCCTTGAGCAAGACACCTAACCCCTCATGACTCCGCGGGCCCAGAGTGGCCCGTGGCAACCTCCAAGCAATTTACCTGAACCCTTAGGCTGTGTACCTGGCATGTGTGGTAAGCACTTGACTAAGTGAGTTTGTTGAAGCTGACATGTAGAGAAGAGTGTCCCATGTTTTATTTCCTACTTTTTTCCAGACCCTTTTTTTCTTATGTGCCTAGAAGCTAGAAGAAGCTAAAAGAAAAGCTATTATGACTATGGTCTTTCTATGCCTTTATGAGAAAGCATTTGTGTCAGTGTGGACCTTTTGATTATTGCTTCTATTGTCACTTTTTCCTGAACTTAAGCATGTATTATACTATATAGATATATGTAAAGTGAGTTTTTGCTCATGAAGCAGTAGTTGACCTTACTGTAATGTTTTGGATTTGATGAAATGGGTCTTGATGAAAAGAAGTCATAGACACTGAAGGCAGTGAGTAGTTTCCCTAAATCCATGTGCTTTAAAATGTACCGTTTTGCTATATGTTGTTTGCAGAACAGCATACAAAGGTTAAAGAAGTGACTGAGGCGTCACCGCCACCAAGTGGTGTGAAGCTGTATTGCAAGTGAGCGTGTTTTGGTTAACGCTTGTAATTGAGTGTTAAACTAATTGAGGCATCACCGCCACCAAGTGGTGTGAAGCTGTATTGCAAGTGAGCGTGTTTGGGTTAACGCTTGTAATTGAGTGTTAAACTAATTGAGGCGTCACCGCCACCAAGTGGTGTGAAGCTGTATTGCAAGTGAGCGTCTTTTGGATAAAACTTGTAATAGAGTGTTAAACTAATAACCTGTGCAGTCCCTTGCCTCTCGCTGCTCAGAAAGGAAAAAGCAAATGTTTTTGGTGTCCCTCTATGGTTACGAATCACTTGAGTAGACTAGACTTTGCTACTGAAGTGTATTTGTTTGTGTGAGCGTGAATAATTTTGTTGTCACACAACCGGAAACGAGCGCCCCGCAGTGTAAAAGCTCGACGTGTTGGTTGATGTGCTGTCCACTGGGTAAGCTGAAGCTACTGTTGCGGAGCTCCGCGCTTTGTGTCTTTGCCTCATAGCTCGTGTGTGCAGTGTATTTCCTTGTGTGTGTGTGTGAATTGTGGGTCCAAGCTTGTTGTTGGCGCTAATCGCGGCGGTGTGTTTGCTAAGGACTGTGCGTCCATTAGTTTGTTAAAGTTGTGTGTTTTGTGTTAAAGTGTGTTATGCCGGCGTGTCTTTTAGAGCGGCGGTCCCAGCCAGCAGTAGCGGTCAGTGTGTCCCTCGATACCGGGCTGGAGAGAGCCAATGAATGTAAGCAAGTAATTGTTTGTAAAATGTTTTATTTTGAAAGATGAGCGGATGCTTCCGTCTGTGTGTAACCTGTGACTTAACCTGTCGACATACGCTAACCCGAAAAAGTCCGTCTCTGTGTTGTGTATTAAAAGTAAGAAGGAGTGAGTTTTCCCCGAGAGGAGCAGGAGATGATCATGAAGGCATTTGAGTAAGTCCGAGCTTAATCACGGCAAAGCTTTATGCTGCGTTTGTAACATAGTTGAATTAGATGCAGGTTAAATCCAGCCTAAATGTGAAAATTGTGCCACCTGGCGTTCGAAATGTGTCACTGTGCTTCATATGTAACGCAAAGGATTGTGGTAAATCGTGAGAGTAATGGCGGACGCTTGCGCAGGTAAGTTGTCTAAATGTGTGTGTAAACGTTTGTGTAAATAATTAGTAAAGGTGTGTGAGCGTTGAGCTGGCTTTATTTGTTTGTAAAATAGTTGTTGTGGCGTGTTTTTTGTGTGAATTGAAGTATTGTTTTTTATTGCCAGTATGAACGTGGCTGGAGTCGCTTGTTAATGCTAATGCTAAGGTGACGCAGTATTTTTGGGAAGAGCACAGCGGTCAGGTTGTGCTGCAGCGCCTCCATTTGGTCTGAGGACAAGACGTTGTGTTATCCAAGTGTACCTAAGCCGTGTAATTGCAGAGCAGGGCCCCGCTGCTTATTACATTCCAAAAATGTATTTTGTGAGTCAACAGTAGTATTCATAGTGTGAAGTTTGAGTTTTGATTTGTCCTCCGCCATTGTTTCCTGTTTAATTGTGGCAAAATGCATTCTGGGACGAACAGCTGTTTGCCCCAGGGAAATTTGCATTTCCCAGCATGCAGTCTGGGTGTAACCCTAACCCTGCACCATGACGAAAGTTAAGAATGCAGACAGCTAAGTAGCTTTGCTGCGCACTCAGTTATCAAGTGTTCAACGCTATATGTCCCGGCATTGCGAACAAGCAGGCCTCTGGACCGCCTGGTGGGGCTGGTTTAGGGACGCTGGCTCTCTCTGATGGCCGCGGTCCCTACTCTGGTATGAAACCTGACCTGCTGCACCTTTCCTGGTGTAGCTCGGTCCGTGGGGGGTGTAGAACCACGCGGCCTGGACAGGCCTCTTCGGGAGAAGCAGACCTTTCCAACGAGACCTCACATGAACTGATCCTACGAAGATAAGTATTTTTCCTGATTAAAAAGACCTGGCCCCGCCCCCTTAGGGTTAGGGGGTTAGGGTTAGGGGGTTAGGGTTAGGGGGTTAGGGTTAGGGGGTTAGGGTTAGGGGGTTAGGGTTAGGGTTAGGGTTAGGGGGTTAGGGTTAGGGTTAGGGTTAGGGTTAGGGTTAGGGTTAGGGTTAGGGTTAGGGTTAGGGTTAGGGTTAGGGTTAGGGTTAGGGTTAGGGTTAGGGTTAGGGTTAGGGTTAGGGTTAGGGTTAGGGTTAGGGTTAGGGTTAGGGTTAGGGTTAGGGTTAGGGTTAGGGTTAGGGTTAGGGTTAGGGTTAGGGTTAGGGTTAGGGTTAGGGTTAGGGTTAGGGTTAGGGTTAGGGTTAGGGTTAGGGTTAGGGTTAGGGTTAGGGTTAGGGTTAGGGTTAGGGTTAGGGTTAGGGTTAGGGTTAGGGTTAGGGTTAGGGTTAGGGTTAGGGTTAGGGTTAGGGTTAGGGTTAGGGTTAGGGTTAGGGTTAGGGTTAGGGTTAGGGTTAGGGTTAGGGTTAGGGTTAGGGTTAGGGTTAGGGTTAGGGTTAGGGTTAGGGTTAGGGTTAGGGTTAGGGTTAGGGTTAGGGTTAGGGTTAGGGTTAGGGTTAGGGTTAGGGTTAGGGTTAGGGTTAGGGTTAGGGTTAGGGTTAGGGTTAGGGTTAGGGTTAGGGTTAGGGTTAGGGTTAGGGTTAGGGTTAGGGTTAGGGTTAGGGTTAGGGTTAGGGTTAGGGTTAGGGTTAGGGTTAGGGTTAGGGTTAGGGTTAGGGTTAGGGTTAGGGTTAGGGTTAGGGTTAGGGTTAGGGTTAGGGTTAGGGTTAGGGTTAGGGTTAGGGTTAGGGTTAGGGTTAGGGTTAGGGTTAGGGTTAGGGTTAGGGTTAGGGTTAGGGTTAGGGTTAGGGTTAGGGTTAGGGTTAGGGTTAGGGTTAGGGTTAGGGTTAGGGTTAGGGTTAGGGTTAGGGTTAGGGTTAGGGTTAGGGTTAGGGTTAGGGTTAGGGTTAGGGTTAGGGTTAGGGTTAGGGTTAGGGTTAGGGTTAGGGTTAGGGTTAGGGTTAGGGTTAGGGTTAGGGTTAGGGTTAGGGTTAGGGTTAGGGTTAGGGTTAGGGTTAGGGTTAGGGTTAGGGTTAGGGTTAGGGTTAGGGTTAGGGTTAGGGTTAGGGTTAGGGTTAGGGTTAGGGTTAGGGTTAGGGTTAGGGTTAGGGTTAGGGTTAGGGTTAGGGTTAGGGTTAGGGTTAGGGTTAGGGTTAGGGTTAGGGTTAGGGTTAGGGTTAGGGTTAGGGTTAGGGTTAGGGTTAGGGTTAGGGTTAGGGTTAGGGTTAGGGTTAGGGTTAGGGTTAGGGTTAGGGTTAGGGTTAGGGTTAGGGTTAGGGTTAGGGTTAGGGTTAGGGTTAGGGTTAGGGTTAGGGTTAGGGTTAGGGTTAGGGTTAGGGTTAGGGTTAGGGTTAGGGTTAGGGTTAGGGTTAGGGTTAGGGTTAGGGTTAGGGTTAGGGTTAGGGTTAGGGTTAGGGTTAGGGTTAGGGTTAGGGTTAGGGTTAGGGTTAGGGTTAGGGTTAGGGTTAGGGTTAGGGTTAGGGTTAGGGTTAGGGTTAGGGTTAGGGTTAGGGTTAGGGTTAGGGTTAGGGTTAGGGTTAGGGTTAGGGTTAGGGTTAGGGTTAGGGTTAGGGTTAGGGTTAGGGTTAGGGTTAGGGTTAGGGTTAGGGTTAGGGTTAGGGTTAGGGTTAGGGTTAGGGTTAGGGTTAGGGTTAGGGTTAGGGTTAGGGTTAGGGTTAGGGTTAGGGTTAGGGTTAGGGTTAGGGTTAGGGTTAGGGTTAGGGTTAGGGTTAGGGTTAGGGTTAGGGTTAGGGTTAGGGTTAGGGTTAGGGTTAGGGTTAGGGTTAGGGTTAGGGTTAGGGTTAGGGTTAGGGTTAGGGTTAGGGTTAGGGTTAGGGTTAGGGTTAGGGTTAGGGTTAGGGTTAGGGTTAGGGTTAGGGTTAGGGTTAGGGTTAGGGTTAGGGTTAGGGTTAGGGTTAGGGTTAGGGTTAGGGTTAGGGTTAGGGTTAGGGTTAGGGTTAGGGTTAGGGTTAGGGTTAGGGTTAGGGTTAGGGTTAGGGTTAGGGTTAGGGTTAGGGTTAGGGTTAGGGTTAGGGTTAGGGTTAGGGTTAGGGTTAGGGTTAGGGTTAGGGTTAGGGTTAGGGTTAGGGTTAGGGTTAGGGTTAGGGTTAGGGTTAGGGTTAGGGTTAGGGTTAGGGTTAGGGTTAGGGTTAGGGTTAGGGTTAGGGTTAGGGTTAGGGTTAGGGTTAGGGTTAGGGTTAGGGTTAGGGTTAGGGTTAGGGTTAGGGTTAGGGTTAGGGTTAGGGTTAGGGTTAGGGTTAGGGTTAGGGTTAGGGTTAGGGTTAGGGTTAGGGTTAGGGTTAGGGTTAGGGTTAGGGTTAGGGTTAGGGTTAGGGTTAGGGTTAGGGTTAGGGTTAGGGTTAGGGTTAGGGTTAGGGTTAGGGTTAGGGTTAGGGTTAGGGTTAGGGTTAGGGTTAGGGTTAGGGTTAGGGTTAGGGTTAGGGTTAGGGTTAGGGTTAGGGTTAGGGTTAGGGTTAGGGTTAGGGTTAGGGTTAGGGTTAGGGTTAGGGTTAGGGTTAGGGTTAGGGTTAGGGTTAGGGTTAGGGTTAGGGTTAGGGTTAGGGTTAGGGTTAGGGTTAGGGTTAGGGTTAGGGTTAGGGTTAGGGTTAGGGTTAGGGTTAGGGTTAGGGTTAGGGTTAGGGTTAGGGTTAGGGTTAGGGTTAGGGTTAGGGTTAGGGTTAGGGTTAGGGTTAGGGTTAGGGTTAGGGTTAGGGTTAGGGTTAGGGTTAGGGTTAGGGTTAGGGTTAGGGTTAGGGTTAGGGTTAGGGTTAGGGTTAGGGTTAGGGTTAGGGTTAGGGTTAGGGTTAGGGTTAGGGTTAGGGTTAGGGTTAGGGTTAGGGTTAGGGTTAGGGTTAGGGTTAGGGTTAGGGTTAGGGTTAGGGTTAGGGTTAGGGTTAGGGTTAGGGTTAGGGTTAGGGTTAGGGTTAGGGTTAGGGTTAGGGTTAGGGTTAGGGTTAGGGTTAGGGTTAGGGTTAGGGTTAGGGTTAGGGTTAGGGTTAGGGTTAGGGTTAGGGTTAGGGTTAGGGTTAGGGTTAGGGTTAGGGTTAGGGTTAGGGTTAGGGTTAGGGTTAGGGTTAGGGTTAGGGTTAGGGTTAGGGTTAGGGTTAGGGTTAGGGTTAGGGTTAGGGTTAGGGTTAGGGTTAGGGTTAGGGTTAGGGTTAGGGTTAGGGTTAGGGTTAGGGTTAGGGTTAGGGTTAGGGTTAGGGTTAGGGTTAGGGTTAGGGTTAGGGTTAGGGTTAGGGTTAGGGTTAGGGTTAGGGTTAGGGTTAGGGTTAGGGTTAGGGTTAGGGTTAGGGTTAGGGTTAGGGTTAGGGTTAGGGTTAGGGTTAGGGTTAGGGTTAGGGTTAGGGTTAGGGTTAGGGTTAGGGTTAGGGTTAGGGTTAGGGTTAGGGTTAGGGTTAGGGTTAGGGTTAGGGTTAGGGTTAGGGTTAGGGTTAGGGTTAGGGTTAGGGTTAGGGTTAGGGTTAGGGTTAGGGTTAGGGTTAGGGTTAGGGTTAGGGTTAGGGTTAGGGTTAGGGTTAGGGTTAGGGTTAGGGTTAGGGTTAGGGTTAGGGTTAGGGTTAGGGTTAGGGTTAGGGTTAGGGTTAGGGTTAGGGTTAGGGTTAGGGTTAGGGTTAGGGTTAGGGTTAGGGTTAGGGTTAGGGTTAGGGTTAGGGTTAGGGTTAGGGTTAGGGTTAGGGTTAGGGTTAGGGTTAGGGTTAGGGTTAGGGTTAGGGTTAGGGTTAGGGTTAGGGTTAGGGTTAGGGTTAGGGTTAGGGTTAGGGTTAGGGTTAGGGTTAGGGTTAGGGTTAGGGTTAGGGTTAGGGTTAGGGTTAGGGTTAGGGTTAGGGTTAGGGTTAGGGTTAGGGTTAGGGTTAGGGTTAGGGTTAGGGTTAGGGTTAGGGTTAGGGTTAGGGTTAGGGTTAGGGTTAGGGTTAGGGTTAGGGTTAGGGTTAGGGTTAGGGTTAGGGTTAGGGTTAGGGTTAGGGTTAGGGTTAGGGTTAGGGTTAGGGTTAGGGTTAGGGTTAGGGTTAGGGTTAGGGTTAGGGTTAGGGTTAGGGTTAGGGTTAGGGTTAGGGTTAGGGTTAGGGTTAGGGTTAGGGTTAGGGTTAGGGTTAGGGTTAGGGTTAGGGTTAGGGTTAGGGTTAGGGTTAGGGTTAGGGTTAGGGTTAGGGTTAGGGTTAGGGTTAGGGTTAGGGTTAGGGTTAGGGTTAGGGTTAGGGTTAGGGTTAGGGTTAGGGTTAGGGTTAGGGTTAGGGTTAGGGTTAGGGTTAGGGTTAGGGTTAGGGTTAGGGTTAGGGTTAGGGTTAGGGTTAGGGTTAGGGTTAGGGTTAGGGTTAGGGTTAGGGTTAGGGTTAGGGTTAGGGTTAGGGTTAGGGTTAGGGTTAGGGTTAGGGTTAGGGTTAGGGTTAGGGTTAGGGTTAGGGTTAGGGTTAGGGTTAGGGTTAGGGTTAGGGTTAGGGTTAGGGTTAGGGTTAGGGTTAGGGTTAGGGTTAGGGTTAGGGTTAGGGTTAGGGTTAGGGTTAGGGTTAGGGTTAGGGTTAGGGTTAGGGTTAGGGTTAGGGTTAGGGTTAGGGTTAGGGTTAGGGTTAGGGTTAGGGTTAGGGTTAGGGTTAGGGTTAGGGTTAGGGTTAGGGTTAGGGTTAGGGTTAGGGTTAGGGTTAGGGTTAGGGTTAGGGTTAGGGTTAGGGTTAGGGTTAGGGTTAGGGTTAGGGTTAGGGTTAGGGTTAGGGTTAGGGTTAGGGTTAGGGTTAGGGTTAGGGTTAGGGTTAGGGTTAGGGTTAGGGTTAGGGTTAGGGTTAGGGTTAGGGTTAGGGTTAGGGTTAGGGTTAGGGTTAGGGTTAGGGTTAGGGTTAGGGTTAGGGTTAGGGTTAGGGTTAGGGTTAGGGTTAGGGTTAGGGTTAGGGTTAGGGTTAGGGTTAGGGTTAGGGTTAGGGTTAGGGTTAGGGTTAGGGTTAGGGTTAGGGTTAGGGTTAGGGTTAGGGTTAGGGTTAGGGTTAGGGTTAGGGTTAGGGTTAGGGTTAGGGTTAGGGTTAGGGTTAGGGTTAGGGTTAGGGTTAGGGTTAGGGTTAGGGTTAGGGTTAGGGTTAGGGTTAGGGTTAGGGTTAGGGTTAGGGTTAGGGTTAGGGTTAGGGTTAGGGTTAGGGTTAGGGTTAGGGTTAGGGTTAGGGTTAGGGTTAGGGTTAGGGTTAGGGTTAGGGTTAGGGTTAGGGTTAGGGTTAGGGTTAGGGTTAGGGTTAGGGTTAGGGTTAGGGTTAGGGTTAGGGAGGGTTAGGGTTAGGGTTAGGGTTAGGGTTAGGGTTAGGGTTAGGGTTAGGGTTAGGGTTAGGGTTAGGGTTAGGGTTAGGGTTAGGGTTAGGGTTAGGGTTAGGTTAGGGTTAGGGTTAGGGTTAGGGTTAGGGGTTAGGGTTAGGGTTAGGTGTAAGGGTTAGGGGTTAGGGTTAGGGTTAGAGGGTTAGGGTTAGGGTTAGGTTAGGGTTAGGGTTAGGGTTAGGGTTAGGGTTAGGGTTAGGGTTAGGGTTAGGGTTAGGGTTAGGGTTAGGGTTAGGGTT
>NW_027176207.1:23386431-23390147 GCF_023055335.1 Clinocottus analis | reverse complement strand
CTCCTAACCCTAACCCTAACCCTAACCCTAACCCTAACCCCTAACCCTAACCCTACCTAACCCTAACCCTAACCCTAACCCTAACCCTAACCCTAACCCTACCCTAACCCTAACCCTAACCTACCCTAACCCTAACCCTAACCCTAACCCTAACCCTAACCCTAACCCTAACCCTAACCCTAACCCTAACCCTAACCCTAACCCTAACCCTAACCCTAACCCTAACCCTAACCCTAACCCTAACCCTAACCCTAACCCTAACCCTAACCTAACCCTAACCCTAACCCTAACCCTAACCCTAACCCTAACCCTAACCCTAACCCTAACCCTAACCCTAACCCTAACCCTAACCCTAACCCTAACCCTAACCCTAACCCTAACCCTAACCCTAACCCTAACCCTAACCCTAACTCCCTAACCCTAACCCTAACCCTAACCCTAACCCTAACCCTAACCCTAACCCTAACCCTAACCCTAACCCTAACCCTAACCCTAACCCTAACCCTAACCCTAACCTAACCCTAACCCTAACCCTAACCCTAACCCTAACCCTAACCCTAACCCTAACCCTAACCCTAACCCTAACCCTAACCCTAACCCTAACCCTAACCCTAACCTAACCTAACCTACCCTAACCTCCTAACCTAACCCTAACCCTAACCCTAACTAACCCTAACCCTAACCCTAACCCTAACCCTACCCTAACCCTAACCCTAACCCTAACCCTAACCCTAACCCTAACCCTACCCAACCCTAACCCTAACCCTAACCCTAACCCTAACCCTAACCCTAACCCTAACCCTAACCCTAACCCTAACCCTAACCCTAACCCTAACCCTAACCCTAACCCTAACCCTAACCCTAACCCTAACCCTAACCCTAACCCTAACCCTAACCCTAACCCTAACCCTAACCCTAACCCTAACCCTAACCCTAACCCTAACCCTAACCCTAACCCTAACCCTAACCCTAACCCTAACCCTAACCCTAACCCTAACCCTAACCCTAACCCTAACCCTAACCCTAACCCTAACCCTAACCCTAACCCTAACCCTAACCCTAACCCTAACCCTAACCCTAACCCTAACCCTAACCCTAACCCTAACCCTAACCCTAACCCTAACCCTAACCCTAACCCTAACCCTAACCCTAACCCTAACCCTAACCCTAACCCTAACCCTAACCCTAACCCTAACCCTAACCCTAACCCTAACCCTAACCCTAACCCTAACCCTAACCCTAACCCTAACCCTAACCCTAACCCTAACCCTAACCCTAACCCTAACCCTAACCCTAACCCTAACCCTAACCCTAACCCTAACCCTAACCCTAACCCTAACCCTAACCCTAACCCTAACCCTAACCCTAACCCTAACCCTAACCCTAACCCTAACCCTAACCCTAACCCTAACCCTAACCCTAACCCTAACCCTAACCCTAACCCTAACCCTAACCCTAACCCTAACCCTAACCCTAACCCTAACCCTAACCCTAACCCTAACCCTAACCCTAACCCTAACCCTAACCCTAACCCTAACCCTAACCCTAACCCTAACCCTAACCCTAACCCTAACCCTAACCCTAACCCTAACCCTAACCCTAACCCTAACCCTAACCCTAACCCTAACCCTAACCCTAACCCTAACCCTAACCCTAACCCTAACCCTAACCCTAACCCTAACCCTAACCCTAACCCTAACCCTAACCCTAACCCTAACCCTAACCCTAACCCTAACCCTAACCCTAACCCTAACCCTAACCCTAACCCTAACCCTAACCCTAACCCTAACCCTAACCCTAACCCTAACCCTAACCCTAACCCTAACCCTAACCCTAACCCTAACCCTAACCCTAACCCTAACCCTAACCCTAACCCTAACCCTAACCCTAACCCTAACCCTAACCCTAACCCTAACCCTAACCCTAACCCTAACCCTAACCCTAACCCTAACCCTAACCCTAACCCTAACCCTAACCCTAACCCTAACCCTAACCCTAACCCTAACCCTAACCCTAACCCTAACCCTAACCCTAACCCTAACCCTAACCCTAACCCTAACCCTAACCCTAACCCTAACCCTAACCCTAACCCTAACCCTAACCCTAACCCTAACCCTAACCCTAACCCTAACCCTAACCCTAACCCTAACCCTAACCCTAACCCTAACCCTAACCCTAACCCTAACCCTAACCCTAACCCTAACCCTAACCCTAACCCTAACCCTAACCCTAACCCTAACCCTAACCCTAACCCTAACCCTAACCCTAACCCTAACCCTAACCCTAACCCTAACCCTAACCCTAACCCTAACCCTAACCCTAACCCTAACCCTAACCCTAACCCTAACCCTAACCCTAACCCTAACCCTAACCCTAACCCTAACCCTAACCCTAACCCTAACCCTAACCCTAACCCTAACCCTAACCCTAACCCTAACCCTAACCCTAACCCTAACCCTAACCCTAACCCTAACCCTAACCCTAACCCTAACCCTAACCCTAACCCTAACCCTAACCCTAACCCTAACCCTAACCCTAACCCTAACCCTAACCCTAACCCTAACCCTAACCCTAACCCTAACCCTAACCCTAACCCTAACCCTAACCCTAACCCTAACCCTAACCCTAACCCTAACCCTAACCCTAACCCTAACCCTAACCCTAACCCTAACCCTAACCCTAACCCTAACCCTAACCCTAACCCTAACCCTAACCCTAACCCTAACCCTAACCCTAACCCTAACCCTAACCCTAACCCTAACCCTAACCCTAACCCTAACCCTAACCCTAACCCTAACCCTAACCCTAACCCTAACCCTAACCCTAACCCTAACCCTAACCCTAACCCTAACCCTAACCCTAACCCTAACCCTAACCCTAACCCTAACCCTAACCCTAACCCTAACCCTAACCCTAACCCTAACCCTAACCCTAACCCTAACCCTAACCCTAACCCTAACCCTAACCCTAACCCTAACCCTAACCCTAACCCTAACCCTAACCCTAACCCTAACCCTAACCCTAACCCTAACCCTAACCCTAACCCTAACCCTAACCCTAACCCTAACCCTAACCCTAACCCTAACCCTAACCCTAACCCTAACCCTAACCCTAACCCTAACCCTAACCCTAACCCTAACCCTAACCCTAACCCTAACCCTAACCCTAACCCTAACCCTAACCCTAACCCTAACCCTAACCCTAACCCTAACCCTAACCCTAACCCTAACCCTAACCCTAACCCTAACCCTAACCCTAACCCTAACCCTAACCCTAACCCTAACCCTAACCCTAACCCTAACCCTAACCCTAACCCTAACCCTAACCCTAACCCTAACCCTAACCCTAACCCTAACCCTAACCCTAACCCTAACCCTAACCCTAACCCTAACCCTAACCCTAACCCTAACCCTAACCCTAACCCTAACCCTAACCCTAACCCTAACCCTAACCCTAACCCTAACCCTAACCCTAACCCTAACCCTAACCCTAACCCTAACCCTAACCCTAACCCTAACCCTAACCCTAACCCTAACCCTAACCCTAACCCTAACCCTAACCCTAACCCTAACCCTAACCCTAACCCTAACCCTAACCCTAACCCTAACCCTAACCCTAACCCTAACCCTAACCCTAACCCTAACCCTAACCCTAACCCTAACCCTAACCCTAACCCTAACCCTAACCCTAACCCTAACCCTAACCCTAACCCTAAC
>NW_027176207.1:23366431-23383931 GCF_023055335.1 Clinocottus analis | reverse complement strand
AACCCTAACCCTGTCATCAATCTTTCACAAAGGTTTAAGTGTACTGAGGCACAATTTTCACTGTTAAGTAAGGGGCTAAGTTTCATTCCCTCTCGGGGAACAAATAGAGACATCGTCAACCAAGGTCGAAACGACCTTCAGGAATATCACAGGCGGCTAGAACTATCTGAGTATTTTAAAGACTCACCACCGACTACAGCAATACCATTTACGGCTAAATCCACTTGGTCTCCTCCAGAATCCACAATCTCAGAAGGGGTTAAAAAGCTTATTAAAAAAGATCTTAAGATGTTTAAAACCCAATTTGGACCACATAAAGCACCTGCAAATTTGACCCCAGCAGAAACACAAGCATTGCTAGAATTAAAACGGAATAAAGATATAGTCATTAAGCCGGCGGATAAAGGGAGTGCCATTGTAATCATGGACCGGGCTCAATATCTTTGGGAGGGATACAGGCAATTGAACGACCCCAAATATTACTCCAAATTGCAAAAACCGATATTTCTGGACACCATACCTATGGTGCAAAAAATTCTCCAAAACCTAAAAGAGAAGAAATTCATCACGGCAAAACAAGTTAGATACTTGATGAGCGATCCAGAACCAAGGGCGAGGATTTTCTATATGCTACCTAAGATCCATAAAGAGCCTTCCAAATGGAGTAAACCGGGTGAAATCCCTCCAGGGAGACCCATAGTCTCAGACTGCAGCAGTGAGACCTACCGCACGGCAGAATACTTGGACTCGTTCCTTTATCCGCTGTCCATAACTCACCCGAGTTACATTAAAGACACCTATCATTTCGTGGAGTTAGTCAGGACCTTGAGGATTCCACAAGAATCCATCCTCTTTACTCTAGACGTCGACAGCCTGTACACAAATATTGATGCCACAAAAGGCATACAGGCTGTAAAAATAGCGTTTCAAAACAACAGGGACAAACACAGGCCAGAAAAAGAACTGCTGCAATTACTGGAGATCAATTTGACCCGAAATGATTTTGTGTTCAACCAGGAATTCTTCCTTCAGATCAAAGGGACGGCGATGGGGAAGAAATTTGCACCGGCGTACGCCAACTTGTTCATGGCACAATGGGAGGACGGGGCCCTTAAGGCGTGTAAATTAAAACCTCTACATTATTTCAGATATCTGGACGATATATGGGGAGTGTGGACCCACTCGGAGAGGGAATTTGAGGCCTTCTTAGACACCCTCAATGCACATATGGACTCGATTAAAGTTAAAGCGACACATAGCAGGACTGCGGTGGACTTTTTGGATACAACCACCTTTAAAGGGGATGATTTCACCACCACAGGAACATTAGACGTTAAAGTCTTCTTTAAATCCACGGACACGCACGCATTGCTCCATAGGAGCAGCTTTCACCCACAACACACATTTGCAGGCCTCCTAAAGGCACAAATACTCCGTTTTCACAGGATTTGCACCAAACCACATGATGTCACGGAGGCCATCAGAACCCTCTTCACAGAGTTATATCAGAGGGGGTACACAAGGACCATGTGCAGGAAAGCCTGCAAAACATTTAAGAACAAGAAACCAATTGTAATCACATCACACTTACCACTCATAACTACATACTCACCGTCCACACGAGGGCTCGTCAAATCCTGCCGGACCCACTTTAGTGAGATGAACGAAGAATCCAAAAACCTGGAAGAATTCACGATCATGCCAGCCTATCGGAGAAATAAAAATTTACAGGACTATCTGGTCAGGGCAAAGGTCACACCGGTGGCAACAACCAAATCGGCCACCAGGGGGCAATATTTCCAATTCCAAAAGTGGTTTAGAAATCCACACACAGGCGAGGTCTTCAAAAATGACTCGAAGGGGAATTTGTCCACAAAGAATTGTATTTATTTGATGTCGTGTATGGATTGTGATGCATTGTATGTCGGGGAAACAGGAAATGCATTGTCCACAAGGTTCGCACAACACAAATATAACTGCACACATGCTGTAAATACACACACACCTGTAGTTCGCCATCTTGTGCTGCACGGCTGGGAAAGGATGAGAGTCTCCATTATCCAACATGACCCCAGATGGTCTACCACAGAAAGGAGGAAGATAGAGAGACAGTGGATAGCCCGCTTGGGCACTGGCATAACAGGGGGTCTTAACGAACGCTGTTGAGGGGAGAGTGAAAAGCAGGAAGGAGAATGCAATGGGGGCCCCCGCTGCTCACAGCAGTGGGGGCCCCCAACCCCAACTCTAAACCTAACCCTAACCCTAACCCTAACCCTAACCCTATTTTGAACGAAGATCCTAACCTCAACCACCTTCTGGCTCTGGGCTCGGACCCCTGTCCCGGCACTAACCTCAACCACCCCTCTGCTTCGGGCACGGAAATCAGCCCCCGTTCTAACCTCAACATTCTCCCTGACCTGACTCCCGGCCCTGGGGACCTGCGGGTCCCATTCTCAGACCCCAGCCCGGGTCCGGGGCCATGTTCTGGCCCGGACCCGGGCCCCCTTAGTCCCTCTGTTGAGGGACCCAGCCGGGCCAAACCCCCTTCCCCCCTGAGAACAACTGGGCACTATCGGGCCTGTGTGGCGGAGGTCTATCGGGCCGCCCTCCCAGATAGCCAGACCAGCGATCTGAGCTGGCGACCCAACTTCAGCCTCAACCTCACGGGGGGCTCGGGCCACAGCGGTGGGGGACAGGAGGGGAACATGGATCTCATAGACCTCGCTGTCCCCGGGGATAACATCGCCCCTTGCACCAATGTGGCCGTAAGGGCCTTGGAACCGCCACTGCAGTCAATCGGAGGGGTGGGGGGTTCCCAGAGGTGGGGGGATCCCCCACCCCCCTCCGAGGGGGCCCCCGGGGGCAGGAAACCCACCCGCCACCCCAACACCTTCCATAAGGGAGCACAGTGGGACTTGGAGGTGGGGGCGCCGGTCCTAATAATAGGCGATTCCAACCTGTCCAGGATCCGCCAATACCACCATCCTATGGTCCAAATAGACAGCTTTCCGGGGGCCCAGATCCATCATATGAAAGAGGTTCTGCTTAAACTGGGGCCCTGCCTCACGACCCAGAAGGTGGTGCTCTCTCTGGGCCTGAATAACTGCCTGAGGGGGAACAAGCCCTTGACTATGAAAAAGCAGTTCCAACAACTCATGTCAAGGGCCAGGATTGTCTTCCCTCGGGCAGAGATTTGGGTCCCGCTGATCCAGTTCTCCTCGCGCCTCCCGCCGCAGGCCCAAAGGCTGCTGCGGGAGCTGAACCTGTTCATCGGGGAGAATTTCAAAACTCTGACGGGGATCTCGGAGGATCGGTTTGAGACTCACCCAAAGGATCCAGTCCATTGGACGCCAGAGACGGCGGAGGGGATCCTCCATTCCTGGATGGTGCAGTTAAACTGAGGACGGGGGTACCTGCGGATTCAAATCAGCCCCATTCAAATATCTTAAATCTTTCTGCATCTTTGGTTTTAACTCGGGATGAGGAGAGGGTGTTGGAGAGGGGCCTCTTCTTTATACCTACCCCCCAGGTGGTGGACAGGCAGACGCTGCGCAGAGACCTGCACAGGTACCATAGACGTCTCAAGCTCCTGGACCATTTCGGGTACGAGACGGACTTCGCTCGGGACCCCTTTGTGGGCCCCTCGACCTGGGAACCGAAAGGGGATGGGGTAGCAGCACCTATCAAAAAATTAATAAAACAGGATAATCGGGATTTTAAGAGGGTCTGTTGGGCTGGGGAAAAGGAGGAAAACCTATCAAGGGGGGAAAGAGAAGCTTTGCAGACATTAAAATCAAACTCAGGGATAGTAATCAAACCAGCAGACAAAGGGTCAAAAATAGTGATCATGGACAGAAATCAATACTTAACGGAGGCGTACAGACAGCTGAATAATGCGGCCCATTACTCACCTTTATCTTGCTCAGTGCAATTGGAGACCCAAACAACAATCCGGGGGATCCTAGAGGGCCTGCATCACAAAAAAATCATAACAGCGAAACAAAAGTATTACCTGATGGGTGAGGATCCTCCACGTCCACGGCAATTTTATCTTCTTCCGAAGATCCACAAAAGCCCGGAGACTTGGACGGTCCCACATAGGATCCCACCTGGCAGACCGATCGTCTCGGACTGCGGGAGTGAATCCTATAGAGTAGCAGAATTTATTGATCACTACATTAACCCTTTGTCACAGCTACATGATAGCTATATCCGGGACACTTATGAGTTTGTGAACAAACTGAAACACATCATAGTGCCACCCGGTGCAATGCTCTTCACAATTGATATCGACGCACTATATACCAACATCGAAACCCAATTGGGCTTGAAAGCAGTGCGCGATATCTTCCTCCAATACCCAGACCCCGCCAGGCCGGACGAGGCCCTTCTCACACTTTTAGAGCTTGGTCTCACCAGAAACGACTTTGAGTTCAATTCGGAATTATTCCTACAGATCCATGGTACCGCAATGGGTAAAAAGTTCGCCCCGGCCTACGCGAACATCTACATGGCGGACTGGGAACGAACAGTCTTCCCCAAATGCGACCACTTACCTCTGTTATATATAAGATATCTGGACGATATCTTCGGGATCTGGAGTCATTCCAAAGCGGCTTTCAGTGGCTTCATCACAGTCTTGAACAACCACCACCCTTCAATAACCGTCAAATATAATCTTCAACCGGAAAAGATTGAGTTCCTGGACACAGAAGTATTCATAAGGAGAGTAAACAGTGGAGAGAGTGGGCTTGGTACGAGGGTGTACTTCAAGCCAACCGACACCCATGCACTTCTACACAGGTCAAGTTACCACCCGAAACACACATACAGGGGAATTGTAAAGTCACAATTGATACGGTACCTTAGGATCTGTACTGTGCCTGAGGATGCCGAGTCGGCAACAAGAATCCTTTTCCGGGCACTCAGGCGGCGGGGCTACGGCAGGACATTCCTCCGGCAAATTAAGGCGGAGGTTCTGCTGGATAGCGCCCGACCCTGGCACGTAGAGGCACGCACCCACCCACACACCAAAACTCTCCACGACACTGCACCTGACCTCCGGCACATTGAAGCGGAGGGTCATACACACACCACCTCTCTCCAGAATACATACAGGGACAGCCGACGCACCGAAGGGGCCACACGACAGAGGGGAGGACCGGACACGAGGGAAAACACTTACCATCTGATCCCCTTGATCACCACGCTCTCCCCGGCCTCCAGGACCCTCAATGTGAAAGCCAGGAGGAACTTTCAAATGGCTCGGGACCAGATGCAGTCGTTGGCCGGGTTCAAGACCATAGCCGCTTTCAGAAGGAATAAGAACCTCAAGGACCTTCTGGTGCACTCTTCCCTGGGCGGAAAAGGAAAAGAAAAGGGCTTTAAGCATGCAGGACTTTTTAAATACACCAAATTCATAGAGAATATACATACCCAGCTGGGGGTCCCAGTCCTGCAGGCTTTCACGCCACACTCCAAGAATGTAGTATATTGTATAAAATGCCAGGTTTGTGCCAAATTATATATTGGCCAAACTAAAAACAGCTTACTGACGAGGCTGAAACAACATCTATATTCACTGAGGAGAAATAAAAAACACACTTACCTGTACGATCATTTCCGACATCACGGGGGAGAAAATCTGGGGATGATGGGGCTGGAGTCGTCCACGGGCTGGTCTGACGGTCAGCGACTGGCGACAGAAAGGAAATGGATTAGGACACTGAAAACAGTGCATCCACACGGCCTGAACCAGACCATCTAAAAAGGAAAAATCACCGGATTAGGAAGAATCATGTTGCATGTGTGCATGTGGGCGTATGTGGACATGTATGTACATGTATGTGCATGTATGTGTGGGTATGTGTGCATGGATACATGTAAACAAATGATAACAAAAAATGTATGTGGGTGTGGGTGTACGTATGTGTATGTGTATATGTATATATGTATATATATATATATATATATATATATATGTGTGTATGTGTGTATGTATGTATATGTGTATATATGTGTGCATGTGTGTATGTATGGATGTATGTATGGATGAACACACTTACCTGTACCGACACTCCTGCCATCGTGGGAGGGAGGACCTGGGGAATATGGGGCTGGAGCCGTCCACTGGCTGGTCCGATGGTCAGCGTCCTGGAACCAGATCACCCCTAAATGAGGACACAAAGGGAGAACCAAAATTAAGACAAAGGCTGGATTGTGAGCCCGTGCCTTCCAGCTGCCGAAAGGCAGTGGGAACCCTTTTTTTCCCCTACACCTAACCCTAACCCTAACCCTTAACCCCTAACCCCTAACCCTAACCCCTAACCCCTAACCCCTAACCCCTAACCCTGACCCCGACCCTGACATTGTCTGTGGGTCAGTTGAAGAGCAAAGGTAAACAGAAATTAGGACATAGCACATTTTATAGTATGACATCAAATGTATTACTTTAACACATTATGACATTGTATGCTCTTTTCTACATGTATTTGTCAGCTCAAAAATCAAGGAGACTTTGACTTATGGGCTGCAGGGCCAGGGATTGAACCTGGCACCTTGTGGTCCTGAGGCAAGAGCTCATCCCCCTGAGCTACAAGCTCCCCTTTACGGGAAAAAACTCGTCTTTATACTTGTAAATACAAATTACATGAAGTTTCATTCAGGGGGATCTCTGCTGTGCCCATGTGTTTGGCCTTGCGATATTACTGTACAGATTTGGAGAAAATGTAATTTAAAGTCTGATTTTGGATTTTCACCTATAAGGATCTGTTTTTATAGCTGTTTGAATATTGGACGATTGTGAAATTAGCAATATCATTATTTCATTTAAGATGACTTTGAATTAAATTGTCTGTATCCATCCATCCATCTATCTACACTAGGGTGTCAAACTCATGTTAGTGAAGGGGCCACATGCTGCCAATTTTGATCTCAAGTGGGCCGGACATGTAAAATCACAGCATAATAACGCATAAACAACAACAATATTTTTGAATGTGGGATACTCCATTCAGAGGTCCTCATCCTGTTCTTTCTTCTCTCCTCTCCAAGCATATATGTAACAACAGTCTCATTTAAGGGACTGATGATCCGTGGAGAGAACTGCTGCGCCTGTGCTCTGATGGGCATGTCGGTCTAGGGCCAGTCGATGAGAGTGCATTGATGCGGACTCCCGTTTGGTCTCAGCAGGGGTCCAAATCACAAATCTCCTAACCCTTTTGTCACCATGTTATCTCCAGTGGCCCTGAAAATGAATGCCAGCATAAAAAAAATGCTCCAAAAGTTGCAGAACAGCATGAAACCCCTGTAAAACTTTAGAATTATACCACCATTTAAAAGAAACATCAGCCTCTGTGACCTCTTGGTTCATGCCTCATTGGGGGGCAGACGCCCCCCGAAAAAAATATATACTTTCGGGCCATTACGTTAACAAAATCCTAAAAGTTAAAATCCTATTGCAAGCCCTGTCCCCCAGGGGGCGCTGCAGGTCCTTCTGCAGAAACGGCCTTAAAACCTTTTTGAAAAGCAAACATCCCGTTCATCACGACCTACTCACCTTCCACCGGGCTTGGAAATGCAGGAACAACTTTGATAGGATGAGCACAGAGTGCATATTATTACAGGACGTTACCATCATGCCAGCATTTAGAAGAAATAACAACCTGCAGGAATATCTGGTCAGCGCCAAGATTCAGGTCACAGCCCAACCTAATTCTAAAACTAGAGGGACTTATTTCAAACAGAGAGTGGTTCAAGAACCAGAACACAGGGGAGGTGTTTTGTACCATGACCACAAATAATTGTATTTATTTAATTTCTTGTATGTCTTGAAAGGCACACTATGTGGAGGTTAAAATAAATGACATGCGGCGGCCTGTGCACCACCGTGAGTCTCCATTCAACTGCCAAGCCGTCAGGCGAACATGGAGAGATTCATGAGTAAAGATGAAAAACCTAACCTGCTATGCACCCAATAAAGAACCACCCTGAATCTGTTTGGATAACTTTTCCCTGTGAGTCCGTGCCCCTAATGCCCTCCACTAGGGGGCGTCTCCACTCAAATCTGACCTAGCATTTATTCGATTACATGTAACCAGCATCACCATTTCGGTTAAATTCATCCAACATAGAAACATTATGTACTGAAAAGGAGAAATGGATGACTATATTAGTGAAGCGCTGCCTCTGACATGGTGGGGCCTTTGTTCTAACAGCAGTCATAAGGTCAGGGGCTAGGAAACTCCTTACCCCTAACCTCACTAGGGTCAGGGGCTAGGAAACTCCTTACCCCTAACCTCACTAGGGTCAGGGGCGAGGAAACTCCTTACCCCTAACCTCACTAGGGTCAGGGGCTAGGAAACTCCTTACCCCTAACCTCACTAGGGTCAGGGGCTAGGAAACTCCTTACCCCTAACCTCACTAGGGTCAAGGGCTAGGAAACTCCTTACCCCTAACCTCACTAGGGTCAGGGGCGAGGAAACTCCTAACCCCTAGTCCGAAACAACAAAAGTTTTATTGTTTTGATTGAGAGCCACCCAGTGGTGAAAAATAAGTAGTAGCAGAACATATTGTGCATTTAAATGATCTCATAGTGAGTTTTACAAAATGCCAACTCAGAAGCAGATTGCTCTCAAATAATTTCAAATGAAAAGTCCCTGATGAGGAATCTATTGAGGATCGGCACACACGCGATTTCAGAGTCCCTATGACAGCATTGCCATGACAACAGGAGCCCATGAGTCACAGCTCCGCCGACCACAACCTTTGACTTCCTGTCATTCTTCATACACTTCCTCAAGGAAGCAGGAAGCATCTGGGTCGCTGTGACAGCAATCATCCACCACTGTGTGTGTGTTTGCCAACATTTCTACTGTTTGTCCAAATACAATGCTGCCGTGTGTGTGTGTGTGTGTGTGTGTGTGTGTGTGTGCCTGCATGTGTATTTATCAGACAGATGAAGTGAAAACTGAAACAATTCTCACATTGAAAAAGAAGTAATCCGTTTGAGCAGAATAAAAATATATCACATCACTTCTGAAAGACATCGCCATCTTTTAACCTCTCCTACTTCAACTTCTTTAAGGCCCACTGTCACTTCCTCAAGGAACACTGTCACTTACTCAAAGAACACTGTCACTTCCTCAAGGAACACTGTCACTTACTCAAGGAACACTGTCACTTACCAAAGGAACACTGTCACTTACTCAAGGAACACTGTCACTTACCAAAGGAACACTGTCACGTACTCAAGGAACACTGTCACTTACTCAAGGAACACTGTCACTTACTCAAGGAACACTGTCACTTACTCAAAGAACACTGTCACTTCCTCAAGGAACACTGTCACTTACTCAAGGAACACTGTCACTTACTCAAAGAACACTGTCACTTCCTCAAGGAACACTGTCACTTACCAAAGGAACACTGTCACTTACTCAAGGAACACTGTCACTTACCAAAGGAACACTGTCACTTACTCAAGGAACACTGTCACGTACTCAAGGAACACTGTCACTTACTCAAGGAACACTGTCACTTACCAAAGGAACACTGTCACATACTCAAGGAACACTGTCACTTACTCAAGGAACACTGTCACTTACTCAAGGAACACTGTCACTTACTCAAGGAACACTGTCACGTACTCAAGGAACACTGTCACTTACTCAAGGAACACTGTCACTTACCAAAGGAACACTGTCACATACTCAAGGAACACTGTCACTTACTCAAGGAACACTGTCACTTACTCAAGGATCACTGTCACTTACCAAAGACCCTATTTGAATTTCACAAGGACTCCTCATATATAATCTTTACTAATAATAAAACTCCATTCAGAAATGCACAATTATATCAATTCTCAATGTTATTTCTAACCCAAACACAGAGCAGAGACTCAGCATAACTTTTCTGCTTAGGTAAAACTTTGAATAAAAGTCAAATTCAACATTTGGTACAAACATCTGGTCAGAATCTTGACTGCAGTTTCTTTGAGTGAGCAACAGCAGCAACATTTCTCTGCAGGAAACTAGCTCACCGTATCAAGACACAACACACTTCCTGTCCTGTGGGGTGAGGGGGGCAGTCAGTCTGTTAGCAGAGCTACTGTGGAGGAAGAACCAGGAGAAACTGACAGTGAGGGGAGAGAAACTGGAAGAACACTATTTAGCAGTAAGCAAGACACTGGAACCTGAAAGAGGAGAAGAAGGTGTGCCGAGAAAAAGACGAGAAAATATGTGAAAGAATTGTGCAAAACATCAGAGTAAAAACTCGAAGAAAAGAAGAAGACATTCAACAAGTAAGGAAGAGATAAGCTGGCTGAATTAAAAGGTAAGAAAAGTTGTATTCATTTGATCAATTAAAGTGATAAAGATCCGTCAGGCAGGAGGCTCCATATCTCAGATCCTCTTGACTACTCACTTTGCTTCAACCTTTTTTTTTATAGTGATCCTATTTCAAAATGTCTGATGGACAGTTAATTCATGTTATGGTCACTACCGTTGATACATTCAAAATAAACTGTTATATTGATAAGGCATGTATATAAAGTATGGCTTGGCAAGTTAACACGTTAATTTTGTGTTAATCAGGCAATCCTTTAACGGCGTTAACTATTTGATTGTGTTAACTGCATGTTTTGTTTTTCTTTTGCATTTTTTAAGTTTTTTGCATTGGGAGGGGCTTATTGCTTTAAATCTCTACATAGTTTAGACCTAGGCGTCTTACGGCTCTCCCAGTCCGGCCTGTCATTTGATAAACATAAGTAGACTGATCCCCTTCTGTATGTATTCAAACTATCATATCTATCATGGTGAGTTGTGATGTGCACTGTTAGCTGCAGATGGCTGTTTGTGCTCCCATTAAAGATGGAGATTGAATTATAATGGCATATACATATATACAAAGATGTAAAACCTAGTTCATAACAGACTTCAGCTGTAATCAGGTCTGTGTTTGTATTCGTCAAGAACTGTAAATCAATATTATAATATATAATATTATCTCCTATAAGAGATGTTTGCTTACAGAAATGTTAGTGTGTTATAAAACTAGTATTACATGCTCATATATTGATGATAAATGTCAATAGGAGATCAAACATTTACAGTTTCAACAGACAAACCTTTTGTGCAATTGTTCCTATTTTGACAGACTGACATCATCAGAGAAGATGACGTCTTGGATGTGCTGGATTCACCTTGCGGTCCTGTTCAGAAACACCTGGGCCAACCTGGCCTCATCACCACACTACACCATCCACCGAGCCCAGCTGAGCTTCGAACAGGCTGCCGAGGACTGTTCCCCCGGCGTCCTCACCACCCTCGCGACTCAGTCGGAGGTGACAGACATCCTCGGGCTCATTTCCCAGTCAGCTGATCAAGGGGAATTTACCTTCTGGGTCGGGCTGAGGAAGGTCAAGAACGAGTGTGTCGTTCCCACGCTGCCACTGAGAGGATTCAAGTGGATGGAGGATGGCAGCGAGGACTCGCAGGTGAGCCGCTGGACCCAGGAACCAAAGTACACCTGCACGACAGTTCGCTGTGCGGCACTGAAGGGGGAGTGGGACGGATCGGGGGTGACCAGGTGGGGTCTGGTCCCTGTCACCTGTAAGAACAGTTACCAGTTCATATGTAAACTGAAAGACAGAGAGACCGGTGTTGAACCAAAGGCACCAGAACTTCCGAAACCATCTGCACCAGAACCACCAATACCGGCTGCACCAGAACCACCAAAGCCTGCTAAACCAGAACCTAGACCTGCAACACAAAAACCAGAACCACCCAAAACAGCTGCACCAGAACCACCAAAGCCTGCTAAACCAGAACCTAGACCTGCAACACAAAAACCAGAACCACCCAAAACAGCTGCACCAGAACCACCAAAGCCTGCTAAACCAGAACCTAGACCTGCAACACAAAAACCAGAATCCGCTAACCCTGGAGTTGAACTTCCTTCCCAAGCACCAAAACCGAAAACTGACCTGAAGCCTGAAAATGAACCTGAACTGCAGGCACCTAATCCTAATCCTGGTTTGGATTCCTGCCAGCGCCCCCTCATCCTCAGTGCTCGCTCCATTAGTTTTGACAACAGCAGCAGGATCCAGGTGGAGTGCTGGTCAACAGAGCCAGTGGAGCTTCGCTGCTCGGGCCGCCCTGCTGTGTGGCGGCTGCTGGACGACTCCCCCGTCAACTTCACCACCGTCTGCCTGCCGTGTGAGAACGGCTTCCGAAAAGATGTTTCTGGGAACTGTGTCGACGTCGACGAGTGCGGCGGCAGCAGCCCGCCCTGCAGGCACACCTGCCTGAACACGGAGGGCTCCTACAGCTGCTTCTGCTCCGATGAGAATGGGAAACAGCACGACGAGGACTCGTCGTCATGCGCAGATACGACGACGAGCGGCATCCTGATCCCGGTGCTGGCCGCCTTGGCGGCGCTGGCAGTGCTGCTGGTCGTCGTCGCAGTGACAGTGAAATGTTGTCTAATGAGGCAATCGAAGAAACAGGCCAGAAAAGAGGCTGACAAAATGGCGATGAAGAGCCATGATGACAGGGATTCCTTCGAAGCAGCCAATGAGAAATCATCATGAGAAAAGAGGGCTGTGATTGGTTGTGTCTGGGGGTTAAAGGGTTAGAGTTAGATGAGATATATATATATATATATATATATATAATCTTTTCGTTCTTTCTTGCAAATGAATTATTTGATTTAATTAATAACAATTTAGGATAGGAACGTATAAGCATTTTTTGTTTCACCTATACCTTTTCTGTCTCTTTTTTGTATATTATATAGTATATTATAATAATGTATTGTATTATAATGATTGACTGAAGAAAAACAAACTATGCAACCTCATTCATATATATAGAAGTTATAGAGTCCCAGTCTGTTCTATTAGACCTGGTCCCAGTCTGTTCTGTTAGACCTGGTCCTGGTCCATTTCTTGCATTCTTCTTTTAAGTGACTGGTGAAGTGGTGCTGCCCCCTGCTGGATGAAACATGGTGATCCAATAAATGAAGATCAATTTTACATGGTCAAGTTTAATAGTTATCTCTCTCTCTGTGCCTCTCTCTCTCTCTCTCTCTCTCTCTCTCTCTCTCTCTCTCTCTCTCTCTGTCGGTTTGTCTATCTCTCTCTCTCGCTCTGCCTCTCTCTTTCTCTCTACCTGTCTCTCTCTCTCTCTCTCTCTCTCTCTCTCTCTCTCTGTCGGTTTGTCTATCTCTCTCTGCCTCTCTCTCTCTCTCTCTCTCTCTCTCTCTCTCTCTCTGTCGGTTTGTCTATCTCTCTCTCTCTCTCTCTCTCTCTCTCTCTCTCTCTCTCTGTCGGTTTGTCTATCTCTCTCTCTCGCTCTGCCTCTCTCTCTCTCTCTCTCTCTCTCTCTCTCTCTCTGAGGTGAGGCTTTGGCCAGAGAGCTGGAGAGGAGGGTTTACTGAACCAGAGGGTACAGGGTGAAGAAGCTAGTGCTGAGGATCAGGAGAGGACTAGACCACGAGGATGAAGATTAGGGACTCCCAGGTTAGAAGAGTCCCAGGAGCAGAACCAGTGGAGGCGGGAGAGGGGGGGGGGGTCCCAGTAGCGTCTGACTGCTGATAAGGAACTTCTTTAGATGGAGAACAGGGCCAGAATGGAGGTGCAAGACCGAGCCGAACACCAGGGCTGAGTAGGTCCACGACCCTGAAGAAGGTGCTGGACAACACTGGTCCTGGTCTGAGATTCAGAAAGAGAGAGATAACTATGAAACTTGACCATGTAAAATTGATCTTCATTTATTGGATCACCATGTTTCATCCAGCAGGGGGCAGCACCACTTCACCAGTCACTTTATAGAAGAACGCAAGAAACGGACCAGACCAGGACCAGGTGTAACAGACAGAGACCAGGTGTAACAGACTAGACAGAGACCAGGTCTAACAGACAGAGACCAGGTCTAACAGACAGAGACCAGGTGTAACAGACAGAGACCAGGTCTAACAAACAGACCAGGTCTAACAGGTCTAGGTGATTCTGCTCTTTTTCCTCAGACTCTGACGCGTGTTCAGGTAAACCCTAAAGGCCGATATAAACTCCTGCAGCTACAACTGTGTCCGGCCTCGCAGCTGATTCCACAGACTCATCTTGGTTCATGGTTCCTTCTTTCCAGACTAGCAGGAGGTGAAACGACCGTTTAGAGTCGACCTGCAGGCCGACGTCCACGATATCTCCCTCCAGGAATTCACCTCCATCTGCGTGTCCTGATACTCAGACGGGTTTGATAAATGCTCATATTTGTGGACCTCTTCAGCCAAACGTTCTTCAACAGGATCCATTGTTCGTGTTTCTGCTGTGGCTTTTAAAAACTGAGGTATTATGCTGTGAAACCGGACATGAGAGACTCAGAAAGGACGTGGTTAGTGGACCAATCACAGCCTTGTGGGCTTCTGTCGCTTAGACGGAGAGTCAGACATTTGGGGCGACGCAAAGGGCCTGAGGGTGTTGAGGGTCTTGAGGGGCCTGAGGGTGTTGAGGGTCTTGAGGGGCCTGAGGGTGTTGAGGGTTTTGAGGGGCCTGAGGATTTCGAGGGTCCTGAGGGTCTTGAGGGTCTTGAGAATCTCTCTGCGTAAAACCAGAGTGTAAATTACCCTTAACTCACTTGTTGTCTGCAGCAGGGTGATGACACACTATACGTGTGTGTGTGTATAAGTGTGTGTGTGTGTGTGTGTGTGTGTGTGTGTGTGTGTGCGTGTGTGTGTGTGTGTATGTATAAGTGTGTGTGTGTGTGTATAAGTGTGTGTGTGTGTGCTGCCTGTTATTAAAGTCATGTTGATGGCTTTGTTTCTCCTCTGAACTCTTCAACTGTGTTTCATCAGTCCAACTACACACACACACGCTCACACACACAAACTCACAAACACACACACAAACTCTCACACACACTCACACACACGCTCACACACACAAACTCACACACACACATACTCACACACACTCACACACATTAAAACATCCTGTTCGTGAAGCGATGACTCGTCTCAGTGAATGAAGAGAAAATGCATTAATAAAGATATTATAGTAATTATATCGTATAAGGTATTTCATAATAGATATATGATATATTATAATATAATATTTTATCGTAACATACATGGTATTTCATAATATATGTATATATATATACATGGTATTTTATAAAAGAATATGGTATTTTATAATAGATATATAGTATTCTTAGAATAGATATGTTATTTAATTATCTAAATATGGTATTTTATAATAGATATATAGTATTCTTAGAATAGATATGTTATTTAATTATCTAAATATGGTATTTTATAATAGATATATGGTATTTAATGAAAGAATAGGATATTTTATAATACATATATAGTATTTTATAATAGATATATAGTATTTTACAATATAAATATGGTATAGATATATGGTAGTTTGTAATAGATATTGTATCATAGATTTAGTATTTCACATGGTATTTTATAATAGAATACTGTATTTTTAATAGATATATTGTATTTTATAATAGAATACGGTATTTTTGGTATTTTGCAATATAATATTCACAATGACATAATAAATGTGATGAACATGCTGTTGTGTTGACCATCCTGTGAGATGCATCTGCTGTAAATAAAGAATAATGTGCCTTGTATTATTTAGAGGACTCCTTCTCTGAATAGCATCGAAACCCACTTGTTATACTTAGTTTCACAGGACTTCCAATAGATCAATAGTAATGAGTGCTTACCGACCAATTAAATCAATAATACCATGTCAACCATTTCTCAATCAATCTGCAACTCTAGTCTCAGGACGAGGGAGGCGGAGCCACAGGTCAGCGGTCCAATCAAATGCCAGAGAATTCATATCCTTGTAACTGTCCACAGCTTTAACTGATCACACTGATCACTGATCAATAATCACGGATCACTGATGAATCTCACTCTCAGAGCCCCTAAGAGAAGAATCTGAATAAAATGTCTCCTGGAGTCTGTCGGTCTGAGTGAGCAGGTCACGGGCAGGTGACAGGTGAGTCCATCTTTCATGAGACAAGATAATTATTACTGAGAAGCTTTTAGTGCGACGGCTGCAGGATTTACAGCGTGTGAGTCACTGAAGCCTTAAACCTCCTCCTCTCCTCCACCTCCTCCTCTACTCCCCCTCTTCCTCCTCCTCCTCTCCTCCCCCTCTTCCTCTCCTCCTCTCCTCCCCCTCCTCCTCTACTCCACCTCCTCCTCTCCTCCACCTTCTCCTCTCCTCCACCTCCTCCTCTACTCCCCCTCTTCCTCCTCCTCCTCTCCTCCCCCTCTTCCTCTCCTCCTCTCCTCCCCCTCTCCCCCCCCTCCTCTTCTCCTCCCCTTCCTCTTCTCCCCCTCTTCCTTCTCCTCCTCTCCTCCCCCTCTTCCTCCTCCTCCTCTCCTCCACCTCCTCCTCTCCTCCCGCTCCTCCTCCTCCTCTTCTACCTCCTCCTCTCCTCCACCTCTTCCTCCTCCTTATGTCCCAAGGGAAGGACGCTCGGTGAGACCAAATGTCCTTTTGCCCCAAGGGAAGGACACTAAAGCAGGGCTAGGGGTCTAGAACTCTGCAATGAGACTCTTAAATCAGGGCTAGGGGTCTAGAACTCTGCAATGAGACTCTTAAATCAGGGCTAGGGGTCTAGAACTCTGCAATGAGACTCTTAAATCAGGGCTAGGGGCCTAGAACTCTGCAATGAGACTATTAAATCAGGGCTAGGGGCCTAGAACTCTGCAATGAGACTCTTAAATCAGGGCTAGGGTCTAGAACTCTGCAATGAGACTATTAAATCAGGGCTAGGGGCCTAGAACTCTGCAATGAGACTCTTAAATCAGGGCTAGGGTCTAGAACTCTGCAATGAGACTATTAAATCAGGGCTAGGGGCCTAGAACTCTGCAATGAGACTCTTAAATCAGGGCTAGGGTCTAGAACTCTGCAATGAGACTATTAAATCAGGGCTAGGGGTCTAGAACTCTGCAATGAGACTCTTAAATCAGGGTTAGGGGTCTAGAACTCTGCAATGAGACTCTTAAATCAGGGCTAGGAGCCTAGAACTCTGCAATGAGACTCTTAAATCAGGGCTAGGAGCCTAGAACTCTGCAATGAGACTCTTAAATCAGGGCTAGGGTCTAGAACTCTGCAATGAGACTATTAAATCAGGGCCAGGGGTCTAGAACTCTGCAATGAGACTCTTAAATCAGGGCTAGGGGTCTAGAACTCTGCAATGAGACTCTTAAATCAGGGCCAGGGGTCTAGAACTCTGCAATGAGACTCTTAAATCAGGGCTAGGGGCCTAGAACTCTGCAATGAGACTCTTAAATCAGGGCTAGGGTCTAGAACTCTGCAATGAGACTATTAAATCAGGGCTAGGGGTCTAGAACTCTGCAATGAGACTCTTAAATCAGGGTTAGGGGTCTAGAACTCTGCAATGAGACTCTTAAATCAGGGCTAGGAGCCTAGAACTCTGCAATGAGACTCTTAAATCAG
>NW_027176207.1:23356431-23361431 GCF_023055335.1 Clinocottus analis | reverse complement strand
GCTACCTGCGGCGCCAGAAGAGGTTCAAGTGCGAGAAGAAGATGCCGACGAAATCCGATGGCAGAAAGGAGCAGGAGGCCTCCGGGGACTCCGTCAAACCTCCCGGACTCCTGGACTCCTCCATGCCCTCCTCCAGCCAGACGGCGTCGCCTCCTGGTCTGGACCTGCGGGGAGACCTGAAAGTGTCCGGCCCCCAGCTGCTGTCCTCCCTGTCGCTACCCCCCCACTCCATGGCGCATGAGTCCCAGCTGCACCTCAAAGGAGACCCCCACTACTCCTTCAACCACCCCTTCTCCATCAATAACTTAATGTCGTCCTCAGAGCAGCAGCACAAATTGGACCTGAAGGCCTACGAGGCGCTGCAGTACTCCTCCTACAGCGCTGGGGGGGGCTCTGGCCTGGGGGGGAGGACCATGGAGACTCTGGAGGCCTCCTACTACCAGGGGGTGTATCCCAGACCGCTCCTCAACACCTCCTAGGACCCTTCGCACGTGGACTCTGACTTTCTGCATGCAGCCGTCCTGGACTTCCTGTCTGACTGTGGTGGCTGAACCGAGTGAACCGAAGTCCTGTACTGTGACCAGACCGGGACGTGAACCAGGACTCAAAGAGACGTGTGAACGCTATTCAAACTGATTCGAGGTCTGTGTTCTCCTTTTACACACGAGTCCCAACTAAAAGGTGTGTTAGGGTCCCAGAGGTCCCGAGGGCTCATTTACAAGATGAATGTTAAAAACATTTGGATGTAAATTAATATCCAAGTGGACAAATCCTTCTGCGCCAGTAATCTGCACAGAAAAATGCTTTGTTTGTAAACTGGTTTCTGGGAAATCGTTCAGCGTCCCAGTAGAACCCAGTAAGAACCCAAAGGACCCTCAGGGGCCCGAAACGGTGGATCTGAACCCCCCTACAAAGCGGTCTTTGAGATATAGGCGACTGGATGAGGAGCCTGCAGGCCATTACCCAACTCTAACTCCCATCATGCATTGCAATAAAAGAAAAATGTATTAATTTAAAACTGGTCACAAAATGTTTAATTCATTTTAGATATTATTAATGTGCTGAGACCACTCAGAGGGCCCCGAGCCACAGGTTGAACCACTGAATTAAAGAATCGCAGGTTCCAAAAGAGTTCAAGGTCAAATTATTTATTATTAAGTGACGAGGAAGTATTTTTCCCACGACCTCGTCTGCCGCTCTGCTGACCTCCTGAGGGGTCGCGACCCTCAGAGTGAGAAACCCCCACACAGATCAAAGGCTTCTGGTTTAAAGCTGTGTGTCGTCTGTATCCGGGCAGATTTCTGATCAAACCTCTGTTGCAATCTATTGATCCAATTTAATTCTAAATATTAATACTTCATTAAATATGAAGTATTTGATTATTAACAAATTATCCTGACCTAAAGAAATCAACGTTGTATATAAATCTGAAGAGAAATGCATAAAGTACAAGTACTCAATGAAAATGTCATCACATATAATACTATTAATAATAACAACACACAACTAATAATAATGATAATAACAACAGGAACAGACACACATCAGACGAGGATTATTATTGTTATCAATGTTATTATTGATAACAATAATAATACAACCATGTTTGTTTGAAGACTTTCACTCTGTGTGTGAAAGGGGAACTCACTTCCTGTTGTATTAAAACTGGTGATGATGATGATGATGATGATGATTGTTCTCCATGCGCATGAAGGGGAAGTTTTCTTCTTCGTCTTCTTCACAAAGTCTGAAACAGGAAGGAAGGTTTTGATGAAGATCTCCGGCTCGCCCTTGTTGTGTTTGTTGGTTTTTGCCTTTGCTGCATGTGCTTCTTCTTCTTCTTCTTCTTCTTCTTCTTCTTCTTCGTCTCTTCTTCTTTTTGTTCTTTTTCTTTTCCTTCTTCTTTGTCTTTCCTTCTTTTTTATTTTTCTCCTTTTTTTCCTTCTTCGCCTTCATGTTCTTAACTTATTGTCATTTTCAAATAAAACAATAAAACATGTATTTATTTGTACTTAGATTTGACGTATTTATTGTGATCAGTGATAGTTTACTACGGCGTTGTGAGAAGCTTCATATCAATAAATAATTGATCATCTGATCAATTATCTTTAAAGTGAAGAAAACGTGTACCTCGTCGTTTAGCTGGAGAACGAAAAAACTTCCACATGAATTAAAAATATGAGTTCTGATTGAAATCAAATCAAATATTAATCAGCACTTACTTGAGATTTGTTGTTTTACATTGTGTTGACTTGTTTTCTTATTGTTTGTTTCTTGTTGTTTATTTTTCAGTTTCTTTATGTTCAGTTTCTTTGCAATGAAATCAGACCCAGTCTGCTCCGTCTATTCAATTCAGTTCATCGAGTTTAGCCCAAAATCACAAATTATAAACTCCCCTCAGGGTTTTACAGTCTGTACAGAGAAGAAGCTTCACAGAGCAACAGAGGATCCTCTGTTGCTCTGTGAAGCTTCTTCTCTGTCTCAGGAAGAAGCTTCACAGAGCAACAGAGGATCCTCTGTTGCTCTGTGAAGCTTCTTCTCTGTCTCAGGAAGAAGCTTCACAGAGCAACAGATGATCCTCTGTTGCTCTGTGAAGCTTCTTCTCTGTCTCAGGAAGAAGCTTCACAGAGCAACAGAGAAGGTATTGTACATGTACATGGTACATATAATGAGTAGTATACACATGGTACATATGAGTAGTATACACATGGTACATCTAATGAGTAGTATACACATGGTACATATCATGAGTAGTCTACACATGGTACATATGAGTAGTATACACATGGTACATATCCTGAGTAGTATACACATGGTACATATGAGTAGTATACACATGGTACATCTAATGAGTAGTATACACATGGTACATATCATGAATAGTATATACATGTACATGACCACGTCCCAGATAACCACAGTCCATGAAGCAGAAGAGGTAGGGAGGAGGGCATCAGCAGGGCCATGGCAGGAGACAGGAGGTAGGAGACAGGAGATAGTAGATAGGAGGCAGGAGGCAGGAGACAAGAGATTGGAGGCAAGAGATAGGAGGTAGGAAGCAGGAGACAAGAGATAGGAGGTAGGAAGCAGGTGGTAGGCAGCAGGAGACAAGAGATAGGAGGTAGGAGGCAGGAGGTAGGCAGCAGGAGACAAGAGATAGGAGGTAGGAGGCAGGATATAGGACTGGCTCAAGACAGCATGGTCCTTGGAAACTTGAGAGGCGAGGAAGCAGAGAGGCTGCTGGAAGAAGTAGAGCTAGTAATGTGCTTTGAGGAGACATGAATTCATCCAGAAGGAGAGAGATCTTTTATTTTATGGGCGCCAAAACAATCGTTCTAGATTTGTTGACAACTTTTGGTTGTACATTCTCATTTTGAATCTACCGTCTGCCAACAATTTAATCCCTTTTATTGTCACACCAAAATGGAAGAAATGTGACTCAAGCAATTCCCAAGGACTCTAAGAAAACCACCAAAAATATATGGTGCTATGATCTCTCTAGTGGGGTAATATGGTACTATGATCTCTCTAGTGGGGTAATATGGTGCTATGATCTCTCTAGTGGGGTAATATGGTGCTATGATCTCTCTAGTGGGGTAATATGGTGCTATGATCTCTCTAGTGGGGTAATATGGTGCTATGATCTCTCTAGTGGGGTAATATGGTACTATGATCTCTCTAGTGGGGTAATATGGTGCTATGATCTCTCTAGTGGGGTAATATGGTGCTATGATCTCTCTAGTGGGGTAATATGGTGCTATGATCTCTCTAGTGGGGTAATATGGTGCTATGATCTCTCTAGTGGGGTAATATGGTACTATGATCTCTCTAGTGGGGTAATATGGTGCTATGATCTCTCTAGTGGGGTAATATGGTGCTATGATCTCTCTAGTGGGGTAATATGGTGCTATGATCTCTCTAGTGGGGTAATATGGTACTATGATCTCTCTAGTGGGGTAATATGGTGCTATGATCTCTCTAGTGGGGTAATATGGTGCTATGATCTTTCTAGTGGGGTAATGTGGTGCTATGATCTCTCTAGTGGGGTAATATGGTGCTATGATCTCTCTAGTGGGGTAATATGGTACTATGATCTCTCTAGTGGGGTAATATGGTGCTATGATCTCTCTAGTGGGGTAATATGGTGCTATGATCTCTCTAGTGGGGTAATATGGTGCTATGATCTCTCTAGTGGGGTAATATGGTACTATGATCTCTCTAGTGGGGTAATATGGTGCTATGATCTCTCTAGTGGGGTAATATGGTGCTATGATCTCTCTAGTGGGGTAATATGGTACTATGATTTCTCTAGTGGGGTAATATAGTACTATGATCTCTCTAGTGGGGTAATATGGTGCTATGATCTCTCTAGTGGGGTAATATGGTGCTATGATCTCTCTAGTGGGGTAACATGGTACTATGATCTCTCTAGTGGGGTAATATGGTGCGATGATCTCTCTAGTGGGGTAACATGGTACTATGATCTCTCTAGTGGGGTAATATGGTACTATGATCTCTCTAGTGGGGTAATATAGTACTATGATCTCTCTAGTGGGGTAATATGGTGCTATGATCTCTCTAGTGGGGTAATATGGTGCTATGATCTCTCTAGTGGGGTAATATGGTGCTATGATCTCTCTAGTGGGGTAATATGGTGCTATGATCTCTCTAGTGGGGTAATATGGTGCTATGATCTCTCTAGTGGGGTAATATGGTGCTATGATCTCTCTAGTGGGGTAACATGGTACTATGATCTCTCTAGTGGGGTAATATGGTACTATGATCTCTCTAGTGGGGTAATATGGTACTATGATCTCTCTAGTGGGGTAATATGGTACTATGATCTCTCTAGTGGGGTAACATGGTACTATGATCTCTCTAGTGGGGTAATATGGTACTATGATCTCTCTAGTGGGGTAATATGGTGCTATGATCTCTCTAGTGGGGTAATATGGTGCTATGATCTCTCTAGTGGGGTAATATGGTACTATGATCTCTCT
>NW_027176207.1:23321431-23348931 GCF_023055335.1 Clinocottus analis | reverse complement strand
ATGTGGTCCAACATAATAAACTAGACTTATGGTGTGAGGGGCGTGGCCTTCCCATCATCACATATTCGGCATGGAGCACAGCGCCACCATGTGGCCAACTGGCAACATTTTCACCAAATGTCGAGTTACTGGGTCAGGATTCATGTTTGGGATTTAAACACAAAAATAAAAATGTATCCACCTCACAACTCTAACAAATCTAAAAATCCAATAAAATATCATCTTAGAAATATTTCCTGATTTCTCAAACAACAATGAAATTAGAGTTTGAGATGAAAAGAGAGATTCATATTCATAGGAAACAGTCTTCATACAGTTATGTGTAATATACTTGAGAGAAGATCAGATGACGGGTCGGAGGCTTCCTGTCCCCACTTTCTTCCTCAAAACCTCAACCAGGCGCTCCAACCTGTTGAGGAAGAAGAGGAAGAGGAGAAATGAAGTGTTACATGTTATTATGCAACTGTTGAAGAGACTACAAACATGGACGCATCATGAAACTGAAGGAACATTTACAGACAGACGTTCCTCCTGTCACTGAAATATTACTCTGTGGGAATCAAATCACCAACCCTGCAGGACCTGCTGTCTGTATCTATAGATGCTATGTGTATAGTTAATATGTTACTTTATATCTATAGATGCTATGTGTATAGTTAATATGTTACTTTATACCTGTAGATGCTATGTGTATAGTTAATATGTTACTTTATATCTATAGATGCTACGTGTATAGTTAATATGTTACTTTATATCTATAGATACTATGTGTATAGTTAATATGTTACTTTATATCTGTAGATGCTATGTGTATAGTTAATATGTTACTTTATACCTGTAGATGCTATGTGTATAGTTAATATGTTACTTTATACCTGTAGATGCTATGTGTATAGTTAATATGTTACTTTATATCTGTAGATGCTATGTGTATAGTTAATATGTTACTTTATATCTGTAGATGCTATGTGTATAGTTAATATGTTACTTTATATCTGTAGATACTATGTGTATAGTTAATATGTTACTTTATATCTGTAGATGCTATGTGTATAGTTAATATGTTACTTTATATCTGTAGATGCTATGTGTATAGTTAATATGTTACTTTATATCTGTAGATGCTATGTGTATAGTTAATATGTTACTTTATATCTGTAGATGCTATGTGTATAGTTAATATGTTACTTTATACCTGTAGATACTATGTGTATAGTTAATATGTTACTTTATACCTGTAGATGCTATGTGTATAGTTAATATGTTACTTTATATCTGTAGATGCTATGTGTATAGTTAATATGTTACTTTATACCTGTAGATACTATGTGTATAGTTAATATGTTACTTTATACCTGTAGATGCTATGTGTATAGTTAATATGTTACTTTATATCTATAGATGCTATGTGTATAGTTAATATGTTACTTTATACCTGTAGATACTATGTGTATAGTTAATATGTTACTTTATACCTGTAGATGCTATGTGTATAGTTAATATGTTACTTTATACCTGTAGATGCTATGTGTATAGGTAATATGTTACTTTATATCTGTAGATGCTATGTGTATAGTTAATATGTTACTTTATACCTGTAGATGCTATGTGTATAGGTAATATGTTACTTTAGGCAGTGGGCCCCCTAAACCCCTAACCCTAACCCTAACCCTCACCCTAAACCCTAATGGTGTGTTCAAACCGAACGCGCCAAAAAAAATTTCGACGTGCGTCGACATTTTTTTTGACGCGCATCGAGAAATAGTGTGTTCACACCAAAAGCAGCAAGACCAATTGCGGCGCCACAAAGGGGGCGTGGCTTGTGTCACTAAAACGTGTGAACATCACCTCCATGGTGTCTGGGTTCATGATGGTCTCCTAGTCCCACAACAGCCTGAATGAAGCTCTCAGCTCCTTCTGGAGGACCGGCAGCAGTTTGGTTCAGCACCGGCAGGACGGCGGTGACGGACCATCTCAACGCTGATTGGCTGATGCAACTATGACTCACACGTTTTTACTGCCGGAGTTGGAAGATTTTAACTCGCACGTTGACCCGAGTTCACCCCGCGACCAACGAGCTGTTGGTGCTGCCTCTACGCGTCTGACGCGCTGCCCGCTGGAAACTACGCGTCTACGCAGCTTCAACGCAGCTTCGACGCAGCTTCGACGCAGCTTCGACGCAGCTTCGACGCAGCGTCTACGCAGCGTCTACGCAGCTTCAACGCAGCTTCGACGCAGCTTCGACTCAGCTTCGACGCAGCTTCGACGCAGCTTCGACGCAGCTTCGACGCAGCGTCTACGCAGGTTCAACGCAGCTTCTACGCAGCTTCAACGCAGCATTAACGCAGCTTCAACTCAGCTTCAACTCAGCTTCAACTCAGCTTCAACTCAGCTTCAACTCAGCTTCAACTCAGCTTCTACGCAGCTTCAACGCAGCGTCTACGCAGCTTCGACGCAGCTTCGACGCAGCTTCGACGCAGCTTCGACGCAGCTTCAACGCAGCTTCAACGCAGCTTCTACGCAGCTTCTACGCAGGTTCAACTACGCGTCTTCGACGCGGCTTCGACGCGGCTGTGCATTGACTTTACATGAAATCTCGAGGCGTTCGGTTTGAACACAGCGTCACCCTTCTCTGATGGCCTAAACAGAGTCACAAAGTTCAATCTATTTTATAATGTCGTTTTTTTTTTCACAGCTGCTAAACTTCACAGTTTGCGTAGTGACAAAACCACAGACACCGACTTTAGGGTCAGGTCTCTCCAGACGGTGTCACATGACCCCTCTACTCAAGTCTCATGACTAGAAACAGGTTTCTGGTCATGTTTCATTTCTCCCCTCTCTCTCCCTCTTTCCCTCCTCTCTCCTCTAAACTAAATTAAATAAAAACTTCCTGTCTCCAATAACCAGCAGATTTCTCCCCTCCAGAGTAAATATTCCTCCCTCCAGTACTCAGAACTCTCTCCCCCTCTCTCCCTCTCTCCCTCTCTCCAGAGAGTAAATATTCCTCTACTCAGAACTCTGGATCTCTTCAGAGCCGGCGCCCCCCGCTGGCAGCCCAATGAGAGCAGAAAGCCGTGGGTTTGAGCCCAGGAGGACGGCGCGGGACGCAGACGGACGACTTAATCTGTTTTCATCAGGAGTCTCATCCCTTCATCTTCAGCCTGATGAGATGAGAAGCAGCAGAGGAACCGACCGTCATCCTGTACCCGCCCAAATCTCAAGGATTAATTCTTCCTGATCAGCTCGGCAGCAGAGACGCTCACAGCGATGTCCGCTGAATATGAATCATCACGGCCAAATCTCTCTAGTCCAACACGCTTAACCAGTCTTTGAACACACCGCGGAGCCTCTGGGGGCCGCTGGGACCACGGCGACATGTTGCTGATGACATCACAACCTCTTGTGTGATGTCATCAGCAACATGTTGCTGATGAGACTACAGAACCAGAGGGCCTCATGCTGTGTTCACACCGAACGCGTCAAGATTAAATGCAAAGTCAATGCACAGCTGCGTAGAAGCTGCATAGAAGCTGCATAGAAGCTACATAGAAGCTGCGTAGACGCTGCGTAGACGCTGCGTTTAAGCTGCGTAGAAGCTGCGTAGAAGCCTCATTGAAGCTGCGTTGAACCTGCGTTGAACCTGCGTTGAACCTGCGTTTAAGCTGCGTTGAAGCTGCGCTGAAGCTGCGCTGAAGCTGCGCTGAAGCTGCGCTGAAGCTGCGCTGAAGCTGCGTTGAAGCTGCGTAGACGCTGCGTTGAAGCTGCGTTGAAGCTGCGTTGAAGCTGCGTTGAAGCTGCGTAGACGCTGTGTTTAAGCTGCGTTTAAGCTGCGTTGAAGCTACGTTGAAGCTACGTTGAAGCTGCGTTGAAGCTGCGTTGAAGCTGCGTTGTAGCTGCGTAGACGCGTAGTTTCCAGCGGGCAGCGCGTCAGACGCGTAGAAGCAGCACCAACAGCTCGTTGGTCGCCGGGTGAACTCGGGTCGACGTGCGAGTTAAAATCTTCCAACTCCGGCAGTAAAAACGTGTGAGTCATAGTTGCATCAGCCAATCAGCGTTGAGATGGTCCGTCACCGCCGTCCTGCCGGTGCTGAACCAAACTGCTGCCGGTCCTCCAGAAGGAGCTGAGAGCTTCATTCAGGCTGTTGTGGGACTAGGAGACCATCATGAACCCAGACACCATGGAGGTGATGTTCACACGTTTTAGTGACACAACAAGTATAAAGCAGATTTAGTGGTTATTTCTTCTATAGTCTATAACGGAAAAGATTGTTCTTTTCAAGGAGAGAAGCGGCGGAGATAAGCCACGCCCCCTTTGTGGCACCGCAATTAGTCTTGCTGCTTTTGGTGCGAACACACTATTTCTCGATGCGCGTCAAAAAAAATGTCGACGCACGTCGGTGTGAACACACCATCAGTATGAGACTAAAGAACCAGAAGGCCTCAGTATGAGACGAGAGAACCAGAAGGCCTCAGTATGAGACGAGAGAACCAGAAGGCCTCAGTATGAGACTAGAGAACCAGAAGGCCTCAGTATGAGACTAGAGAACCAGAAGGCCTCAGTATGAGACTAGAGAACCAGAAGGCCTCAGTATGAGACTAGAGAACCAGAAGGCCTCAGTATGAGACTAGAGAACCAGAAGGCCTCAGTATGAGACTAGAGAACCAGAAGGCCTCAGTATGAGACGAGAGAACCAGAAGGCCTCAGTATGAGACTAGAGAACCAGAAGGCCTCAGTATGAGACGAGAGAACCAGAAGGCCTCAGTATGAGACGAGAGAACCAGAAGGCCTCAGTATGAGACTAGAGAACCAGAAGGCCTCAGTATGAGACGAGAGAACCAGAAGGCCTCAGTATGAGACTAGAGAACCAGAGGGCCTCAGTATGAGACTAGAGAACCAGAGGGCCTCAGTATGAGACTAAAGAACCAGAAGGCCTCAGTATGAGACTAGAGAACCAGAAGGCCTCAGTATGAGACTAGAGAACCAGAAGGCCTCAGTATGAGACTAGAGAACCAGAAGGCCTCAGTATGAGACTAGAGAACCAGAAGGCCTCAGTATGAGACTAGAGAACCAGAGGGCCTCAGTATGAGACTAGAGAACCAGAGGGCCTCAGTATGAGACTAGAGAACCAGAGGGCCTCAGTATGAGACTAGAGAACCAGAAGGCCTCAGTATGAGACTAAAGAACCAGAAGGCCTCAGTATGAGACTAGAGAACCAGAAGGCCTCAGTATGAGACGAGAGAACCAGAAGGCCTCAGTATGAGACGAGAGAACCAGAAGGCCTCAGTATGAGACTAGAGAACCAGAAGGCCTCAGTATGAGACTAGAGAACCAGAAGGCCTCAGTATGAGACTAGAGAACCAGAAGGCCTCAGTATGAGACTAGAGAACCAGAAGGCCTCAGTATGAGACTAGAGAACCAGAAGGCCTCAGTATGAGACTAGAGAACCAGAAGGCCTCAGTATGAGACGAGAGAACCAGAAGGCCTCAGTATGAGACGAGAGAACCATACTGAGGCCTTCCTCAGTATGAGACTAGAGAACCAGAGGGCCTCAGTATGAGACTAGAGAACCAGAAGGCCTCAGTATGAGACTAGAGAACCAGAAGGCCTCAGTATGAGACTAGAGAACCAGAAGGCCTCAGTATGAGACTAGAGAACCAGAGGGCCTCAGTATGAGACTAGAGAACCAGAAGGCCTCAGTATGAGACTAGAGAACCAGAAGGCCTCAGTATGAGACGAGAGAACCAGAAGGCCTCAGTATGAGACGAGAGAACCAGAAGGCCTCAGTATGAGACTAGAGAACCAGAAGGCCTCAGTATGAGACTAGAGAACCAGAAGGCCTCAGTATGAGACTAGAGAACCAGAGGGCCTCAGTATGAGACTAGAGAACCAGAGGGCCTCAGTATGAGACTAGAGAACCAGAAGGCCTCAGTATGAGACTAGAGAACCAGAAGGCCTCAGTATGAGACTAGAGAACCAGAAGGCCTCAGTATGAGACTAGAGAACCAGAGGGCCTCAGTATGAGACTAGAGAACCAGAAGGCCTCAGTATGAGACTAGAGAACCAGAAGGCCTCAGTATGAGACTAGAGAACCAGAGGGCCTCAGTATGAGACTAGAGAACCAGAGGGCCTCAGTATGAGACTAGAGAACCAGAAGGCCTCAGTATGAGACTAGAGAACCAGAAGGCCTCAGTATGAGACTAGAGAACCAGAGGGCCTCAGTATGAGACTAGAGAACCAGAAGGCCTCAGTATGAGACTAGAGAACCAGAGGGCCTCAGTATGAGACTAGAGAACCAGTATGCCTCAGTATGAGACTAGAGACCCAGAAGGCCTCAGTATGAGACTAGAGAACCAGAAGGCCTCAGTATGAGACTAGAGAACCAGAGGGCCTCAGTATGAGACTAGAGAACCAGAAGGCCTCAGTATGAGACTAGAGAACCAGAAGGCCTCAGTATGAGACTAGAGAACCAGAGGGCCTCAGTATGAGACTAGAGAACCAGAAGGCCTCAGTATGAGACTAGAGACCCAGAAGGCCTCAGTATGAGACTAGAGAACCAGAAGGCCTCAGTATGAGACTAGAGAACCAGAGGGCCTCAGTATGAGACTAGAGAACCAGAAGGCCTCAGTATGAGACTAGAGAACCAGAGGGCCTCAGTATGAGACTAGAGAACCAGAGGGCCTCAGTATGAGACTAGAGAACCAGAAGGCCTCAGTATGAGACTAGAGAACCGGAAGGCCTCAGTATGAGACTAGAGAACCAGAAGGCCTCAGTATGAGACCTTCTCAGTATAAAACAGGGTCTCGTATGTAACGTAGACTCTTACTTGCGTACTCTCTCGCTAGCCTCTCGCTCCGCCTCCTGACAGCGCTGAAGCTCCGCCTCCATGCTCTGCTTCTCCTCTGACAGCTGCTGTACCTGGACCAGCAGGGGCGGGGCCTTAGGGGGAGGGTCAGAGAAGGGCGGGGCCAAACCTGCTGGAGAGACGCCGTCACTGGGCAATGAGGGAAGAGCAGTGAAAAGATCCTGAGAGCTGAGGAGAGAGAGAACAGGATGTTTCCCTGATGGTCACTTCATCATCACATCTTCATCACTTCTTTATCACATCATCATCATAACCGTCAGGTTGTACAGAACCTTTACTGGAAGCATGTGATCTGAGAACAGCTGAGAGAGGGAGGGGCTAGTTCATCAATGCACTGTGACACAGTTTCTGATGCACATAGTAATACATATGTGTACTCGTACTAATAGAGGTACTAATACAGCTGTGTACTAGTACAGGTACAGTTAGTTTCAACACACACCGCGGTAGAAGCTGACCTGTGATTGGCTCGTAGCACCTGTAGCTCCGCCTCCAGCCGCCTTTGGTCCCCCAGAGAAACACCCCTCTCTCTCTGAAGCCTCAGCTGATCCGTCTGATTGGATAAAAAACACGTCAATTACACAACTTTCAGTCAACTTGCCTCCCACTGATCCTCAACTCCCCTGCTCCTTCATGTGCTCCTCTGCTCCTTCATGTGCTCCTCTGCTCCTTCATGTGCTCCTCTGCTCCTTCATGTGTTCATCTGCTCCTTCATGTGCTCCTCTGCTCCTTCATGTGCTCATCTGCTCCTTCATGTGTTCATCAGCTCCTTCATGTGCTCCTCTGCTCCTTCATGTGCAGCGGGTGGTGCAGAGGGTGGTGCTGGACTGTATGAACGTGTGTTGGGTGAGTCGCTCTGTGACAGAAGCTGCAGCTCCTGATGCGACTCAACGACTCTCTGAAGCCTCTGAGATGTATTTAAATATATGAATAGATTCTCTCACCACTTATCTCCTCTCCTCCTCTCCCACCTCCTCTTCCTCTCACCTTCTCCTCCTCTCACCTCCTCTTCCTCTCACCTTCTCCTTCTCCCCCACCTCCTCCTCCTCTCACCTCCTCCGTGCTCATTAAAGCCCTGAAGGTCTGCTTGAAGCTTAAAGTGGGACATCAAAGGAGAACCCAAACCCGGAGAGTCAATGTGTGTCTTCTCCAGCCGGGCCGGAGGAGCCGCTTCAAAAGAGCCAGAGTTATTAATTTGAATAATTTCCAAATGATATGATCGGTGACCTTTAACATGAGGAGTTAAGGTCAACGAGGCGGGGAGCGATGAAACCGACCTGCCCGGACCTTCATCATGAGGAGGTACGGTCCACCAAAGAGGGGGGAGAACGAGCCGATTGGCTGAAGCAGCGACGCAGCTACAAGCTGATTGGCTGAAGCTCTGTTTTAGAGGTTAAGGCTTGGGTTTAGAACTTTGGTTTAAAGTTCTGGTTTGGAAGTTAAGGTCAAAGTTCTGGTTTAGAGCTTTAGTTTAAAGTTGTTTTCAATCTGTGTTCTGATCCAAAGTTCTGGTTTAAAAAGCTCTTGTTCAAAGCATCGGGGTTCTTGGCGGATGTGAGGCTGTCTGTCACGGCAGCTGCTGGTGTTTCTGTTGGAAATTAAAAACCTCTCCAGGCTCTAATCCCCCCGGAGCCTCCAGCCTAATTAACAGACTTCACACAGGAAAAAAGACTGAGTGCTACATTAATAACAAAATGTAATATATTTCAGGAGAAGAAAACAGAGCCGGAAAAAACTCCAAGAAGAATCTTCTTCTTCTTCTTCTTCTTTTTCCTTCTTGTTCTTAATGAGGAATCATTTAATTCATTTTTCCATTCATGGATTTATATAATGACTGAGTCTTGAAGATCACATGAAAGGTGGTACTGACCCAGTTGAAGGTACTGTTGTAATGTAGGAGCCTTAAAACCAGGTCCAGGTGTGTGGGTTGTGTGTAACTGTGTGTGTGTGTGTGTGTGTGTGTGTGTGTGTGTGTGTGTGTGTGTGTGTGTGTGTGCGTGCGTGCGTGCGTGCGTGTGTGTGTATGTCTGTCTGTGTACATGCGTTACCTCTCCTGCACACTGCTCTCTCTCCCGCATGACTTCCTGTTCCAGACGTTTGCACTGCAGAGAAACAGTTTGGGTTTATTGATCCGATCAGTACTGAACAGGATATTATGTCAAAGAAATGCATGCTGGGAATGATTCAAAGTTAACTGAGGAAATACATCAAGTAGAGTCATTTATATAGACTTCTAAACAACCAGAGGAGTCACCCCCTGGTGGTCAGGAGAGAGAATGCAGCTTTAACACATGAAGCATAGACTTCTATACAACCAGAGGATCGCCCCCTGGTGGTCAGGAGAGACAATGCAGCTTTAACACATGAAGCATAGACTTCTATACAACCAGAGGAGTCGCCCCCTGGTGGTCAGGAGAGAGAATGCAGCTTTAACACATGAAGCATAGACTTCTATACAACCAGAGGAGTCGCCCCCTGGTGGTCAGGAGAGAGAATGCAGCTTCAACACATGAAGCATAGACTTCTATACAACCAGAGGAGTCGTCCTCTGGTGGTCAGGAGAGAGAATGCAGCTTTAACACATGAAGCATAGACTTCTATACAACCAGAGGAGTCGTATATGTGTCTGAGTCTGTTTGTGTACATGTGTCCCTGTGTGTTTCTGTGTGTGAGCGTGTTTGTGTCTGTGTGTGAGTGTGTGTCTGTGTATGTCCATTTGTTTCTGTGTGTGAGTGTTTGTGTGTCTGTCTGTGTGTGAGTGTGTCTGCGTGTTTCTGTGTAAGCATTATGTCTGTGTGTGTCTGTGTGTGAGTGTGTGTCTTAAAAAGGGTGAAGATATGAAATCGGTTCTGTCTTGTTTACACTGAAGTGAGATTTGATAGAGTCTGAAGCTGCAGAGCAACAACTCCTCTATGTCTAGATCTGAGTTTATATAAAGGGTTAAATGTAGAGTTTATACATGAAGGGTTGATTGTAGAGTTTATATAAAGGGTTAAATGCATAGTTTATACATAAAGGGTTAATTGTAGAGTTTATACATAAAGGGTTAAATGTAGAGTTTATATAAAGGGTTAAATGCATAGTTTATACATAAAGGGTTAAATGTAGAGTTTATATACAACGTTAACTGCATAGTTTATACATAAAGGGTTAAATGTAGAGTTTATATAAAGGGTTAAATGCATAGTTTATACATAAAGGGTTAAATGTAGAGTTTATATACAAGGTTAACTGCATAGTTTATACATAAAGGGTTAAATGTAGAGTTTATATACAAGGTTAAATGTAGAGTTTATACATAAAGGGTTAAATGTAGAGTTTATATAAAGGGTTAAATGCATAGTTTATACATAAAGGGTTAAATGTAGAGTTTATATACAAGGCTAAATGCATAGTTTATACATGAAGGGTTAAATGTAGAGTTTATACATATAGTGTTAAACGCAGAGTTTATACATGAAGGGTTAAATGCAGAGTTTATATAAAAGGTTAAATGCAGAGTTTATATAAAAGGTTAAATGCAGAGTTTATATAAAAGTTTAAATGTAGAGTTTATATAAAAGGTTAAATGTAGAGTTTATATAAAAGGTTAAATGTAGAGTTTATATAAAAGGTTAAATGTAGAGTTTATATAAAAGGTTAAATGTAGAGTTTATATAAAAGGTTAAATGCAGAGTTTAGATAAAAGGTTAAATGCAGAGTTTATACATGAAGGGTTGAATGTAGAGTTTATATAAAAGGTTAAATTCAGAGTTTATACATATAAGGTTAAAGTTAAATGCAGAGTTTATATAAAAGGTTAAATGCAGAGTTTATACATAAAGGGTTAAATGTAGAGTTTATACATAAAGTGTTAGATTTAATGTTTATATTTTAATGTTTATATAAGGGGTTAAATGTAGAGTTTATATAAAAGGTTAAATACAGAGTTTATATAAAAGGTTAAATGCAGAGTTTATATAAAGGCTTAAATGTAGAGTTTATCTAAAAGGTTAAATATAGAGTTTATATAAAAGGTAAATGCAGAGTTTATACATAAAGGGTTAAATATAGAGTTTGTAAAAAGGGTTAAATGTAGAGTTTATATAAAAGGTTACATGTAGAAATTATATAAAAGGTTAAATGTAGAGTTTATATAAAAGGCTAAACTGTAGAGTTTATTTAAAAGGGTCAGGGTTAGGGTTGAGTTTATATAAAAGGGTTAGGGTTGAGTTCATATAAAAGGGTTAGGGTTAGGGTTGAGTTTATATAAAAGGTTACATGCAGAGTTTATACATAAAGGGTTGAATGCAGAGTTTATATTATTTATATTATTTATTCGAGGTCACTCGCCACTGTACTCATCACCTGTCACTTTAAACATTCACTACCTCATTCTGTGAGCTTTACTTACCTTTACTCTTATTATTATCATTATTGATCGTTACCCCTTTATTTTTTATTTTACTTGCATCGCTACTTATTTACTGCACATTTACTTACTTTTTTTTATCCAGATTTTATACTTTCACTTGTACAGTTAAATGTTCCTTGTTGTTGTTGTTGTTGTGTTTTATGATGCACCCCCCGCCAAGACAAATTCCTCGTTTGTAATAACTTACGTGGCAATAAAACATTTCTGATTCTGATATAAAAGGTTAAATGTAGAGTTTATATAAAAAGTTAAATGTAGAGTTCGTATAAATGGTTAAATGCAGAGTGTATACATGAAGGGTTAAATGTAGAGTTTATATAAAGAGTTTAATGTAGAGTTTATACATAATATAGATATGATGAAACATTATTATAGGTAATCACCTTCACGTCATCACTTCAAGCTATTTTGTACTACAACACTTTATTACCACATTTTTCTTTTCACTTATAAAGTTATGTGAACGTCAAGATTAAGATCAAAATAAAAACTTATCGGAAGAATAAACTTCACTGTGTAATCTGCCATGCGACAGCTGATGATAGTCCTTAAAGAGCTGCAGGAGGGAATCGAACCCACAACCTTCTTGTGTGGAGTCCGGCTAATCCAGATGATTTTTAATAATCTAAAATGACTTGAAATCAACTCAACAAAGAGCAGCTGTGATATGAGAACAGAGGGAGAGGCGTCCCCCACTTTTATAATATTTCCCAGAAGTCCCGGCTGCGGCAGGGAGGTAATCCCTGAGAGATGAGGGAAGGGAAAGAGGGATGGTTAAGCGGCGGGGGAGTGGAGTGCTCTCTCTCTTCTCCTCCTCCGAGGATTACGCCGGTGTTTGAAACATATTCCAGCAGAGAGGGCGGGATTAAGGAGTTACCATGGAGGGGTTAGCGTGAGGGGCGGTGTTAAAAGATGGCGGAGCGCGATATTGCCGGGGTTAACGTCGATAGACTGCCGATGCTCAACAGAGACGGAAATATACAGCTTCAAGATACACAACACCCACTTCTAGACAAAGATACACAGCACCCACTTCTAGACAGAGATACACAGCACCCACTTCTAGACAAAGATACACAACACCCACTTCTAGACAAAGATACACAGCACCCACTTCTAGACAAAGATACACAACACCCACTTCTAGACAAAGATACACAACACCCACTTCTAGACAAAGATACACAACACCCACTTCTAGACAAAGATACACAACACCCACTTCTAGACAAAGATACACAGCACCCACTTCTAGACAAAGATACACAACACCCACTTCTAGACAAAGATACACAACACCCACTTCTAGACAAAGATACACAACACCCACTTCTAGACAAAGATACACAACACCCACTTCTAGACAAAGATACACAACACCCACTTTTAGACAAAGATACACAACACCCACTTCTAGACAAAGATACACAACACCCACTTTTAGACAAAGATACACAACACCCACTTCTAGACAAAGATACACAACACCCACTTTTAGACAAAGATACACAACACCCACTTCTAGACAAAGATACACAGCACCCACTTCTAGACAAAGATACACAACACCCACTTCTAGACAAAGATACACAACACCCACTTCTAGACAGACACACACAGCACCCACTTCTAGACAAAGATATACAGCAGTAGTACTACTTCATCTATACAAGTACTACTTCATCCATACAAGTACTACTTCATCTATAGTACTACATCTATATAAGGACTACTTCATCTATACAAGTACTACTTCATCTATACAAGGACTACTTCATTTATACAAGTACTACTTCATCTATACAAGGACTACTTCATCTATACAAGTACTACTTCATCTATAGTACTACTTCATCTATAGTACTACTTCATCTATACAAGTACTACTTCATCAATAGTACTACTTTATCTATAGTACTACTTCAACATCCAAAGTACCACTTCATGCCTCGTCCGCTCTCCTGACAACAGTTGCCATGGTGCTGCTGCAGGTCCGTTGCCATGGTGACAACAGTCTGAGGCGGAGTTTCCACCTGAAGCACTGCATGCTGGGAGCCCCTCCCTCCCCCCTCCCCTATCTGTCATCCTTCCATCAGTCTTACTTCTCATCTCTTCCTCCCACAGAGAGCGGGATATGAACCCAGATGCATTGTGGGTAATAAATCCTGGACTCTGCAGGCTTCGGTAATAAACTTGGTGAGGTGAACGAGATAATATATATATATATATATATATATATATATATATATATATATATATATATATATATATATATATATATATATATATAACACACACACACACACACTCACTCAGGAGAGACTTTACTTTATGATCATCCTTATTGATTATTCACTGACACCTCAACCAATATTTATATTTAAAATTTGTCATAATATTTTAAAACAAATATAAACAGACAGGTGAGCACACAGACAGGTGAGCAGACAGACAGGTGAGCAGACAGATGAGCAGACAGACAGATGAGCAGACAGACAGGTGAGCAGACAGATGAGCAGACAGACAGATGAGCAGACAGACAGGTGAGCAGACAGATGAGCAGACAGACAGATGAGCAGACAGACAGGTGAGCAGACAGATGAGCAGACAGACAGGTGAGCAGACAGGTGAGCAGACAGATGAGCAGACAGACAGATGAGCAGACACACAGGTGAGCAGACAGACAGGTGAGCAGACAGATGAGCAGACAGACAGATGAGCAGACACACAGGTGAGCAGACAGATTAGCAGACACACAGGTGAGCAGACAGATTAGCAGACAGACAGGTGAGCAGACAGATGAGCAGACAGACAGGTGAGCAGACACACAGGTGAGCAGACAGACAGGTGAGCAGACAGATGAGCAGACAGACAAGTGAGCAGACACACAGGTGAGCAGACAGACAGGTGAGCAGACAGATGAGCAGACAGACAGGTGAGCAGACACACAGGTGAGCAGACAGACAGGTGAGCAGACAGACAGGTGAGCAGACACACAGGTGAGCAGACACACAGGTGAGCATACACACAGGTGAGCAGACACACAGGTGAGCAGACTCACCTTATCTCTCTCCTCCATCACAGCCTTCATCTCCTGAGCGGTGATGTCATTTCTCCGTTGCCTTGACAACCGTAGATGCTGAACTAGAACCGACCCGAAGCGCCGCACTTCCTGGACGGAGGAGGCGGAGTCACAAACACAGCGGAGGAGCTCGTCCACGTCCTGATCAATAAACAACAAGGTGCTGATGAATAAACAACAAGGTGCTGATCAATAACTGTTACTAAAGAGAAATGTTTACCACGTCAGGGTCCTCCAGGGGGAGGGGCTCCAGCCTGCGGACAGACATCCCATTGGTCCAGAACACATAAACAACAACAACAACAACAACAAGGAAACAAACACTTGTGGCAGATCTGTTGATAACTTTCTCCACGCTGAATAAAAACACAACCCTAAAGAGGAGGAGCAGGAGGAGGAAGAGGAGCAGCAGGTGAGGAAGAGCAGCTAGATGACCTGAGCGCTCAGCAGCAGCAGGGTGAGGAAGAGGAGCAGCAGGTGAGGAAGAGCAGCTAGATGACCTGAGCGCTCAGCAGCAGCAGGGTGAGGAAGAGGAGCAGCAGGTGAGGAAGAGCAGCTAGATGACCTGAGCGCTCAGCAGCAGCAGGGTGAGGAAGAGGAGCAGCAGGTGAGGAAGAGCAGCTAGATGACCTGAGCGCTCAGCAGCAGCAGGGTGAGGAAGAGGAGCAGCAGGTGAGGAAGAGCAGCTAGATGACCTGTGCGCTCAGCAGCAGCAGCAGTAATTTGTGCTCCTCCCTGAAGGTGAAACTGTGTCATGTGACGCTGCATCAGCTGCTCTGGAGTCAGCCGCTGCGCCGCAGACGGCGAGCTGCAGGCCGAGCAGCTGATCTGCTGTCTGCTCTCGGGACTCTTTTCATTTCTCTGCCGCTGTAATAAACTGTAATAAGAAGGCCGAGCCGCTCGCTCTGCAGGGAGCGGCAGTAATGAAAGACCAGCGGCTCAATAAAGCTCTCTAACACCCGGCTTACAGCCAGCAGCCCGCTGCCTCATTAACACACACACACACACACACACAGGAACACACACAGAAACACACACACACACACACACACACACACACACACACAGCAGCTTCACTGTATCTCATGTGAAGCTGCTTGATGATCTTCATGTTTTCTGGGCATAATAATTATTGATGAATGGATGTTTTCTGTTTGATGAATAGAATGTTAAAAACACACACACACAGACACACACACACACACACACACACACACACACACACACACAGAAGCAACTTCACGTTATTCATACACACACTTCAGCCTGAAACAAACACACACATTTACAGAGGTAAAACAGGCTGCCTCTTTTCATTAGAAAAACACACACAGACACACACACACACACACACACACACACACACACACACACACACACACTCCTGACAGATGGAACATGCTTCTCCATATTCCATCCCTCATAAAAAGGACTGTGGCCTCCAATATCAATTACCCATCCTTTTGGGGGGGTTATCTGTAATTAGATTTTCTGCTCTATTTGGAGGGCGAGAGCTCGTTTCACAGCTCTTAACAACTCAGGAGGAGAATAATGAAGAAGAGGAGGAGAATCAAGAGGAGGGGGAGGAGAATGAAGAGGAGGAGGAGAATGAAGAAGAGGAGGAGGAGAATGAAGAAGAGGAGGAGGAGAATGAAGAAGAGGAGGAGGAGGAGAATGAAGAGGTAAAAAAATAATGAAAAAGGAGGAGGAGAATGATGAAGAAGAGGAGGAGGATGAAGAGGAAAATAAGGAGGAGGAGAATAAAGAAGAGGAGAATAATAAAGAAGAGGAGGACGAGAATAAAGAGGAGAATGAAGTAATGAAGAAGAGAAGGAGAAGGAGGTGAATAGCAGTGGCAGACCGTGCATGTTGTACCTGGGCCTTCTGCTACGCTGCGTCATCAACAATGCACGTAGTCACATCATCTCGTGCTAACACAACATGACAACACAATGCAACTACACTGCAGCACTAAAACACTTCACACTCAAGAGCATGAAATTAACAACCGTAAACCCCTATAATAGCACTGCTAGAGCACCCGTTAGCAGCCAGCTCACATTAGCTGCAGCAGCCAGCTCCCGTTAGCTGCAGCAGCCAGCTCCCGTTAGCTGCAGCAGCCAGCTCCCGTTAGCTGCAGCAGCCAGCTCCCGTTATCTACAGCAGCCAGCTCCCGTTAGCTACAGCAGCCAGCTCCCGTTAGCTGCAGCAGCCAGCTCCCGTTAGCTGCAGCAGCCAGCTCCCGTTAGCTGCAGCAGCCAGCTCCCGTTAGCTGCAGCAGCCAGCTCCCGTTAGCTGCAGCAGCCAGCTCCCGTTAGCTGCAGCAGCCTGCTCCCGTTAGCTGCAGCAGCCTGCTCCCGTTAGCTGCAGCAGCCTGCTCCCGTTAGCTGCAGCAGCCTGCTCCCGTTAGCTGCAGCAGCCAGCTCCCGTTAGCTACAGCAGCCAGCTCCCGTTAGCTGCAGCAGCCAGCTCCCGTTAGCTGCAGCAGCCTGCTCCCGTTAGCTGCAGCAGCCTGCTCCCGTTAGCTGCAGCAGCCTGCTCCCGTTAGCTGCAGCAGCCTGCTCCCGTTAGCTGCAGCAGCCAGCTCCCGTTAGCTGCAGCAGCCAGCTCCCGTTAGCTGCAGCAGCCAGCTCCCGTTAGCTGCAGCAGCCAGCTCCCGTTAGCTGCAGCAGCCTGCTCCCGTTAGCTGCAGCAGCCTGCTCCCGTTAGCTGCAGCAGCCTGCTCCCGGTTAGTGGGACCAGCAGGCAGCAGCAACAGCACTGTGGCTTGTTCATGATTAAATACAATGGCAGAAGTAACAACAGTAACACAAACACTACTGCAGATTTAACAACAGTAACACAACTAGGATTTCAAAGGGGCGGAAAGTTTCCGGTAAATTTCCGGAAAGTTTCCATGGGAATTTTGGGAATTTTGAAAAAAAATAATGTGTCGAAGTTTTTTGCAAAAGCATACAACAGGGAACTTAAATGAAGTTGAGAACAAGACTCTGCACGCCGAGCTCAGCTGAACCCTAAATGCAGCTGGTTCTGACATCGTCTGCAGAAACATAAACGTAAACATAAAACATTATGTTGTTTTTGACGTTTTTGTCATCAGTGTTGCGTCAGAACGTTTCAGCCCTTTGGCAAGTGTGAGAGCGCCGAGTTGGTAGAGGCCAAGAGCGGTACTGCAGCCAGATTTAAATTACAGCTGCAACATACTGAAAAAAATAACTAAACTAGTTCATTTGTTGGAGTTGTGAACTTAGTTCAACATGTTGAATTATGGACTATGAACTGAACTAGTTCATGTAGAAAGTAAACTTTCCCAACACTGTTTGTCATTAGCATATTGATTACTTGGTAAACTGAAGCCATGTTCATTTTAATACCAAGTTTATTTGTATACAGTAGACTTTTTACAGCAGTGAGAGTCGGACGCATGTTTGTCCACACAAAAGTACACCATCACCTCCATTATTCACGGCTTTTGGAAGGTCAAAAAGTCATTTTTAAAAGTTGTATTATAAATGTTTGCATGCATGTCTGCTTATGACAAGGTAAATACAGTTTAATTAGCCCAAAATTTCCAGTTAATTCCTGTTAACGTCTGTTAATTCCCGATAATTCCCGTTTATTCCCGTGCAAAGTTTCCGACTTTGAATATTCCCGGAATGTTGCAACCCCAAACACAACCAGTAAATGCTGTTCTCAAGAAGACACAGTCCTCCTCCTCTCTTTGTTAACACTTCAGTGAGCAGTTGTTGAGTTGATGGTGCGCTTCAGATCCAGTGACATGTGGACTCTCAACATGTCATCACTTGTCTGATGCTGCTAACTCAACTCTTCTGACTGCTACTGACTTCTGCTAGCCGCTAGCTAGCTTTCTGGTGACTGAACTCACGCTGGCCCACTGACCAATCACAGCGCATTTTAGTGCTGACGCCACCTCGCTGCACGTCAAAGAACACGCCCACAAGTCAAACTCAAGACCTGATTGGTTGAAGACTATGACATCACAACAACGTCCCCGTGTACTTTAATCTGCAAAGAGCAGCTCGAAGCCTCAGGCCGCTCTGTTTCCATAGAGACACAGAGGTGAGATCTGATTGGATGAAAGCTCTCCCATAAAGCAGCTTCAGGCGCTGCAGCTGAAGCAGAGCAACAGAGGAAGACAGACAACATACATGTAGAGGAGCTGTGACATGGCAACATACGTGTAGAGGAGCTGTGACATGACAACATACGTGTAGAGGATCTGTGACATAACAACATATGTGTAGAGGAGCTGTGACATGACAACATACGTGTAGAGGATCTGTGACATGACAACATACGTGTAGAGGATCTGTGACATGACAACATACGTGTAGAGGATCTGTGACATGACAACATACGTGTAGAGGATCTGTGACATGACAACATACGTGTAGAGGATCTGTGACATGACAACATACGTGTAGAGGAGCTGTGACATGACAACATACGTGTAGAGGAGCTGTGACATGACAACATACGTGTAGAGGAGCTGTGACATGACAACATACGTGTAGAGGAGCTGTGACATGACAACATACGTGTAGAGGAGCTGTGACATGACAACATACGTGTAGAGGAGCTGTGACATGACAACATACGTGTAGAGGAGCTGTGACATGACAACATACGTGTTGAGGAGCTGTGACATGACAACATACGTGTAGAGGAGCTGTGACATGACAACATACGTGTAGAGGAGCTGTGACATGACAAAATACGTGTAGAGGAGCTGTGACATGACAACATACGTGTTGAGGAGCTGTGACCTGACAACATACGTGTAGAGGAGCTGTGACCTGACAACATACGTGTAGAGGAGCTGTTAGGCCAGCAGAGAAGGGTTAGCCCAATACTGAGATGAGTGTGTGTGTGTGTGTGTATGTGTGTGTGTGTGTGTGTGTGTGTGTGTGTGTGTGTGTGTGTGTGTGTACATACTTAGCTTCCTGCTGCACGTGGCGTGCACGAAGAAGAGCCTCATCTCGCTCCTGATTGGCCAGCAGGAGGCGTGACATCAGAGCCTGATCTCGGTCTTTCTGAGCAGCTAACACCTCCTCCAACACGGCTGAGGAGACGAGAAGACGAGGAGTCAAGGAGACGAAATGAGGACTCAAGGAGTTTTTATAGGACTGTCACTGTGCTCAAATTATAAACATGATTGTTCTATTTAATTTGCCTGAGATTAATAAAATTACTTTTCCTCCTCAGGAAAACATGTGTAATATACAATGATATATATTACTATAATATATAACGTTATAGATCATATTTTCATATTTTTGCTATTTGATTTTCATGTGTTTACATGAGTACACACATAAACCTTTGTTCTCTCTTTAGTATGCACTTCATAAACACTGACACATGTTAGCGTTAGCTCACTGTTCCAGAAAGAGTTAGCGTTAGCTCGCTGGTCCAGAGACAGTTAGCGTTAGCTCGCTGGTCCAGAGACAGCGTTAGCTCGCTGGTCTAGAGAGAGTTAGCGTTAGCTCGCTGGTCCAGAGACAGCGTTAGCTCGCTGGTCCAGAGAGAGTTAGCGTTAGTTCACTGGACCAGAGAGAGTCAGCGTTAGCTCGCTGGTCCTTACCTGCAGGTGTCTCCCAGCCTCGGGCCTCCCTCTGCTCCTCCCTCAGCTCCTCCTCCACCTCCCTCCTCTGCAGCTCCTTCTCCTTGTGGAGCAGCTCCTCCTGCAGCTGAAACACCGTCAGATGTTAGTGGGTTGCTGAACCAGTGTGGAAAAGTAAATACACTCAAAAAACTAAAGGCACACTTAAATCGCATCAGATCTCAATGTGAAAAGCATGTTGGATATCTCTACTAATATGGAAAGTTTAACGTCTGGAGCGAACGGAACGAAAGGAGCGGAAGGAACGAAAGGGGCTAAAGGAGCTAAAGGAACGAAAGGAGAGAAAGGAACGAAAGAAGCTAAAGGAACGAAAGGAACGAAAGAAGCTAAAGGAGCGAAAGGAGCGAAAGGAACGAAAGGAGCGAAAGGAGCGAAAGAAGCTAAAGGAGCGAAAGGAAAGAAAGGAGCGAAAGGAACGAAAGAAGCTAAAGGAACGAAAGGAACGAAAGGAACGAAAGGAGCGAAAGGAACGAAAGGAACGAAAGAAGCTGAAGGAGCTAAAGGAGCTAAAGGAGCGAAAGGAACGAAAGGAGCGAAAGGAACGAAAGAAGCTAAAGGAACGAAAGGAACGAAAGGAACTAAAGGAGCGAAAGGAACGAAAGAAGCTGAAGGAACGAAAGGAGCGAAAGGAACGAAAGGAGCGAAAGGAACGAAAGAAGCTAAAGGAACGAAAGGAACTAAAGGAACGAAAGAAGCTAAAGGAACGAAAGAAGCTAAAGGAACGAAAGGAGCGAAAGGAACGAAAGGAGCGAAAGGAACGAAAGAAGCTAAAGGAACGAAAGGAACTAAAGGAACGAAAGGAACAAAAGAAGCTAAAGGAACGAAAGGAACTAAAGGAACGAAAGAAGCTGAAGGAGCTAAAGGAGCTAAAGGAGCTAAAGGAGCGAAAGGAACAAAAGAAGCTAAAGGAACGAAAGGAACTAAAGGAACGAAAGGAACGAAAGAAGCTGAAGGAGCTAAAGGAGCTAAAGGAGCTAAAGGAGCGAAAGGAACGAAAGGAGCGAAAGGAACGAAAGGAGCGAAAGGAACGAAAGAAGCTAAAGGAACGAAAGGAACTAAAGGAACGAAAGAAGCTAAAGGAACGAAAGAAGCTAAAGGAACGAAAGGAGCGAAAGGAACGAAAGGAGCGAAAGGAACGAAAGAAGCTAAAGGAACGAAAGGAACTAAAGGAACGAAAGGAACAAAAGAAGCTAAAGGAACGAAAGGAACTAAAGGAACGAAAGGAACGAAAGAAGCTGAAGGAGCTAAAGGAGCTAAAGGAGCTAAAGGAGCGAAAGGAACAAAAGAAGCTAAAGGAACGAAAGGAACTAAAGGAACGAAAGGAACGAAAGAAGCTGAAGGAGCTAAAGGAGCTAAAGGAGCTAAAGGAGCGAAAGGAACGAAAGAAGCTAAAGGAACGAAAGGAGCGAAAGGAGCTAAAGGAACGAAAGGAGCGAAAGGAACGAAAGGAGCTAAAGGAGCTAAAGGAACGAAAGGGGCTAAAGGAGCTAAAGGAACGAAAGGGGCTAAAGGAACGAAAGGGGCTAAAGGAGCTAAAGGAACGAAAGGAGCTAAAGGAACGAAAGGGGCTAAAGGAGCTAAAGGAACGAAAGGGGCTAAAGGAACGAAAGGAGCTAAAGGAACGAAAGGAGCTAAAGGAACGAAAGGGGCTAAAGGAGCTAAAGGAACGAAAGGGGCTAAAGGAACGAAAGGGGCTAAAGGAGCTAAAGGAACGAAAGGAGCTAAAGGAACGAAAGGAGCTAAAGGAGCTAAAGGAACGAAAGGGGCTAAAGGAGCTAAAGGAACGAAAGGAGCTAAAGGAACGAAAGGAGCTAAAGGAACGAAAGGAGCTAAAGGAGCTAAAGGAACGAAAGGAGCTAAAGGAACGAAAGGGGCTAAAGGAGCTAAAGGAACGAAAGGGGCTAAAGGAACGAAAGGGGCTAAAGGGGCTAAAGGAACAAAAGGGGCTAAAGGGGCTAAAGGAGCTAAAGGAACGAAAGGGGCTAAAGGAGCTAAAGGAACGAAAGGAGCTAAAGGAACGAAAGGGGCTAAAGGGGCTAAAGGAACAAAAGGGGCTAAAGGAGCTAAAGGAACGAAAGGGGCTAAAGGAGCTAAAGGAACGAAAGGGGCTAAAGGAACGAAAGGGGCTAAAGGAACAAAAGGGGCTAAAGGAGCTAAAGGAACGAAAGGGGCTAAAGGAGCTAAAGGAACGAAAGGAGCTAAAGGAACGAAAGGAACGAAAGGAGCTAAAGGAGCTAAAGGAACGAAAGGAGCTAAAGGAACGAAAGGGGCTAAAGGAGCTAAAGGAACGAAAGGGGCTAAAGGAGCTAAAGGAACGAAAGGGGCTAAAGGAGCTAAAGGAACGAAAGGGGCTAAAGGAGCTAAAGGAACGAAGGATGCCACCTTCTTTTGATGGAAAAACACGTTTCATCCCACAGAGGGCTGAGTTTCATTGAAACCCAAAACATGATGTGGCAGACAAGTCCATTTTGCCAAAATTACATTTTCTGCAACTCAAAATGCTAACCATATACACACATATATATATATATATATGTATATATATATACGTATATATATATATATATATACGTATATATATATATATATATATATACGTATATATATATATATATATACGTATATATATATATATATATATATATATATATATATATATATATATATATATATATATATATATACGTATATATATATATATATACGTATATATATATATATACGTATATATATATATATACGTATATATATATATATACGTATATATATATATATATATATATATATATATATATATATATATATATATATATATATATATATACATATACGTATATATATATATATATATATATACATATACGTATATATATATATATATATATATATATATATATATATATATATATATATATATAGTGTGTGTGTGTGTGCGTGTGTATCTGTACCTTCTGGTTCATCTCTCTCATATTGTCAAGCTCTTTTAGTAAAAACGAGATGTTTTTGTGTCGATCAAGAGTTTGAAGTGGATCGGACGCTGCGATTGGACCAAAAAGGACTTCCTGATGAGAGCTGGAGGAGACAACAAGTTTCAATTAAAACAACAGTAACAAAGTACATGTTGAGCAGTCATCTGTTATCTGTACGGACAGCACTTCAGCATGATGCTTCTATATTTGGAACATTAATATCTCGTCACACAATTATTATCTGCAGAACCATGAGCAGAAAATGACTCTGAGGTTTCTAGTCAGGAGAGGGAGAGTTAGGGTTGATGCCTTCAACCCTAACCCCCTTGAATTTTTAGAAGTGCTATAGGCCTAGACTGCTGGGGGACATCTTAGGATACACTGAGCTCCTCTCTCCTCCGGTCTAACTAACCCTAACCGACTAACGAGGGTTAAAGGACTCCTCTGGTCTAACTAACCCTAACCTGGTCTAACCATGTACCTCCGGTCTAACTAAGCCTAACAAGAGATTTAGGAACGTGCAGCTGCAGTGTCCCTCTGAGGAGCTGGACGTGTGAAACACTAACAGATACTTGTATGCCGGTACTTCTTTGTACACTAAATAAAACGGAGTACAGAGACCTGATGGGAATATTTATCTGCAGCAGGTCAGCTGCTGGTCAGTGAGGCTGCGATTGGTCGGGACCCCGGTGACATCATCTCAGCGTTGGTTTCATTAGAGTGTCACCTGTGTGTAGCGGGGTCAGGTGTTTTAACCTCACATTATCAGAGGAGACGCTGAGACGAAGGCGTCGCTTTAATAAGCAGCTGCTGCCTGTAATTCTCTCATATCACCTTAAAGGTCAGACGGCGTAATAAAGCGAGTAAATAAGACACTCTGTCTTTTATAATATCAGCTGCTTCTAATCAACTCTACTATCGTTCTATTTCGGTCTCCCTCATTCTAACTTCAACTAATGAAATCAAATCTAAATCTAATAGGTCACATCTCAAACTGCTGCACACAATTCATCTGAAAAGCATCAAAAAGAGACAAAAGAAAAACACCTGAGTTACAGAAAGTAATGAAAAGCAATGCGCTTCTTAATAAATCTCACCTAAACATTTCAGATCAAAAGTGTGAATAGAATTAATAATTCCGGCGTTAAATAATCTCATGGATCTGATCGTCATTAATATGAAACTTAATCGTTGTTAATGACGTTTAACTCTTGTTCTGATTGCAATATCAATGTTTATAAGTTTGATTGTTTTGATCGTTTATTCAAGCTTACTTAACTAACCCAGTCTGTCTTTAGCTACAGATTAGGCTTCCTTTGCTTTCAGTGCACAAACGGAAACTTTGGAGCCCACCTGTCGTCGGGGCTGACCAGGTGTCTTGTGAGGGCGGGACTACCAGTTCCTCCATCAGGGCCGTCTCCACAGCTCTCTGCCCGAGGAGAAGGGCCTCGGCTGGGGGAAAGCTCTAGCTCCATGTGCCGCGCACCTCCTGGAGGTCTGCTGGACAACGTGGAGACAGACCTCCTGTGGGGCAGAGGGGAGGAGGAGCTGGAAGATGAAGGCTCTGGGAGGAGCTGAGGGCCTGAAAGACAGACAGGAAGACAGACTGGTAGACAGACAGGTAGACAGACAGGTAGACAGACAGGAAGACAGGAAGACAGACTGGTAGACAGACAGGTAGACAGACAGGAAGACAGACAGGAAGACAGACAGGTAGACAGACAGGAAGACAGACAGGAAGACAGACAGGTAGACAGACAGGAAGACAGACAGGAAGACAGACAGGTAGACAGACAGGTAGACAGACAGTAAAACCCTGGACGATGTGATTGAGTGGATAGACATATGTTTAGATGAGTGGATGAATGGTGAATGATAGTGAATCAATGATGAATGATGGTAGGGGGGCCAGGCTCAGCCTTAGAGATAGAGTAAGGAGATGAGGTTCCTCTGTAGGGCTCAGCCTTAGAGATAGAGTAAGGAGATGAGGTTCCTCTGTAGGGCTCAGCCTTAGAGATAGAGTAAGGAGATGAGGTTCGTCTGTAGGGCTCAGCCTTAGAGATAGAGTAAGGAGATGAGGTTCGTCTGTAGGGCTCAGCCTTAGAGATAGAGTAAGGAGATGAGGTTCCTCTGTAGGGCTCAGCCTTAGAGATAGAGTAAGAGATGAGGTTCCTCTGTAGGGCTCAGCCTTAGAGATAGAGTAAGGAGATGAGGTTCCTCTGTAGGGCTCAGCCTTAGAGATAGAGTAAGGAGATGAGGTTCCTCTGTAGGGCTCAGCCTTCGAGATAGAGTAAGGAGATGAGGTTCCTCTGTAGGGCTCAGCCTTAGAGATAGAGTAAGGACATGAGGTTCCTCTGTAGGGCTCAGCCTTCGAGATAGAGTAAGAGATGAGGTTCCTCTGTAGGGCTCAGCCTTAGAGATAGAGTAAGGACATGAGGTTCCTCTGTAGGGCTCAGCCTTAGAGATAGAGTAAGGACATGAGGTTCCTCTGTAGGGCTCAGCCTTAGAGATAGAGTAAGGAGATGAGGTTCCTCTGTAGGGCTCAGCCTTAGAGATAGAGTAAGGACATGAGGTTCCTCTGTAGGGCTCAGCCTTAGAGATAGAGTAAGGACATGAGGTTCCTCTGTAGGGCTCAGCCTTAGAGATAGAGTAAGGACATGAGGTTCCTCTGTAGGGCTCAGCCTTAGAGATAGAGTAAGGACATGAGGTTCCTCTGTAGGGCTCAGCCTTAGAGATAGAGTAAGGACATGAGGTTCCTCTGTAGGGCTCAGCCTTAGAGATAGAGTAAGGAGATGAGTGAACGAATGAATCAGTGAATTACTGATGAATGATAGTGAATGAATGAAGGATTACCCCGATGTGGATCAGTCTGGTCTCGGCTCCGGTGGGTCCCAGATCTGTAAGTCAGAAACATGTTTGTGTTTGACTCTGCAGAGGATAAACCCTTTAGATTGTCATGACCATGATGTTCCTCTAGCGCCACCATCAGGACAAATTGCTCATTTTCCACTCAATTGATGTTACTTTAGGAACAGAGAGATCAGTTAAATAATATACTGCAATTTAAAAACCGGACCAGAGTGTTTCACACAGACAAAAGGAAAAAGTGACTAAAACATACATGTACAACGTATATTAATATCTAAATCACAGAAAGCTTGAGCATGTTTTTGTCTGGATCAGAAACACTCCATCCAACATGAAGAGCAACATGTAGATTCAATTCTGTTTATTTTGCCATCTGTACACATCCCTGTCCAGAGGACCTCACATCAGAAAACAGAAAAACCCTTTCACAGGGGAAACAGGAAGAACATGATAATATAAATCCTTGTATTGTGTAGAGATGTTTCATGTGTATTAAAGTAAACACAGCTCTGCAGCAGTAGTTCTGTCTATGAAATGTCCGGTTCTCAAGAGAAGCTAATCACACGCTTGCACTCTTCAACACCCTTCATCACCTGTTGATCAGGATGTAGGGTAGCAGAGTAACATGTAGAGTAACATGGAGAACCTGTTTTTCCTGCCAGGGCTGCTGAGTTGCTGGGTTGAGTTGCTGAGTTGCTGCGTTGCAGGTGAGGGCAGACGCTGTCGCAGCTCCTCGTTCACTTTGGGATTATCTGAAAAAAAACATTAAACCATCCGTCTCTTTCGCGCTGTCTTTATTAATTAATAATCAATCATTAGCGACCAGTAATCCTGTCGTCATGTTGAGCTTTCTAAATACTTGCAGCTCATCAGCAGAGCAAATACACCTCTAATATCTCATTAGGAACTTGTTAAGGTTGACTAACGGCTCTCATTGAGAGCTGATCTCCTCAGGTGTAATTAAAGGAAGCAGAAATGTTAAACGCTTGTTAAGTCAAAAGTAAACAACAAAATACACAGATTATTCAGACCCCTGAATAATTGTTGTGAAGAGCTTGTATATCAAGTGCGTCCTCATGTGTCTTTAGACATACTTTAAGTGTCTTTAGACATACTTTAAGTGTCTTTAGACGTCCTTTAAGTGTCTCTAGACGTCCTTTAAGTGTCTCTAGACGTCCTTGCATGTCTTTAAACATCCTTTAAGAAACTCCAATAGGAAGCCCAACTAAAGTCCAATAGGAAGCCCAACAAAAGTCTATTAGGAAGCCCAACAGAAAGTCCAAGAGAAAGTCCAACACAAGTCCAATAGGAAGCCAAATAAAAGTTTAATAAGAAGCCCAATAGGAAGTCCAACAGGAAGTCCAATATTAAGTCCAAGACCTCCTTTAGACCAAATGTCAGCTCCATCCTGATATAAACTAAAAGTGGCTGACAATAGAAACTAAGCTGGTCTAATTAAAAGACCACATCTCTCCTTGGGGAAAGCCAAACTGGTTCCAGTTTCATTGTTGAGAAAACAGTATGCATTAGTTTTATTAGTGCTCTCCAATATGAAGATCATATGTCCATTTCCAACATTCATGAATTAGCTATGAAGTCCAGGGTCCCTCGTGATTGTTAAGACCTCTGACATGTGATCACATCGGTGTGTCAGAAACTG
>NW_027176207.1:23308931-23318931 GCF_023055335.1 Clinocottus analis | reverse complement strand
TCAGCTGCAAACCGCCTCATGACTGCTGGAGGTCACTGTCCAAGGAGGCAAACAGGACCGCATCATCTGCAAACAGCAGAGCGATCCTGAGAACCACAACCTGAGGTTATCCTCCCCAGGCTGCTCCTAGAAATCCTGCCCAGCTCATTCTTCTGTCCATGGAGGACAGGAACAGGAGCGGTGATGAAGGGCAGCCCTGGAGGACGACACCCACCGGGAACGAGTGACTTATTGTGAGGACATGAACACAGCTGCTACTGCAGTACAGAAACCGGACGGCTCGCTGCAACGTGTCCAGCACCCCGCACTCCTGCAGCACCCCCACAACAACCCAGATGGACCAGATGGAAAGCCTTCTCCAAGTCCACTAGCACATGGAGACTGGTTGGCAAACTCCTCGGACCCCTGCAGAAGTCTTTGAAGGCAAAGAGCTGGTCCACTGTCCCATGATCTGGACGGACTCTGCACTGCTCTTCTAGAATCCAGCACCCTGGTCCTCTTTTCCAGGACCCTGGAGCCTCTTTTCAGCACCCTGGCATAAACATAGTGTGATCCTACGATCCACACTCTCCGGTCCCCCGTCTTGATGATGGGAACCAGCACCCCGGTCTGCAGTCCAAGGGCTCTGTTCCTGAGCCTCATGAGACATTGAAGAGGCATATCAACCAAGACAGCCCAACAATGTCCAGCGCCTTCAGCATCTCATCCACCGACGCCTCCAAGGACCTTTTTAATTAGGTTAGTGGTCTCCAGCAGGGATGTGGGTGCACCCACCAAGACTTCAGGCGCTGCTCCCTGTCCAGGAGACATGTTGGCCGGGCTTAGGAGTTTCTCAAAGTGCTCTTTCCATCGCCCAACGATGTCCCCCGTCCGAGTCAGCAGTCCCCCTCCCCCGGTGAGAACAGCTGGGGTCGGGCCTGCTTTCCCTTTCTGAGCCCTTGGATGGTTTGTCAGGACCTCCGTGAGGCTAGCTGGAAGTCCTTCTCCATGGCCTCCCCGAACTCCTCCCAGAGCTTTACAGTCTGTACACATAGACATCCTGTCCCAGGACCTCACATGGGATCAGGAACAACTCTCCAAATAAAGACAGTAAAACCCTTTCAGGTAAAGGAAGAACCCTTCAGGAGAGAACAGAGGAGGATCCTCTCATGTGACCAGAATGAACAATGTAACAGAGTTACAGCACATTACATGAATATGACAGAGATGGTGATGTCATCAGAGATGGTGATGTCATCAGAGATGGTGATGTCATCAAAGATAATGATGTCATCAGAGATGATGATAGACATTAGAGATGATGATAGACATCAGAGATGATGATAGACATCAGAGATGATGTCATCAGAGATGATGATGTCATCAGAGATGATGATAGACATCAGAGATGATGATAGACATCAGAGATGATGATAGACATCAGAGATGATGTCATCAGAGATGATGATGTCATCAGAGATGATGATGTCATCAGAGATGATGATAGACATCAGAGATGATGATAGACATCAGAGATGATGTCATCAGAGATGATAATGTCATCAGAGATGATGATGTCATCAGAGATGATGATGTCATCAGAGATGATAATAGACATCAGAGATGATGATGTCATCAGAGATGATGTCATCAGAGATGATAATGTCATCAGAGATGATGATGTCATCAGAGATGATGATGTCATCAGAGATGATAATAGACATCAGAGATGATAATGTCATCAGAGATGATGATGTCATCAGAGATGATGTAGACATCAGAGATGAAGGTAGGCTCAGATAAAAAAAGATATAAAATCACCATATGTTTTATGTTTCACTGAGTTATAAGGAAGAAGAGGAGCAAGAGTTCTCACTCTGATCATCTCCCTGTGGAAACTTGTGTCTTTCTTTGTTGTGCTGAATGTCTAAAACAGACCATAATGTCCAGTCGTGTCATCATTATGACAATGTCTTGTAAAATGAGTTAAAATACAGTGAAGCTAGGTGACAATGTCTTCTCCTCCAGTGATGATGTCACCTCCTCCAATGATGATGTCACCTCCAGTGATGTCACCTCCTCCAGTGATGATGTCACCGCTAGTGATGATGTCACCTCCAGTGATGTTCATCCACTAAACAAGAACACTTCACTTTTATTTATCGATATCTTATTGATCAAACTCTACAAAAACAGAACCGACTACACACACACACTGACTATAATGACATAAAAAAGACTCCATCTATCTATTGTCAATTAAATTATTATTATTATCTCTAAGTTATTGGACTTTTATCTTAAATATTATTTTATGTTATTTTTTATTATTGATGTCAGTAGATTAATATAATGTCAGAAGCTGAAGACAAAGGCAGAGAGAGGCTAAGAGTGAATGACTAGAGAGGGAGGAGACGGTCGTGTGAACTGTGTTTAATCTGCAGAGTGGGTGGTCCACACACACACACACACACACACACACACACACACACACACTCACACACTCTCACACACACACACACACACACACAGTATTGTCGGATGAGGGTGGGCTGCAAACTATCAGACTATGGTTTATTTGATCAGACTGAAGTAGCTGCTATTCATGTCTCTGTGTAGGAATGTGTGTGCGTGTGTGTGTGTGTGTGTGTGTGTGTGTGTGTGTGTGTAGCATCTGTGACTATCAATAAAGTTTATTTCAAAAGTTTAAAACAGAATGAATTTGTCTTATTTTGGAAGTCTTGTCTTCATTTCTCTCTGCAATAATACTTTCTCTCGAACACACGCCCGAACACACATTTGAAGTCAGATGACGTTTAATATATATTTATATTTAATGTATATGAGTGAGTGAGGGCTCCAGGTCTCTCGGCTAGATCAACCAGACACCTTTTACTAAAGGAACCAGACATTCACACTTTGAACTAAACTTTAGTTCAAAGTGTGAATGTCTGGTTCCTAAGGAACTACTCATATTTTGTAGTAGTAATTTGTAGTTATCAGATTAAATATTCACCTGTATAAAATATAGTTTTGTGTGCTGTGACCTTTGACCCCTTCTTCGGCTGTCTTTGCTGCCAGTTCAGTGTTGATGTTCAGCTGTGTGAAAGACCACAGCTCCTCCTGTTGGATAATCTGAGTCACTACACCAGCTGGAGGGAAATCTACAGCAGTAATGTTAGAAGCATCTCTAGAACTAGAACTCTCTCTAACCTTTAAACACACCAATTAGTTCACTTAAACCTTCACCTGCCTTCTAATACTTCAAACAATTAGTTTTTCAGAAAATACAAGGTATGCGAGTATGACTTTTTTTTTTTCCAAAGTCTACAGGTAGCATGAAATATCAGATCATGAATCTCTCTCTATAAATGTAAGGGGCTGAGGAAGAAGAAGTTTCTAATTGTCCGCTGAATGTTTCACTTGAGTACCCAGTAAAGTATACCTTTTACCTCTGTACATGTGTAGTAGCAGTTTTTTACCTCTGTACATGTCCACCAGAGATTCCCGAAGCTCCTTGTTTGACATCCATGTTAGCCTGGTGTCATCTGGACTCTCCAAACTGGTTTCTCTGGAAAAAAAAACACACCTTAACATCAGAAACACAAAGAGTGAGTCACAATGAAAGAGTTGTCAACATCAGTGGGACTCTAACAAAGTGTCCAGAAGTCACACAGGACTGCAGGTACACGCTAACACCACACAGGACTGTACACGCTAACACCACACAGGACTGTACACGCTAACACCACACAGGACTGTACACGCTAACACCACACAGGACTGTACACGCTAACACCACACAGGACTGTAGGTACACGCTAACACCACACAGGACTGTAGGTACACGCTAACACCACACAGGACTGTACACGCTAACACCACACAGGACTGTACATGCTAACACCATACAGGACTGTAGGTACACGCTAACACCACACAGGACTGTACACGCTAACACCACACAGGACTGTACATGCTAACACCACACAGGACTGTACATGCTAACACCACACAGGACTGTACATGCTAACACCACACAGGACTGTACATGCTAACACCACACAGGACTGTAGGTACACGCTAACACCACACAGGACTGTACACGCTAACACCACACAGGACTGTACATGCTAACACCACACAGACTGTAGGTACATGCTAACACCACACAGACTGTAGGTACATGCTAACACCACACAGGACTGTACACGCTAACACCACACAGGACTGTACATGCTAACACCACACAGGACTGTACATGCTAACACCACACAGGACTGTACATGCTAACACCACACAGGACTGTACATGCTAACACCACACAGGACTGTACATGCTAACACCACACAGGACTGTACATTCTCTCTCTCTCACTAACTCACACACTCTCTCTCACACACACACACACACACACACACACACACACACACACACACACACACACACACACACACACACACACACACAGGTGGAACTGGTTTCCAGTCAGACCAGTTAAACTGGCTGACTCACCTGCTGGAAACCAGTCCAGCTCAGTCGAAGAGGTTAAAAGCTGCTCTCTCTATACATCTGGTCACATGACTAACCCGTCACATTGATTTAGCAGCGTATTGACTGAGTCTGGGCCACATTGCGACACGTTACCCAGCATTCCTCTGTCTTCTCCTTGTTTAGTTAGCTAGTGTTCAGATAAATATAATAACTCTTCTCTTCACAACAGTCGAAGCCTCACTCCCCACAGGTGCAGGGAGGCGACCCTCTGGTTTCTCCAGGGAAGACTCTAACAACGCGGCGCTCAGCCGGGGGCTCGATCCCCAGTCCCGCCTGGCGGGTCCCAAAAAGGACAAAGTCCAAACCTTCTCCAGGGTCTTGTTCCAGAGCCAGTGCTGTGCGTGATGGTGAGCCCAACTATATCCAGCTTATGAGATAGATATATAGATATACACATACATTATATCCATCCATCCATCCATCCATATATATATATATATATATATATATATATATATATATATATATATATATATATATATATATATATATATATATATATAACTCTTATCTGGTCACAGATGTAATATGATATCTAACTCTTGGCTCTTACATGTTGTTCACTTGTCTCTGGAGGTTGCTGATCTTTTTCTTGGCTCTCTGCACAGCAAACTGAACTTCATCAGCTCTGCTGCTGATGAAGCTGTTAGACGCCATCAACACATCTTCTCCTCACGGGCTCTATGACAACGAGCAAACTCCACACCACCCCACAGCTATCCTGGCTGTGATTGGCTGGCAGTCAGTTAAATATTGATGAGCTCACAGCGTCAGGTGACTCAGGTGTTTGTTTCAGAGCACAACATATAAGATAGAAAGGTTATTTTTATTCAACTGAACACATCAAACCACTTTAATCCATTTGACCTTTATCATTATATGTATCTGGTTCAGGTCTATAGTTAGAGCTGGTTCAGGTCTATAGTTAGGCCTGGTTCAGGTCTATAGTTAGAGCTGGTTCAGGTCTATAGTTAGAGGTGGTTCAGGTCTATAGTTAGGACTGGTTCAGGTCTATAGTTAGAGCTGGTTCAGGTCTATAGTTAGGACTGGTTCAGGTCTATAGTTAGAGGTGGTTCAGGTCTATAGTTAGAGGTGGTTCAGGTCTATAGTTAGGACTGGTTCAGGTCTATAGTTAGAGCTGGTTCAGGTCTATAGTTAGGACTGGTTCAGGTCTATAGTTAGAGCTGGTTCAGGTCTAAAGTTAGGACTGGTTCAGGTCTAAAGTTAGGACTGGTTCAGGTCTATAGTTAGGACTGGTTCAGGTCTATAGTTAGAGGTGGTTCAGGTCTATAGTTAGGACTGGTTCAGGTCTATAGTTGGGACTGGTTCAGGTCTATAGTTAGAGCTGGTTCAGGTCTATAGTTAGGACTGGTTCAGGTCTATAGTTAGAGGTGGTTCAGGTCTATAGTTAGAGGTGGTTCAGGTCTATAGTTAGAGGTGGTTCAGGTCTATAGTTAGGACTGGTTCAGGTCTATAGTTAGAGCTGGTTCAGGTCTATAGTTAGAGGTGGTTCAGGTCTATAGTTAGGACTGGTTCAGGTCTATAGTTAGAGCTGGTTCAGGTCTATAGTTAGAGGTGGTTCAGGTCTATAGTTAGAGCTGGTTCAGGTCTAAAGTTAGGACTGGTTCAGGTCTAAAGTTAGGACTGGTTCAGGTCTATAGTTAGGACTGGTTCAGGTCTATAGTTAGAGGTGGTTCAGGTCTATAGTTAGGACTGGTTCAGGTCTATAGTTGGGACTGGTTCAGGTCTATAGTTAGAGCTGGTTCAGGTCTATAGTTAGGACTGGTTCAGGTCTATAGTTAGGACTGGTTCAGGTCTATAGTTAGAGCTGGTTCAGGTCTATAGTTAGGACTGGTTCAGGTCTATAGTTAGGACTGGTTCAGGTCTATAGTTAGGACTGGTTCAGGTCTATAGTTGGAGCTGGTTCAGGTCTATAGTTAGAGCTGGTTCAGGTCTATAGTTAGGACTGGTTCAGGTCTATAGTTAGGACTGGTTCAGGTCTATAGTTAGGACTGGTTCAGGTCTATAGTTAGGACTGGTTCAGGTCTATAGTTAGGACTGGTTCAGGTCTATAGTTAGGACTGGTTCAGGTCTATAGTTAGAGGTGGTTCAGGTCTATAGTTAGAGGTGGTTCAGGTCTATAGTTAGGACTGGTTCAGGTCTATAGTTAGAGCTGGTTCAGGTCTATAGTTAGAGCTGGTTCAGGTCTATAGTTAGGACTGGTTCAGGTCTATAGCTAGGACTGGTTCAGGTCTATAGTTAGAGCTGGTTCAGGTCTATAGTTAGGACTGGTTCAGGTCTATAGTTAGAGCTGGTTCAGGTCTATAGTTAGGACTGGTTCAGGTCTATAGTTAGAGGTGGTTCAGGTCTATAGTTAGGACTGGTTCAGGTCTATAGTTAGGACTGGTTCAGGTCTATAGTTGGGACTGGTTCAGGTCTATAGTTAGAGGTGGTTCAGGTCTATAGTTGGGACTGGTTCAGGTCTATAGTTAGAGGTGGTTCAGGTCTATAGTTAGGACTGGTTCAGGTCTATAGTTAGGACTGGTTCAGGTCTATAGTTAGGACTGGTTCAGGTCTATAGTTAGAGGTGGTTCAGGTCTATAGTTAGAGGTGGTTCAGGTCTATAGTTAGAGGTGGTTCAGGTCTATAGTTAGGACTGGTTCAGGTCTATAGTTAGAGATGGTTCAGGTCTATAGTTAGGACTGGTTCAGGTCTATAGTTAGAGCTGGTTCAGGTCTATAGTTAGAGCTGGTTCAGGTCTATAGTTAGGACTGGTTCAGGTCTATAGTTAGGACTGGTTCAGGTCTATAGTTAGAGCTGGTTCAGGTCTATAGTTAGGACTGGTTCAGGTCTATAGTTAGAGCTGGTTCAGGTCTATAGTTAGAGCTGGTTCAGGTCTATAGTTAGGACTGGTTCAGGTCTATAGTTAGGACTGGTTCAGGTCTATAGTTAGAGATGGTTCAGGTCTATAGTTAGGACTGGTTCAGGTCTATAGTTAGAGCTGGTTCAGGTCTATAGTTAGAGCTGGTTCAGGTCTATAGTTAGAGCTGGTTCAGGTCTATAGTTAGGACTGGTTCAGGTCTATAGTTAGAGCTGGTTCAGGTCTATAGTTAGGACTGGTTCAGGTCTATAGTTAGAGCTGGTTCAGGTCTATAGTTAGGACTGGTTCAGGTCTATAGTTAGGACTGGTTCAGGTCTATAGTTAGGACTGGTTCAGGTCTATAGTTAGAGCTGGTTCAGGTCTATAGTTAGGACTGGTTCAGGTCTATAGTTAGAGCTGGTTCAGGTCTATAGTTAGGACTGGTTCAGGTCTATAGTTGGGACTGGTTCAGGTCTATAGTTAGAGCTGGTTCAGGTCTATAGTTAGGACTGGTTCAGGTCTATAGTTAGAGCTGGTTCAGGTCTATAGTTAGAGCTGGTTCAGGTCTATAGTTAGAGCTGGTTCAGGTCTATAGTTAGAGCTGGTTCAGGTCTATAGTTGGGACTGGTTCAGGTCTATAGTTAGAGCTGGTTCAGGTCTATAGTTAGGACTGGTTCAGGTCTATAGTTAGAGCTGGTTCAGGTCTATAGTTAGGACTGGTTCAGGTCTATAGTTAGAGCTGGTTCAGGTCTATAGTTAGGACTGGTTCAGGTCTATAGTTAGAGCTGGTTCAGGTCTATAGTTAGAGCTGGTTCAGGTCTATAGTTAGGACTGGTTCAGGTCTATAGTTAGAGCTGGTTCAGGTCTATAGTTAGAGCTGGTTCAGGTCTATAGTTAGAGCTGGTTCAGGTCTATAGTTAGAGCTGGTTCAGGTCTATAGTTAGAGCTGGTTCAGGTCTATAGTTAGAGCTGGTTCAGGTCTATAGTTAGAGCTGGTTCAGGTCTATAGTTAGAGCTGGTTCAGGTCTATAGTTGGGATACTAATTAATGAGTTTTCTGTCATGAGCCCAGAAGAAGACACAGACAAGAAACATCTATTGATCAGTTTTGTTTAATCATTATTGATCATTTTCCTCAAATGATCATAACTGTCATCATGTCTTCTGGGTGTCCTTCAACAGTTTGTCCAGCAGGACGACGTCCACTCGATGTTTCATCACAAACTCTCCATTCAGGTGGAAGACAGGTATGTCCCACCTGTACCTGTCCAACCACACCCTGTTCTCTGGGAGACTGATGTCCACCTGCTGCAACACAAACTGTCCAGAGAGAGAGACGTCAGACACACAGGTCAGACAGACAGACAGGTCAGACAGACAGGTCAGTCAGACAGGTCAGTCAGACAGGTCAGACAGACAGGTCAGACAGACAGACAGGTCAGACAGACAGGTCAGACAGACAGACAGGTCAGACACACAGGTCAGACAGACAGACAGGTCAGACACACAGGTCAGACAGACAGACAGGTCAGACAGACAGGTCAGTCAGACAGGTCAGACAGACAGGTCAGACACACAGGTCAGACAGACAGACAGGTCAGACACACAGGTCAGACAGACAGACAGGTCAGACAGACAGGTCAGTCAGACAGGTCAGTCAGACAGGTCAGACAGACAGGTCAGACAGACAGACAGACAGGTCAGACACACAGGTCAGACAGACAGACAGGTCAGACAGACAGACAGGTCAGACAGACAGGTCAGACAGACAGGTCAGTCAGGTCAGTCAGACAGGTCAGTCAGGTCAGTCAGACAGGTCAGACAGACAGGTCAGTCAGGTCAGTCAGACAGGTCAGACAGACAGGTCAGTCAGACGGGTCAGAGCGTCTTTGTTTTTCTGTTTCCTTCACATAAACTTCTCCCTGAACTCTTAAACAATAAAACAAATTCTGTAAAAATACTTTGCTCTTCATTTTCTTTTGATGAACAGAATAATAAACTAGAAGATGATGAGTCTCACTCTGTGTTTGAAAGGTTCCAGCTCTTCTTTAGCGTCATCACACAGAGGACACGGATCCTACCAGGAGAGAAAACATCATTATGTTATCACTAAAACATCATTATGTTATCACTAAAACATCATTATGTTATCACTACAACATCATTATGTTATCACTAAAACATCATTATGTTATCACTAAAACATCATTATGTTATCACTAAAACATCATTATGTTATCACTAAAACATCATTATGTTATCACTAAAACATCATTATGTTATCACTAAAACATCATTATGTTATCACTAAAACATCATTATGTTATCACTAAAACATCATTATGTTATCACTAAAACATCATTATGTTATCACTACAACATCATTATGTTATCACTAAAACATCATTATGTTATCACTAAAACATCATTATGTTATCACTAAAACATCATTATGTTATCACTAAAACAACTATCACTCAGAGTGTAATGAGTAAAACATTGTCCTGACTCATACAGGGAAAAGAGAAATAAACTGACATCCGAGGACACTGTACTTCCAAAAGAAACATTTAGCACAAATATTGACTATTTCTAAGCCTGACTATAC
>NW_027176207.1:23286431-23306431 GCF_023055335.1 Clinocottus analis | reverse complement strand
CTGAAAGAACTTCGGATCGGTACTGCTCTTCTTCTACTTCTTCTTCTCCTACTTCCCGTTTCTTCTTTCTTCTTCGACTACTACTTATACTACTTCCTGTTTCTCCTTCTTCTTCTTCTTCTTCTTCTTCTTCTTTGCCGTTTTAGGCGGTCGTCCAGCCTGTTGCAATACTGCCACCCTCGGGTTTTATTTGGTAATTGTTCTTGGAGTTGTTCTTAAGGAGCTGCTTCTGTCCAGTGAAGTAGCTCCTCCTCCTCCTCCTCCTCCTCTTCATCATCATCATCAACATCATCGGGGTTCTGACCCTGCTGGACTCGTCAGGCGGTGATGATCCAACAATAAACTTCATGAGGATCAAATGCTTTTCATATTTAGGAGTGATGTCTTTTAAAAGGGAATAGAAACTGTTTGTCTCAAAACGATCATTTATACTTGAAGGTTTATTCATTTATCAAACACCTTCATGTTGTTCAAAGGTTACAAACAAATCACATTAAATAAATCAATAATCTCTGATTAAATAAAACAGATTCTGTGTTTTATAATATTTTATTTTGACACTTTTAACAAACATTTAAACTGTGCAAATCAAACCAGTCGGGCAAGTTATGACTGAAGAACTCCACCGGCCACAGAGGAGCTCAGACTGGGAGCGCATACTGGGAACTCCTGGGAGCGCCTACTGGGAAGTCCTGGGAGCGCCTACTGGGAAGTCCTGGGAGCGCCTACTGGGAAGTCCTGGGAGCGCCTACTGGGAACTCCTGGGAGCGCATACTGGGAAGTCCTGGGAACGCATACTGGGAAGTCCTGGGAACGCATACTGGGAACTCCTGGGAGCGCTTACTGGGAAGTCCTGGGAACGCATACTGGGAACTCCTGGGAGCGCATACTGGGAACTCCTGGGAACATTGAATCGTTCTGCGGACACTTTTGGAACGTGTCTCTTGTTTAAATAATTTCCAGATTTTGGGTTCATTCAGGTCCTGCTCCCACTTACTGGTCTTCACTGGTTTGTACTGGTCTCACTCTGTCCTTTGTGGGACTCTCCTGGTCTTTCTGGTTACATGTAAATGTTTTTGTACTGGATCCTGCTGTTCTGTACTGGTCTGCTGAGCTACTCTGTGGCTGCAATGGATTTCCCAGCATGCCTTGGTAAACAGGTAATAAACAGGAAGTAAAACTTGATGCACAGCATCAGTAACGAGCAGCAACAATGTTCTCGCTGTGGCGGCCATGTTGGCTCTAAGTGATGACACAACGGTCATGGCAACACTGATCACACGCGCGCACACACACACACACGCACACACACAAAATTATAAGACGCCTTCCAGTCTCTGCAAAGTTCACTCTGATTGGCTGCTTCTGTCTGTTTCTTCTTCTCTTCTGTCGTCACTATCAGATAGACACACCTACTTCATTGTCACTGATCCTTCCCATGATCCTTTGCTGTACTGAGCGTGAAGAGGTGAGCAGATCTCAGACCAGCACGGTCAGAGGGGTCGTAACATCACGGGTCAGGAAGGTCAGAGGTATCTACTGTCACCTGCCAATCAAGAAAGATATCAATCAATATGAAAAGAAAAAGACCGAAAGTCCCTAGACCTCTGAAGTTAGTCCTTAGACCTCTGAAGCTAGTCTCCAGACCTCTGAAGTTGGTCCTTAAACCTCTGAAGCTAGTCCCCAGACCTCTGAAGCCAGTCTGCAGACCTCTGAAGCTAGTCCTTAAACCTCTGAAGCTAGTCCCCAGAACTCTGAAGCTAGTCTCCAGACCTATGAGATTAGTCTCCAGACCTCTGAAGCTAGTCCTTAGACCTCTGAAGCTAGTCCTTCGACCTCTGAACCTAGTCTCCAGACCTCTAAAGCTAATCCTTAGACCTCTGAAGATAGTCCTTAGACCTCTGAAGATAGTCCTTAGACCTCTGAAACTAGTCTCCAGACCTATGAAATTAGTCTCCAGACCGATGAAGCTAGTCTCTAGACCTCTGAAGCTAGTCCCCAGACCCTGGCAACTAGTCCTCAGACCTCTGAAGCTCGTTCCCAGACCTCTGCAACTAGTTCTTAGATTTATGAAGCTAGTCCCCAGACCTCTGAAGCTAGTCATCAGACCTCTAAAGCCAGTTCCCAGACCTCTGCAACTAGTCCTCAGACTTCTGAAGCTAGTTCCCAGACCCAGAGTTGTGTATCATCACCTTGATGAAGATGGTGTCGTCTTTGATGTAACTGCCCGTCTCCAGGACGCTCTGAGAAACAAACAGAGGACAACCAGAAGCAATGTTCATCTCTGCTGCAGGACGTCTGAAGCTGCTGCTATTTGGATCAGGCTTAAAGGCATCCCCCAAGTGTTTCCTCGACGGACCCTGGTCCATCAGCATCAGAGTCACCTAACAGATGATCGACAGAGACACAGACAAATGGGTCTGTCAGCATTGTTTCAGCCTCAGAACAACAGAGTTAAACTAGTTTGAGTCCGGAAGATTTAAAATACAGATTGCTTCACTTATACAACACTTTGTTAAAGTGTCTTATAATCCTTTAAAGTGTCTTATAATCCAGGCAGTAACTAGTCAGTACCTTCTGTTTGAAAGGCCAGGGCAGCAGGGCATCGTACTCGCCTCTCATGACCACGAAGAACAGAGACAGGTGTGTCCCCTTGCCCATGCCGTCTCCGTTCAGGTAGACACGGGCGCACATCTTGTACCCAAAGTACCCGGTGTAAAATGGCTGCGAATAAAGCGACAATGTCTTCGCCCCCACCGCTTCCTGTTTCCTTCTCTTGTAGTCGCGGATCTTCCAGATCAGGGTCCCATTGTAACTCGCCGTCTCCAGCACCTGGAAACGCAGGTCCATGTCGGCTAATCGGATCTCATGGACACTCAGCATCTCATCATGTCGCTTCAGCTGATTCTCCAGAGATGCTGCAAAGATGTGAATATTCATTATTAGTTATTGATTAACTGTTTCAGTCCCAGACTTCTGCAACTAGTCCCTTGCCCATAGATCTCCGAAACTAGTTCTCAGACTTCTGCAACTAGTCAGCAGACCTCTGGAGCAAGTCCTTTGCAAATGGTCCCCAGTCCCATTTCAATTGTGTGTCCTGACCCAGAGTGTGTGTTGTGGATCCAGTCCCGCTGCGTCCCCCTTGTTCTAGAGTATTCAGTCTCGTCCGGACGTTCTCCAGGGTTCCCCTCAGGTTCTCAACCTCATCTCTGAGCACACGAAGGGAACGAAGCTCCAGCTCCACCTCCAGAAGCTTCTCTGAGTGAGAGCTCATTAGTTTCTACAGGAAGAGAGAAATGGTTGTTTGTCCAGGTTCAGAGGAGCGATTGTCAGAGGTGCAGAGGCTTCACCTGCTTTCTTTAGTTCCAGTTGTCACCATTTTAATCCCCACAATGCTTATTGTTAACAGACACATTCAAAGCATATACACTTCTATTTACTGCTATTTAAGGTCAGAGTGTCTATGATGTACAACATTCAGCAATGTACATACCACACGTTCACTCTTCATCTGTAAAAACAACTCAGACCGGAGAGTTGGGTTCTCGCTTGGACCAAGATGTAACTATTAATCAAATGTGATCTTCAAAGGGGGATGCACGATGGTGGGAGGTTTGCATGTTCTGCTTCCTCCCACAGTCCAAAGACATGGAGCTTAGGTTAACTGGTGACTCTAACTTGACTGTCGGTGTGAGTGGTTGTCTGTTTCTCGGTCAGCCCTGTGATAGTCTGGATGTGTCAGCTGGGACCCTGAACACGAACATCTGTGCAGGTTGCACGACAGTCATTACGTTTCATTTAGCTGACACTTGTGCAAAAAGACTTACATGTTGCTCTATACACCGTAGACACAGCAACGGGTTAAGTGTCCTGCTTTAGGACACAACAACAGGGACGAGCTGAGCCTGGGCTCAAATCACCGATACTCAGATTGACAAACGGGCATGCGAACCTCTGAGCCACAGTTGCCCCACAGTTGGTCTTTTAGATTGACATACAAAGCATGCAGACAACTGCCAGAGTTACATGTTAAAACTTATTAACTCCCATTTAAGGCCTTAATTGTGAGGGTTATTTATTTCCGCAAAGTACATATTTTGTGGGATTTAAACCCATTTTTAAATACATTGCCTTGCCTCAGTAGAACTAGGACACAGCATTACCTGCATGGTGGCCAGTTTCTGCTCCATCTGTCGGTTCTTCTCTCTCAGCTCGTCGCTCTGGTTTTCTAGTTCTGACAGTCGACTGTTGAGAGCAGGAAGCACCTTATACCTCTCCAACAGCTCACCTTTAATGTCCTCCACCTGGAGATGCACACAGAGACCCGTCACACACCGACCCCTCGGCCACATGGCCTCAGGCTGGTTGCTATGATTACCTTGTTCTCTAATGTGGAGTTTCTGTTGGCCATCATTCTCAGGTGTTCCGCTGCTAAGGTGGACTCATGTTGCCTCATGTCCAGGTTCAAACCCTAAAATACGAAGATGCACGGTACACACAGTCAACACATGAAGAGTCACACTGAGAAGCCGAAACAGAAGAAGCAGCGGAAGGATAAGTTACCTTGAAGGTGCAGCCGTAGCGGTGGAACTGACAGCTCACCTGAGCTTTGGGACAATCGTGCTGGTGACTCGACAGCTGCAATACAAAACCAATCCATCAGAGTCATCACTAATAGGGCTGCTGTGGGGTTACACTAAAGTCCACTAAACCAGTCTGACTGGGCGGCAAAACACAAACTGGATCGCTACCTCGCTCCGGGGAAGGGAGGAAAAGGAGCAGTGGTTTGGACACGACACTGGGAACGCTGGACACACCGTCTCTTTGTGCTTCTGAAAACAGACAGAAAGGTAACAAGTCTAAAACAGGAAGTCAAGGGTGGAGTAGTGAAGCCAGCCTCTTGCTGGATTTGATTGGCTGCCTCGGCCCAGAATGAGATTGACGAGCAGCGCTACTTTGTGTCGGGCCGCAAGTCCCCAGACGTCTGAATCTAGTCCCCAGACCTCTGAATCTAGTCCTAGTCCCAGACGTCTGAATCTAGTCCCCAGACCTCTGAATCTAGTCACAGACGTCTGAATCTAGTCACAGACGTCTGAATCTAGTCCCCAGACCTCTGAATCTAGTCCTAGTCCCAGACGTCTGAATCTAGTCCCCAGACCTCTGAATCTAGTCCTAGTCCCAGACGTCTGAATCTAGTCCCAGACGTCTGAATCTAGTCCCAGACGTCTGAATCTAGTCCGAGACGTCTGAATCTAGTCCCAGACCTCTGAATCTAGTCCTAGTCCCAGACGTCTGAATCTAGTCCTCAGACCTCTGAATCTAGTCACAGACGTCTGAATCTAGTCCGAGACGTCTGAATCTAGTCCCCAGACCTCTGAATCTAGTCCTAGTCCCAGACGTCTGAATCTAGTCCCCAGACCTCTGAATCTAGTCCTAGTCCCAGACGTCTGAATCTAGTCCCAGACGTCTGAATCTAGTCCCAGACGTCTGAATCTAGTCCGAGACGTCTGAATCTAGTCCCAGACCTCTGAATCTAGTCCTAGTCCCAGACGTCTGAATCTAGTCCGCAGACCTCTGAATCTAGTCCTAGTCCCAGACGTCTGAATCTAGTCCCAGACGTCTGAATCTAGTCCCAGACGTCTGAATCTAGTCAGAGATGTGTGAATCTAGTCCCCAGACCTCTGAATCTAGTCCTAGTCCCAGACGTCTGAATCTAGTCCCCAGACCTCTGAATCTAGTCCTAGTCCCAGACGTCTGAATCTAGTCCCCAGACCTCTGGATCTAGTCCCCAGACCTCTGAATCTAGTCCCCAGACGTCTGAATCTAGTCCCAGACCTCTAAATCTAGTCCCCAGACCTCTAAATCTAGTCCCCAGACCTCTGAATCTAGTCCCAGATGTCTGAATCTAGTCCCCAGACCTCTGAATCTAGTCCTAGTCCCAGACCTCTGAATCTAGTCCCAGACGTCTGAATCTAGTCCCAGACGTCTGAATCTAGTCCCAGACGTCTGAACCTAGTCCCCAGACCTCTGAATCTAGTCCTAGTCCCAGACCTCTGAATCTAGTCCCAGACGTCTGAATCTAGTCCCAGACGTCTGAATCTAGTCCCCAGACCTTTGAATCTAGTCCCCAGACCTCTGAATCTAGTCTCAGACCTCTGAATCTAGTCCCCAGACCTCTGAATCTAGTCCCAGATGTCTCAATCTAGTCCCCAGACCTCTGAATCTAGTCCTAGTCCCAGACGTCTGAATCTAGTCCCAGACGTCTGAATCTAGTCCCCAGACCTTTGAATCTAGTCCCCAGACCTTTGAATCTAGTCCCCAGATCTCTGAATCTAGTCTCAGACCTCTGTAACTTGTCCCTAGACCTCTAAAGCTAGTCTCCAGACATCTGAAGCTAGACTTCAGATCTCTAAAGCTAGGTCAGCAGTGATCGCATGAAATACCTGTAGGTCAGTCAGAGGCATCTTGGTCATGCAGAACTCGCAACTGCTCTCTCTGTGTTTACATTTCCAGCTCAGGTGGTCGGGAATCTCTTTCCTCATCATTCGCTCTTTACATTTCCCCAACGGACAAGGAACCTCGAAGAACGGACACACATTCAGGTGGTCCTGCAGACAAACAGGTGGGAGACAGACAGAAAGACTGAGTTGTCTTGATATGATCAAACCTGAAAAGAACAGATTCATAGGGACACCTGGGTGTCCTTTATTGTTTCTAGTCTGTGGTTACACTGTTAACGATGTTTGAGATACACTTATAGGATACAGCCAATCACAGCGCAAGATGTAAGTGAGTAAACGTGTTGTTCTCACAGGTATCTGCTGCAGACTTATCTGCTCCTGACAACCGTTAGCTTCACTGCGACAGTAAACCTTCAGTGCCATAATCTCACGATGGCAGCAAACGTCTCGAAAGATCTGAAACATAAACATATGAGTTCAGCAACTGATCAATAATCAATTCATAAATGATGATGATTAATTCAATGAATTGTCTGCCCACCTTGTCTTTGAACAGAGGCTCCATGTCAGCTGGACATACCGGGTTTGGATGACTATAGAAGGAGAGAGAACAAAAAGTTACTGATCCAACTGAAGAAACAAAAGATGACAGCCTTGTGGTCAGAGCATGAACTACACCCTTTACCCTTCACATGCCACAACATTCATTGGACCCTTTTGTCCCAAACAACTTACAATGAATGCAATAAAATCACGAAAGGACAAGAGCCTGATATCATTCAAATCTGTGAGTGGTTCACTTTAAACAAAAAAAATTAGAAGCATCCATCTTCCTGGTGTTATAAAGCATGAACTAACAGAGCTGCTTCTATAGTTTATTCCCAGTTGTCTCTGCATCCGGGCTGGCACCACCAAGGTGTTGCCATGGTGATGGACTGGTCTTGGTCGGGGGACTCTTTGTCCTGGAGAAGGTGGTGCCTTAAATAGGCACCAGGACGAGGCCTTGTGGATGGTTTCAAACATAAATCATTGTGACAACTGGAAGAAGCGAACAGTCTATAAAGGCTGATTTATACTCGGGTTTTACGCAGAGACGCAAGCACGCAAGACACACATGGCCGACCTTGCGTGGTCAAATCGGCCATTTTGCGTGCTTGCTTGCGTCGCCCCAAATGTCTGACTATCCGTCAAAGCAACACAAGCCCACAAGGCTGTGATTGGTCCGCTAACCACGTCCTGAGTCCCTCATGTCTGGTTTCACAGCATCATACCTCTGTTTTAAAAGCCACAGCAGAAACAGGAACAATGGATCCTGTTGAAGAACGTTTGGCTGAAGAGATCCACAAATATGAGCATTTATAAAACCATCTGACGGAGTATCAGGACACGAAGATGGAGGTGAATTCCTGGAGGGAGATATCGGTGAACGTTGGTGTGCAGGTCGACTCTAAACGGTCGTTGCGCCACCTGCTGGTCTGGAGGATGGAAAACGCAGGAACTATAAACCAAAACGAGTCCGTCAATCCGACTGCGTGGCAGCAGCAGTTGGAGTTGCAAGAGTATAATTCGCCCTTTAGGGTGCAAATAGTCTATAAGGAAGCAAACAGTCCTTTCAAACCCTTTATCGTTCAAGTACCCATATATGGTCACTTCCGCACTCTGTACATATGACGTCTTTCAACAATAAAGATCACTCTATGTCACACCAACCACCTTTGTGGAATTTGACCAATAAGAAGAGACCTGGAGCACAGTAAACTTTCTCTTTTTTTCTGGACCCCGGAAGAGACGCTTGTGCAGCGCGACTTTGTCTACAACCACGGATCAAACAACTAAAATAACCATGATAAGTTGCTGAAACTCATACATGTTATGCTTAAATTGTTGCACTAAGTGATTACCTGTGTGTCTTTTGTGGATGATTTATTGAAATTACGCCATGAAAACTGTATGCATCGTATATGATCATACGCCCCTTTTACGTTGAACCTAGAATATATGTATGTTTATGACCTTATTACAGTTGTTTTATTGCCTGTGTTTATTTTTTAGGATATGACTGCTCGTCTTTTTGATGGCAAGAGGAGGCAGACTGTTTTCGTGCCAGCCAACCCTGCCATCAGTGATGATGTTGAAGATGAAGATGTGGCAGACCCTGACTTTGTCCTGACCACCCACAACGAGAACATTAAGTGTGTATTGTGTGCAATTGATGCTATAATCCTGTAATTTCCCCACTGCGGGCTAATAAAGGATTATCTTAACTTATTTCTTGCATTTTTCAATCTACGTTTGTTTGTTTTTACTTAACAGGCAAGGAACCACGTATGGTAATTTGGTTGATGTTCATTTTCTATCTAAAAATATATATATATATATTTTAAATGTCACAACAGTAAAGGAGTATTATTATTTCCTCCAATAGCTCTCTAGGGCTGACATGAATTTCAAAGTATTTTAATAAGTGACCGAGTAGAGTGGCCCGCTGAAACCACATTGATGGGGTCAATGAGGTGTAGTTGTAGGACAGCTGCTACACCTATTTCACCTGCTAGTCAGAACAGGTACTCGCAGCAGTATTTGCAGACAACTGGAAATACCCAAGAACATAAACACTTTCTTTCTCTTACCTGAGGATATCGTTGATGCAGCTCTGACAGAAGCGGTGTCCACACTCGGTCTGGCGGGGCTGGCACAAGACCAGGCTGCAGGTCTCGCAGCAGTATTTGGCTTCTGGAGTTAAGACAAAGTGATCTCTGAATCCTCCGTGAAGAGGCAAGAAACCTGCAGGGACACCTGAACACAGAGACACACCTGTTTTGACTTCTTCAGACTTCTTCAGATTCAACAGTTTGATTAGAATAGTATCTTGTGGACATTAAAGGAATCTGTCTGACACACTTTTAATACAACTCTCAGCCAATCACAGGTGTCTGAAGTGTTTACCTTGTGAAGTGGTGCAGGTGTCTGAAGTGTTTACCTTGTGAAGTAGAGGTGTCGTTGGGAGGCCAGGGATTGACTTGACGGTGAGAGGGCGGGATGATGGGCAGAGCCACTGAGAGGGGTGTGGTCAGGGAGGGCGCCACCTGCTGGAGGGGAATCTGCACCTCCCTCCCGTCAGCACTCCTCCCCGCTGACATGACCTGAGTGTGGGAGAGAGGGGAGTTAAGTCGGTCCTGAATGGAATCCATCACAATGCATTCTGGGTAGATTTATGTGACTTGATCCCAGCTTGCTTTGACGTCATGAGCAGGTGGTCTCGCCCTCTTCTCATTCTACCTCAACGACCTCAGCTACCGGGTAACATGGAGAGGACCTGTGTCTGAACCTTGTCCTCTCACACTGGCTACCGGTGGCCGCCCGCATCCGCTTCAAAACATTGGTACTTGCGTACCGTACTACGAACAGATCGGATCAGATCTACATCCAGGACATGGTGAAACCGTACACACCAGCTCGTTCACTTTGCTCAACCCTCTTGAAACGTCTTTAACTCTCTTTAAATGTCTTCAACCCTCTTTAAGCGTCTTCAACCCTCTTTAAGCGTCTTCAACCCTCTTTAAGCGTCTTCAACCCTATTTAAGCGTCTTCAACCCTATTTAAGCGTCTTCAAGCCTTCAACCCTCTTTAAATGCCTTCAACCCTCTTTAAATGCCTTCAACCCTCTTTAAATGCCTTCAACCCTCTTTAAATGCCTTCAACCCTCTTTAAATGCCTTCAACCCTCTTTAAATGCCTTCAACCCTCTTCAAACGTCTTTACACATCTTCAACCGTCTTTGCACGTCTTCAAACCTCTTCAAAGGTCTTCAACCCTCTTTAAACGTCGTCAACCCTCTTTAAACGTCGTCAATCTTCAACCCTCTTTAAACGTCTTCAACCCTCTTCAAATGTCTTCAACCCTCTTCAAATGTCTTCAACCCTCTTCAACTCTTTTTACACGTCTTCAAACTTCTTTAAACGTCTTCAACCCTCTCAAATGTCTTCAACCCTCTTCAACCGTCTTCAAGCCTCTTTGAACCTCTTCAACCCTCTTTAATCGTCTAACATCTTTAAACGTCTTCAACCCTCTTTAAACGTCTTCAACCCTCTTTAAATGTCTTCAACCCTCTTTAAATGTCTTCAACCCTCTTCGAAGGTCTTCAACCCTCTTCGAAGGTCTTCAACCCTCTTCAAAGGTCTTCAACCCTCTTCAAAGGTCTTCAATCCTCTTTAAACGTCTTCAACCCTCTTTAAATGTCTTCAACCTTTTTTAAACGTCTTCAAACCTCTTTAAACGTCTTCTACCCTCTTTAAACATTTTCACACTCCGCAAACGTCTTCAACACTCCGCAAACGTCTTCAACCCTCCGCAAACATCTTCAACCCTCCTCAAACGTATTCAACCCTCTTCAAACGTCTTCAACCCTCTTCAAACGTCTTTAACACTCTTCTCACGTCTTCAACCCTCTTCACACATCTTCAACCCTCTTCACACATCTTCAACCCTCTTTAAACCTCTTTAAATGTCTTAAACCCTCTTTAAATGTCTTCAACCCTCTTTAAACATTTTCAAAGCTCCGCAAACGTCTTCAACCCTCTGCAAACGTCTTCAACTCCGCAAACGTCTTCAAACCTCTTCACACATCTTCAACCCTCTTTAGACCTCTTCAACCCTATTTAAATGTCTTCAACCCTCTTTAAACATTTTCAAAGCTCCGCAAACGTCTTCAACCCTCTGCAAACGTCTTCAAACCTCTTCACACATCTTCAACCCTCTTTAGACCTCTTCAACCCTATTTAAATGTCTTCAACCCTCTTTAATAGTTTTTAACCTTTTTTAAAATGTCTTCAACCCTCTTCACACGTCTTCAAACCTCTTTACACATCTTTAACCCTCTTCACACGTCTTCAAACCTCTTCACACGTCTTCAAACTTTCTCTTCACACGTCTTCAAACCTCTTCACATGTCTTCAACCTTTCTCTTCACACGTCTTCATCTTCTTCACACGTCTTCATCCTCTTCAAACGTCTTCAACCCTCTTCAAACGTCTTTAACCCTTTTCACACGTCTATAACCCTCTTTAAACATACACACATTCATCAGCAGACACGCACACACATACACATACATACAGACAAACACACACAGATACAGACACACACACTTATCAGTAGACACACGCGCACACACACGCACACACGTACAGACACACGCACACGCACACAAACAAATACTCATCAGCACACAAACAGCTCGTTGCAGCATCTGTTGTGTTAAGCTACCACGAACAGCTAACAGGTCGGGTTCTCCTGAGGTTGTCCTGAGGTTCTCCTGACTCACATGAATCTCCTCCGCAGGCCACGGCTCCTTTGCGGCTCCTTGGCAGCTCTTCGGCTGATCTTCGGCGGCTCCTTGGCGGCTCTTCGGCTGATCTTCGGCGGCTCCTCGGCGGTGGACTCTGTCCGGCTTCAAACCGTCACGCTGCCTCGGAGCCTCCGGGCCTCAGGCGGACTCCTCATGGTTCGGGTTCAGGTTCTGGCTTCTGTCGGTCCTGAGTGTTTGTGAGGGAGAAGTCACTGGGATCCAGTTCAGAGATCCAGAGGGGAGTTCTGGTCTGATCATACTGGAAACCCCCTCTGCTGCTTCCGCCCAGGAAATCCCCCAGCAGCCCAAGAGACAGCCGAGCACCAGGGGGCGCTGTGTGCTGCAGTCCTCACCGAGAGACAGCCGAGCACCAGGGGGCGCTGTGTGCTGCAGTCCTCACCGAGAGACAGCCGAGCACCAGGGGGCGCTGTGTGCTGCAGTCCTCACCGAGAGACAGCCGAGCACCAGGGGGCGCTGTGTGCTGCAGTCCTCACGTGAGCACCAGGGGGCGCTGTGTGCTGCAGTCCTCACGTGAGCACCAGGGGGCGCTGTGTGCTGCAGTCCTCACGTGAGCACCAGGGGGCGCTGTGTGCTGCAGTCCTCACGTGAGCACCAGGGGGCGCTGTTTGACATATAATCTACTTCCCATTCATTAAATTCTAAAGCAAAAGATGTTTCATAATATAGATAATAAAATTATTCGATGAATGAGATGGTGTAAAGAATGACTTATGTCTGCGTTATAGATATTGGTTATATATATATATATATATATATATATATATATATATATATATATATATATATATATATATATATATATACATATATATATATATACATACATATATATATACATACATATATATATACATATATATATATATACATATATATACATACATATATATACATATATATATATATATATATACATATATATACATATACATATATATACATATATATATACATATATATATATATATGTATATATACACATGTATATATATATATATATATATATATATATATATATATATATATATATATATATATATATATATATATATATATATATATACACATGTATGTATATATATATATATATATATATATATATATATACATATATATATATATATATATATATATACACATATATATATACATATATATATATTTGGTTTTATATATGTATATATTTTCCGTTTTTGAAGAACTTGTGACGTTTGTGTTTACAAATTCTTACATAATTACATACAATAATACAGTAATACAGTCTATATATTTCTACACACTATACACACTGAACTAAGTACATTCACACCAGGAATGTACTTTTTAAGGTGACAGTACTTAAGTATTAATACTTCTCCACTACATTATACTTTGTACTTTTTACGGCCCAACATTCATTTTTGATTCACATTATTATATATAACATAAAGATTGAATGAAGAAGCACATGAAGGAGCACATAAAGGAGCTGGGATATGACAAAATAAGCTAATAGGCAAAAATGATTATAATGCATGTAGTGTATTTGTGAGAAACAATTACAATATATAAAGTTATAACTTTGTGATTCTGTTGCTGTTGTAAAAAAAGAGAAGAAACTAAAGAAGAAACAAATTCATTTATTCATGAAGTTTTTGTTATTTGTCACGCCCGCTACCTGAGTGACATCACCAACATAGCCAAGCCCCAACCCCAAAGACAAAAGATTAACAACATAAAACATTGTGAAATCTGTGGGAAAAAACAAGTCAAACAGGCCCCACCCACTTTGAATTCTGATTGGTCCAGAGAGGGCAGTGATGACAGGTTCATGACAAACACCTCAAACCTGATCAATAAAAGTCCAGCACACTGAAATAATAAACTCATGATGACATCATTGAACCGCAGGATGAGTCAAAGAGTCAAGACAGCAGAGGCTTCTGGGAGTCAAGACAGCAAAGGCTTCTGGGAGTCAAGACAGCGAAGGCTTCTGGGAGTCAAGACAGCAAAGGCTTCTGGGAGTCAATCAGAGAGGACGAGTCCTGCAGCGAGTGGAAACACAGTAGAGTTAGAGTGGAGTAATAGTAAAGTTGAGTTAGAATAGAATGATGAGTAGAGTTAGAATAGAAACACAGTAGTAACAGTAGACTTATAGTAGAGTGACAGTAGAGTTGTAGTAGAAACACAGTAGAGTAAATGAAAACTTCTCCTCACCTCCTTTGTTTCCGGGGCAGTGAACTCCTCTTCCTCAGCAGGACACTCCTCCATCTTGTCCTCCATCTTGTCCTCCATCTTGTCCTCCATCTTGTCCTCCTCTCCTCCCCTGTCTCCCGCCTCCATCCCGTGTTCGGCCTCCCACTCCTGAAGAACCTCGTCCAGGTTAAACCTCCGTCTGTAGTTCACCAGGAAGTTCTTCACCTGGACCACCGACTTGTTACCAATCACATCTGAGATTGCCTGGAAGTCCCGCCCATACTTCCTGATGGCTGCGTGTCATTGGACGAGAGGGAGAGAGTCACTGACCAATCACTGACTGACAGGTTTCATTTAGGCGATCATGGTTTAATAACCACAGGTACTTCAGGTGACATTACAGGTACTTCAGGTGACATTACAGGTACTTCAGGTGACATTACAGGTACTTCAGGTGACATTACAGGTACTTCAGGTGACATTACAGGTACTTCAGGTGACATTACAGGTACTTCAGGTGACATTACAGGTACTTCAGGTGACATTACAGGTACTTCAGGTGACATTACAGGTACTTCAGGTATTACCTTGCACAGCGAGCAGCTGCTCCTCTGTTGTCCAACGAGTGTTGAACTTCTGATTCACCTGAAGCCAGAAAACAACATGAAACAAAGAGCAACGACAGCAACTTAAAGACACAGCAGCAGGCATTGCCAGTTGTGCTGCTGTGTGTTGCTGCATTGCCAGTTGTGTTGCTGTGTGTTGCCGCATTGCCGTGGTTACCTCAGGCTGTTTGTACTCATCAACTCCTGAGCTGATTTTCTCCTTCAGAGAGCCGTTTGACTGTTTGATGGTCTGGATCTGTAACAGAGAGAGCTACAGGTGAGACAGGTGAGAGAGGTACAAGTGAGACAGGTGAGAGAGCTACAAGTGAGACAGGTGAGAGAGCTACAGGTGAGACAGGTGAGAGAGCTACAGGTGAGACAGGTACAGGTGAGACAGGTGAGAGAGGTACAGGTGAGACAGGTGAGAGAGGTACAGGTGAGACAGGTGAGAGAGGTACAGGTGAGACAGGTGAGAGAGGGACAGGTGAGACAGGTTGAGAGAGCTACAGGTGAGACAGGTGAGAGAGCTACAGGTGAGACAGGTGAGAGAGCTACAGGTGAGACAGGTGAGAGAGCTACAGGTGAGACAGGTGAGAGAGCTACAGGTGAGACAGGTACAGGTGAGACAGGTGAGAGAGGTACAGGTGAGACAGGTGAGAGAGCTACAGGTGAGACAGGTGAGAGAGCTACAGGTGAGACAGGTACAGGTGAGACAGGTGAGAGAGGTACAGGTGAGACAGGTGAGAGAGCTACAGGTGAGACAGGTGAGAGAGCTACAGGTGAGACAGGTACAGGTGAGACAGGTGAGAGAGGTACAAGTGAGACAGGTGAGAGAGCTACAGGTGAGACAGGTGGGACAGGTGAGAGAGCTACAGGTGAGACAGGTGAGAGAGCTACAGGTGAGACAGGTACAGGTGAGACAGGTGAGAGAGGTACAAGTGAGACAGGTGAGAGAGCTACAGGTGAGACAAGTGGGACAGGTGAGAGAGCTACAGGTGAGACAGGTGAGAGAGCTACAGGTGAGACAGGTACAGGTGAGACAGGTGAGAGAGGTACAAGTGAGACAGGTGAGAGAGCTACAAGTGAGACAGGTGAGAGAGCTACAGGTGAGACAGGTGAGAGAGCTACAGGTGAGACAGGTACAGGTGAGACAGGTGAGAGAGGTACAGGTGAGACAGGTGAGAGAGGTACAGGTGAGACAGGTGAGAGAGGGACAGGTGAGACAGGTTGAGAGAGCTACAGGTGAGACAGGTGAGAGAGCTACAGGTGAGAGAGGGACAGGTGGGAGAGGTACAGGTGAGACAGGTGAGAGAGCTACAGGTGAGACAGGTTGAGAGAGCTACAGGTGAGACAGGTTGAGAGAGCTACAGGTGAGACAGGTGAGAGAGGTACAGGTGAGACAGGTGAGAGAGCTACAGGTGAGACAGGTGAGAGAGCTACAGGTGAGACAGGTGAGAGATCTACAGGTGAGACATGTGAGAGAGGGACAGGTGAGACAGGTGAGAGAGCTACAGGTGAGACAGATGAGAGAGCTACAAGTGAGACAGGTTGAGAGAGCTACAGGTGAGACAGGTGAGAGAGCTACAGGTGAGACAGGTGAGAGAGCTACAGGTGAGACAGGTGAGAGAGGTACAGGTGAGACAGGTGAGAGAGGTACAGGTGAGAGAGGTACAGGTGAGACAGGTGAGAGAGGTACAGGTGAGACAGGTGAGAGAGCTACAGGTGAGACAGGTGAGAGAGGTACAGGTGAGAGAGCTACAAGTGAGACAGGTGAGAGAGCTACAGGTGAGACAGGTGAGAGAGCTACAGGTGAGAGAGCTACAGGTGAGACAGGTGAGAGAGCTACAGGTGAGAGAGCTACAGGTGAGACAGGTGAGAGAGCTACAGGTGAGAGAGCATCACAACACTCAGGTGTGAACCTCATATGCAAGAGCCTTGGAAAGGTGAATTTAAGAAATGATGTATGAATATAAAAAAGGCCGAAGACACTGAAGGTTTAACGGCTTTGAGAGAGAGACAGGTAGACAGACAGGTAGACCTGTCTCTTTATGGAGACCAGCTGACAGTCCAGTTGTCTGATGAGTCCCTGAGCTGACGAAGACGAGAGAGAAACCACATCCTGCTGGTTCAGAAACATTCCTTTGGGGGGTCGCTTCTTCAGCCGCTGAGACGCCTTGCTACCTGTCTGCAGTGCACAGAGAGACAGACAGGTCACGACTTCCTGACTGGGAGAGACACACAGGTAGAGAGAGAGAGAGAGAGAGAGAGAGAGAGAGAGAGAGAGAGAGAGAGAGAGAGAGAGAGAGAGAGAGAGAGATACACAGAGAGAGAGAGAGAGAGAGAGAGATACACAGAGAGAGAGAGAGAGAGAGAGAGAGAGAGAGATACACAGAGAGAGAGAGAGAGAGAGAGAGAGAGAGAGAGAGACAGGTACACAGAGAGAGAGAGACAGGTGTTGTTACCTTGGGTCCAGGAGCTGGTTTGACCTCTGACCTCTCTGATCCAGAATTCAGCTGAAATGAAACCAGTCTGATGTAAACAACAGCAGATGTATGTAAACAACAACACATGTATGTAAACAACAACAGTCAGTAAACAGGAAGCTGGCTCACCTCCTTCTTGTCGTCTTTATTCGGGTCGAGCTCGGAGTCTTCAGGTGGATTTATGTTTCTGTCCTCAGCGTCATCATCACTGAGAAACACACACCAGCCAACCTGTTGCGTTACTGTTGCGTTACTGTTGCGTTACTGTTGCGTTACTGTTGCGGTTCTGCTGTGTTACTGTTGCGTTACTGTTGCGTTACTGTTGCGTTTCTGCTGTGTTACTGCTGTGTTACTGTTGCGTTACTGTTGCGTTTCTGCTGTGTTACTGCTGTGTTACTGTTGCGTTACTGTTGCGTTTCTGCTGTGTTACTGCTGTGTTACTGCTGTGTTACTGTTGCGTTACTGTTGCGTTACTGTTGCGTTTCTGCTGTGTTACTGCTGTGTTACTGTTGCGTTACTGTTGCGTTACTGTTGCGTTTCTGCTGTGTTACTGCTGTGTTACTGTTGCGTTACTGTTGCGTTACTGTTGCGTTTCTGCTGTGTTACTGCTGTGTTACTGTTGCGTTTCTGCTGTGTTACTGCTGTGTTACTGTTGCGTTACTGTTGCGTTACTGTTGCGTTTCTGCTGTGTTACTGTTGCGTTACTGTTGCGTTTCTGCTGTGTTACTGCTGTGTTACTGTTGCGTTACTGTTGCGTTACTGTTGCGTTTCTGCTGTGTTACTGCTGTGTTACTGTTGCGTTACTGTTGCATTTCTGCTGTGTTACTGCTGTGTTTCTGCTGTGTTTCTGCTGTGTTACTGCTGCGTTACTGTTGCGTTACTGCTGCGTTACTGCTGCGTTACTGCTGCGTTACTGTTGCGTTACTGTTGCGTTACTGTTGCGTTACTGTTGCGTTACTGCAGCTCACCTGTCGTCTCTCTCTCTCTTGTGTTTGCGTGTCTGTCGGTCCATCAGACTCGTTTTACTGCGACTTTTCTTCCACGAGTAATAAAACCGAACCAGACTGGCCATCGACTTATCAGGTAACTACACACACACAGACACACACATGAATGCATACAGCAATACACACACTGGAACTGGTCACACTGGTCCAACTGGGAGCATACACACTGGTCCTACTGGTCCTACTGGTTGCGTACCATCTGCTGGATGCGGTGGAAGCTCTTCCCGTGGAAGCTGAACGCCTGCTCGAACAGCACTCGGTCCTCCACCGTCCACTCGTCAGGGAACGGGGTGAAGTTTGGCAGATCGGCCAAAGACTTCTCCATGTTGTGTTTGTGCCAGAAGAGCATCCCGAGAGCCTGGAGAGGGAACCATGGACACACATCACACATACATACATATGTATGTGTGTCCATGTGTATGTGTGTGTATATATATATATATATATATATATATATATATATATATATATATATATATATATATATATACGTGTGTGTGTATTAAACATTTACACTAACACTGTTAAAGTACTCTTACCTGCTCCATGTTGTAGCCATGTTTCTCTTTGGCAATGGCAATGTACTCATCCACTAAAACAGAAAATACACTGTAAAACACTAAAATACACCATAAAATACAAAAATACAGTGGGAAATACACTGTAAAACAGAAAATACACTGTAAAACGTTAAAATACACTGTAAAACAGAAAATACACTGTAATATGCTAAAATACACTGTAAAATAGAAAATACACAGTAGAATACTGAAATACACTGTAAAACACTAAAATACTTTGTTCAGCTCCTCCATGTTCACTGTATCTGTTAAACGTGGAGTTTCTTACACTGAGTCTGGTTCAGACAGCTGCTCGGGATCCAGACCAGCATGCCGAGGTTCTCTCTGAGCTGAGCCGCCTGCGACACTTCTGATGACCACAGTTATCACCAGTAATTACCACAGTTATTAGCACAGTTATTACCACAGTTAATAGCACAGTTATTAGGGCCTGAGCACAGAGCGGAGGACCTATTGAAATGCAAATGTTTATTTTTTAACATACACTTTTATTCATCCCCTTGGGGAAGTTCTTCTCTGCATTTGACCTTGATGAAGGAGCAGTGGCCCTGTGAGGCGCCGGGGAGCAACGAGGGGTTAAGTGTCCTGCTCAGAGACACTTCCACGTGTGAACTGTGGCGGGACTGGGGATTGAACCGGCTACCTTGTGGTAACGGGACGCCCACTCATCCCCCTGAGCTACAGCCGCCCCATTTTAAGTTTCTTCTGGTTTTTCTTGCTCATGGAGGAAAGAGGATCTTGGGCTGAACATAAATTATTCAAAATCTTCACGCCAATCCGACTCGGCGAAAATGCCGATGTGATTTGGGTGTCAGATAAAAGTTTCTATAGCGCCCCCTTTAGTTGTCAGCACCGGCAAATTTTGCCACCTATGACCGATTGACTTAAAATTTGGCACACATGTCCGGGTGGGACTTCCTTACAAAAAAGTAAATCGTAGTACCTAGATTTTCCACCATTTTGAATTTTGTGAATAAACTTTATTTCCAACTTCTAGTAAACGCTGCGTCCGATTCTGACGAAACTTTCTGTGGATCATAACTGGTTCAACGTGATCAAACGATACTTCAAACTTTCTTTATCTCATTGTGTTTAGAAGATATGAACCAATTAACCTCCTTGGGGTGTGACACATACATATAACTTCCAACTCACTTGGCCGATGCTCACAAACTTTATAGCTTATGTCAACATCGTGTCCCTTAATGCACCCAATTTCTTTCAGAATACTCAAACACTAGGGGGCGCTGCAGTTAATCACTCAATTTTTGCATTTTCCTTGTTTCCAGGCGTCGTACTTTAACGAACTCCTTCTGGAGAT
>NW_027176207.1:23243931-23283931 GCF_023055335.1 Clinocottus analis | reverse complement strand
CAGCTCTAACTATAGACCTGAACTAGCTCTAACTATAGTTAGAGCAGTAGTCCTGACTACTGGTTTAGGTTTAACTATAGACCTGGTTTAGGTCTAACTATAGACCTGGTTTAGGTTTAACTATAGACCTGGTTTAGGTCTAACTATAGACCTGGTTTAAGTTTAACGATAGACCTGGTTGAGGTCTACCTATAGACCTGGTTTAACTATAGACCTGGTTTAGGTCTAACTATAGACCTGGTTGAGGTCTTACTATAGACCTGGTTTAACTATAGACCTGGTTTAGGTTTAACTATAGACCTGGTTGAGGTCTAACTATAGACCTGGTTTAACTATAGACCTGGTTTAGGTCTAACTATAGACCAGGTTTAGGTCTAACTATAGACCTGGTTTAACTGTAGACCTGGTTTAGGTCTAACTATGTACCTGGTTTAGAACACCACCATGGAGCACTATAGACCTGGTTTAGGTCTAACTATAGACCCGGTTTAGGTCTAACTATAGACCTGGTTTAACTGTAGACCTGGTTTAGGTCTAACTATGTACCTGGTTTAGGTCTACCTGGTTTAGGTCTAACTATAGACCTGGTTTAGGTCTAACTATATACCTGGTCTAACTATAGACCTGGTTTAGGTCTAACTATAGGTCTATGACTGTATTAAGTACTGGAGCAGCTGAACATGTGATCTGAACCCTTTGCAGTCAGACCAGCTGGCGCTCTTCATCATCTTCATCATGTTTCTCGTCTGTTCCCTGAGGAAGAGGAGGAAGAGCTGAAACTGAAGACCTACATGTATGACACCTGGTAGTCTTGTGTACCATGTAAACTGAAGACCTCCACGTATGACACCTGGTAGTCTTGTGTACCATGCAAGCTGAAGACCTACATGTATGACACCTGGTAGTCTTGTGTACCATGTAAACTGGGTCCAGGCTCTAAACCATACCGGAAGTTGGACAATTTAGAGTTTTGTGTGATTTCCTTCTATTTCTCGTTGAAAGGGCCGTGGCGTCCCAGGAGGTGGCGCTCTGACTGAGTCAATGTTCTGCAGAAGTCAGAACTCATAAAGCGTCTTTACGTGGTTCTACTGGTGTTTACTGGTTCTACTGGTGTTTACTAGTTCGACTGGTTCCATCAGCCAATGAGCTGCAGCTGTCTGAAGGCCACTATGTTCACTATGCGAGACACTGGACACCCAACAAACACCACACATGAGGAGGAGGAGCAAGAGGAGGAGCAGTAGGTCGAGGAGGAGATGGGGGCAGCAAGAGAAGAGGCTAAGGGGGAGGAGAGATAGGGTGGATGACACATAAAGAGGGAAGAGCTATACAATGGAGAATATAAAAGGGGAGGAGCTATACAATGGAGACTATAAAAGGGGAGGAGCTACACAATGGAGAATTTAAAAGGGGAGGAGCAATACAATGGAGAATTTAAAAGGGGAGGAGCAATACAATGGAGAATTTAAAAGGGGAGGAGCTATACAATGGAGAATTTAAAAGGGGAGGAGCTATACAAGGGGAGACAGACGTTCCTCTGCAGCTGAACAGGATCCGTGACTTTACTCTTGAACAGACTCCATCAGACCAGAGGCCTGACTCACAAAGCTGGAATTCGGTTTAGCGAGGTAACTTTTGGATTAACTCTGGATTAATTTCTGGATTAACTCTGGGTTTTCTGTCTCACAAAGTTGGTTCTATTCTTAGCGGGGTCCATTGCCCCGGTAATTAACGCTGAATGCCTAACCTGCTCCGGAGGTTCAGTTCCCGGATAAGATCTCAGCGGGGATGTGAGACGCCTACCGGCCAATCACTGTCCTGGAATCATGTCCCGCCCATTTTTACAGATTCCTGTTGAGGAAGGGCTCAGATAGTGAGCAGCGCTCTGCAGAGAGCGCGTGTTTCCTGACTGGCAAAACCCGTTGAAGTTGTTGTATAGACTACGCATGTGTATTGTTCACATCATATATGTCGTTGTGTAGACTATGCATGTGTCTTGTTCACATCATACATGTTGTTGTGTAGACTACGCATGTGTATTGTTCACATCATACATGTCGTTGTGTAGACTATGCATGTGTATTGTTCATATCATACATGTTGTTGTGTAGACTATGCATGTGTATTGTTCACATCATGAAGCCTGGAAGATATTATAATAAACTCACTGACCGCTTTGAACTTTGTTCTTGTATTTGTTTTAACTTTCTCTCATGTTCTTTTAGCTGGGGTTGCAACTGAAATGAGGTTAAATTGTTAAAACAAAAAGATAATCAGAATAGGCACATACATGTGAGACAGTGATTTACTATTACAAACCCAGTCATTTACAAATGAATTTGTTGCCACGATTCCTTGTGGCTGCTGCACCAGAGTTGCTTTTAGCTTGTATTCTTTCTCTATGTTTTTCATACACTCTTAAGATCATGGTTTGCTCTCTGTTGTAAAATACGTCGCTCTCGGCGGCTTCTACCTGCTGCACGATTGGTCAAACGGAGTTAACTCCTCCCCTTTTATGTGCACGAGCACAAATCTAGATGAGACACTCCTGGGTTGACTTAACCAGTTGATAACCTGCTTCGTGAGACAGGCCTGTGGTTGGTTGGTTGGTTGGTTGTGTGTATGTGTGTGTGTCTGTCTGTCTGTCATCATTCAGGGAGGAACTTTCTCATCGTTCTTCATTGAACATGAAAACTTTCCAGAGCTTCGTGTTGGAGGAGCCCAGTTAACCTGCTCCTCCAGTTAACCTGCACTAGTTAACCTGCTCTTCCAGTTAACCTGCTCTAGTTAACTTGCTCCTCCAGTTATCCTGGTGAACAGGTGATGACGTGCTGGAATGAAGCCAACACTCTCTGAGCTTCACTAAACTTGAGCTTCACCTACAAACATGTTGAATAGACTGTAAACCATTTTATTCAATAGAACACCACCATGGAGCACCACCTGCTGCCAGAACACCACCATGGAGCACCACCTGCTGCCAGAACACCACCATGGAGTAACACCTGCTGTTCGTTGTTCTGGACTTTAACAGAACAACCTCAGCAAAGAACTGACAAAATACAGACGGCAGATCAAGTGTAGCACCAGAGACGACAACTTCACACTGGACCACTGCTACACAGCACTACAGGAGTGCTGAGCGGTATGCATCCTGTAGTGCTGAGTGCAGCACTACAGGATGCATACCGCTCAGCACTACAGGATGCATACCGCTCAGCACTACAGGATGCATACCGCTCAGCACTACAGGATGCATACCGCTCAGCACTACAGGATGCATACCGCTCAGCACTACAGGATGCATACCGCTCAGCACTATAGGATGCATACCGCTCAGCACTACAGGATGCATACCGCTCAGCACTACAGGATGCATACCGCTCAACACTACAGGATGCATACCGCTCAGCACTACAGGATGCATACCGCTCAGCACTACAGGATGCATACCGCTCAACACTACAGGATGCATACCGCTCAGCACTACAGGATGCATACCGCTCAGCACTACAGGATGCATACCGCTCAGCACTACAGGATGCATACCGCTCAGCACTACAGGATGCATACCGCTCAGCACTACAGGATGCATACCGCTCAGCACTACAGGATGCATACCGCTCAGCACTACAGGATGCATACCGCTCAGCACTACAGGATGCATACCGCTCAGCACTACAGGATGCATACCGCTCAGCACTACAGGATGCATACCGCTCAGCACTACAGGATGCATACCGCTCAGCACTACAGGATGCATACCGCTCAGCACTACAGGATGCATACCGCTCAGCACTACTGGATGCATACCGCTCAGCACTACTGGATGCATACCGCTCAGTCCCTCATGCAGCTTTGGGATCTTTGCCTGGTTCGTCTTCTCCCTTACTACAGGCAGAAACTAAAATAACACACTGTAGACCCTCACACCCTGCAGACCCTCACACTATAGATCCTCACACCTTGTAGACCATCACACTATAGATCCTCACACCCTGTAGACCCTCACACTATAGATCCTCACACCCTGTAGACCCTCACACCCTGTAGACCCTCACACTATAGACCCTCACACCCTGCAGACCATCACACTCTGGACCCTCACACCTATAGACCCTCAATGTAGACCCTCACACCCTGTAGATCCTCACACCCTGTAGACCCGCACACCTGTAGACCCTCAATGTAGACCCTCACACCCTGCAGACCCTCACACTATAGATCCTCACACCTATAGACCCTCACACTATAGACCATCACACTCTGGACCCTCACACCCTGCAGACCCTCACTGTAGACCCTCACACCCTGCAGACCCTCACACTCTGGACTCAAGCTGTTCACCTCCTCCCTCTAGGGGGGCGCTACAGAGCTCTGAAGCCAAAACCAGCAGACACAGGAAGAGCTTCTTTCCACTGGCCGTCACTGATAAAAAACTAACCAGACTCCTGTTGTTTTTAATGTCTTTTTTATATTTACATTTTGTTTATTGTATATCGTGTGTAAGTGCAATGTGTAACCAGAGACAAATTCCATGTGTGTGTAATCATGTGTGTTGTGTCCCAAGGTGTATCGTCATGCCGCGGCGGCTGTCCTCCAAGGTGGGGCACCTGTCCTCCTCCTCCTCCCAGCGTCAGTGTGAACGCACCTCCTTCTCATTCTACCGTGCGGTGCGGGAGCAGCTTCCAGTGTGGCTGCTGGAGGAGCTGCGCAGCATGGAGGTGTTCAGCTGGGAGGACGGGCGCGCGCGGGCCTTCTTGCCGTCCGAGGCGCTGATGTACGCGCTCGTGCACGACCACCAGGCGTACGCACGCTTCCTGCTCCACGAGTTCTCTGTGCGTGCGCTGCAGCCACCGCGCTGTGGCCTCTGCCGCCTTCGCGGCGGCGCGCCACACCTCGCCGTGGCGGTGCGCTACGACCGTGTGGCGATCCTTGGCATGGTGCTGGAGGCCTTGAAGGACCAGGAGGCCCGAGAGGACCGTCCCGTTCAGGACTTCCTGGACAACCGGGGCGGCTGCGCGCACGTGGCGGACGGCGGGAAGACGTTGGTGCAGCTAGCGGTGGAGCTGTCGCGGCCAGACTGCCTACTGCTGCTGCTGGCGTGCGGCGTGCCGCCCAGCGGCCTGGACGCCGCGCTGCAGCGCCTTGCGTCCTGCGACGCAGCGGACCGGCGGCACGCACAGTGCTGCGTGGACTTCCTGCTGCTCTTTCTGCCGGAACCGCCTGTGCTGTGCCGCCTGCAGGCTGAGGCGCAAAGCCTGCTGGGAAATAAAGTCTCCAGCTGGCTTTGTGGTCTGGCTCCACCCCCCCTTCTTCTGCAGGCTCTCAGGTGTCTGGCCCGGTCCGGCCCAAACCAGATCCCTGCGCTGCCTGACTTCCTGCAGCTGCACAGCTGCCAGTGATGTCATCTGTCACCATGGGAATGAGGGATGTTTGAAATGTAAATAAACTAACAGTCCTGATCATTGATCAGCAATCAATACTGCTGTGAGGAGGTGACATGACGGGTCCATCCAGCACCAGACAGTCTGGAGCTACCTGTTCCATGTTGTGTGAAGAATGACACAAAGACCTTACCAGCTCCTCTTCATCACAGCTGCACCTGAACCTCTTGTGTCTATTAAAGATGAGATGTGAAAAGAAAAATCACTATTGGGTTGTTTCTTTTATTCTTTAGCTCTTCATCAACACTGTGATGCAAATGAATATGAATGAAAAACTGTTGACTTGATCAGATCCTGAAGAATCAGAGTTCTGTTGGACTGTTACAGATATCAATAACCTGATCATCAATAACCCAGTGGCGGGCCGTCAGGGCCAGCTCTGTTGGCCTGAACAGATTCACAAAATTATATCTATTTTATAATATTATAATTTTTAATAATGAAAAGTTAGATCTATTTTCTAATGTTTTTTTTCACAAATGCACTCCATGTATGAAGCTGTGGCCATGCTCCAGCTCCTGTCTGTCTCCTGATGCCTTGCTTCCTGTTTCTGCAGCAGGTCGCTGGCTAGCAGGATGCTCCTTAAGCTCTTTGACCAATCACATCTCACCTCTATCTTTCTCTATGTCTCTCTGTCTACTCTCTCTCCGCTGGTTAAACACGTCTGCTAGCTGCTTCTGGTTGTGTTGTGTACTCGGTCCGAGGACAGAAAGACCCTGCACACTCACTCCTGTACTTCAGGTGGCGCTGTAGGCACCTCGTCATGTTGGCTGTGCTTCTTTAACTTAAAGAAGATGAACGCTTTACTTTGACTTAATTAGAAGAAGAGATAATCTGTATCTGGAGACTATTGGGAGGGGCCGGGGTATTCAGTTTAACCCAGTTTAACCCTGTTTAACTCAGTTCAACCCAGTTTAACGAGACCAAACGGGTTTAACCAGAATTCTAAAGTTAATTTAATTTCTTTAACCAGAATTAACTAAACATGGAGAAAAGGAAGCATTCCAGAACCAGTTTGAGCTGGTCTGAACCACACTGGATTAAATATTAGAGGACTAGTCAGAACCAGTTCAAACTGACTGATGAAGAAAGAGTCAGACGCATTAAGGACCAGTTCCCTTCTTACTAAAGTGCTTCTTTTTCCGCTCAGGTCATTTCCCAGCAACCACCTGGGCTCCCTTTGTGTCTTATTTCATTCATCTATAAACTGAAATGTCACGGGGAGTGGAAGTGGTGACATCATGCATCAGATGAGCTCCCATTCGTCGTCGCCGTCGTCCCCGCTGAGCGAGGAGCCTGAGGGGGCGTGCCAGCGGGGACTTTGTGGGAGGAGCTTTGTCAGGCGACGGGACAATCCACCAATCAGAGTCACCGCCCACAACTCGTCCTCTGGGGTCACTAAAGAGAAACGGACACGGGAAAACATTTAAAACCCAGCCTTACTCGTATAAACCCAGCCTTACTCGTATAAACCCAGCCTTACTAGTATAACCCCAGCCTTACTAGTATAACCCCAGCCTTACTAGTATAACCCCAGCCTTACGCGCATAAACCCAGCCTTACTCGCATAAACCCAGCCTTACTAGTATAAACCAGTCCCACCAGTACAAACCAGTCCTACCAGTGAGGCAGGTGGCGTCTCCGGGGATCTTCTTCCAGTAGTCTCCAGCAGGGTTCCTCTCACTGACGCCGTACCGACGAGCCAGACCTCCATTGAGAGAACGAACCCACACGGAGCGAGAGCTGAGCACCAGCTGGCTGACAGCCAGACCTGCACACATACACACATTATGTAGTATTAATACACATCATAGGGTATTAATTCACACAGTATATAGCAGAGTATATACATTAGTACAGAACCTACAGTAGTTATACACACCAGCCAGTGAACATGTAGCAGGGATCGGCCATGTAACTCCCTTGAGAGTACTACCTGAACAGGTGTACACATACCTGGTACCTGCTCCCATTCCGTCCCCACAGGCATCTCATCACTGAGTCCGGTCCTGACGAAGACGCTTCCTCTGTTGTCGAGCGCCCAGAGGAGCCTGTCGTTGGGACTCGTCTGGATCCGGACCAGCTGCACTCCGATTGGCTGAGGAGACATGATGTCACCGTAACCGGGTGGTTCTATGAGTATCCAGCGTGTGTTACCTGTACAGGTGGTTCTATGAGTATCCAGTGTGTGTTACCTGTACAGGTGGTTCTATGAGGATCCAGTGTGCAGTGTTTCCCCTACCATTATAAGAGGGGGGCGGGGCGCCCCCCTGAAATAACCACCCGCCCCTCTGTAATGTCTCTTTATCGCCAGATCACAACACGTCATTTAAGGTCATCGTTCCTAGAGAACAGGTCTCCACCTTGTTCAGTTATTAAACAAACTAAAGGCCGTATTTCATTGACGGGATCTACACGACAGCTCGTCATTTCTGTCTCTACGTGGTCGCGTGAACACTCCTCTGCGCTCTGTATCGCGCACGGCGTTGTTCCGTCTCGATGCGCAGAGACACACACAAGTGAGCGCTGAGCACCCACAGGTGAGCGCTGAGCACCCACAGGTGAGCGCTGAGCACCCACACAGATGAGCGCAGAGACACACACAGGTGAGCGCAGAGACACACACAGGTGAGCGCAGAGACACACACAGGTGAGCGCAGAGACACACACAGGTGAGCGCAGAGACACACACAGGTGAGCGCAGAGACACACACAGGTGAGCGCAGAGACACACACAGGTGAGCGCAGAGACACACACAGGTGAGCGCAGAGACACACACAGGTGAGCGCAGAGACACACACAGATGAGCGCAGAGACACACACAGGTGAGCGCAGAGACACACACAGGTGAGCGCAGAGACACCCACAGGTGAGCGCTGAGCACCCACAGGTGAGCGCTGAGCACCCACAGGTGAGCGCTGAGCACCCACAGGTGAGCGCTGAGCACACACAGGTGAGCGCTGAGCACACAGGTGAGCGCTGAGCACCCACAGGTGAGCACTGAGCACCCACAGGTGAGCGCTGAGCACCCACAGGTGAGCGCTGAGCACCCACAGGTGAGCGCTGAACACACAGGTGAGCGCTGAACACACAGGTGAGCGCTGAGCACACAGGTGAGCGCTGAGCACACAGGTGAGCGCTGAGCACACAGCCGCAGCAGAGAGCGGAGAAAAATATGTCGCGTGAAATGCAGACAACTATATCTGCATTTTAAACGCTCCCAGGTAGAAGATGGCAAGAGTAGCTCTCCTGCAAGGATCACCGGAGCAGCTTTCCTGCTCAAGTGAAACGAGTCAAAGCGCTTGTGTCTTGTTCCAACAATGAGCTGCTGGCTTCACACATTAAAAAGTACACGGACATAAAACTAAGTCATTAATAAATACATGGAGAAATGCCGGGTAAATGTTCACGGTTAACAGATTACATTGCACATGCGCGACTCTGCGATTTTGCCAAAAGCCAATCTCCGGGTTACAACCGCGTTTTAAAAATATGTGTAGAGGAAAGCAACTCACTGCAGCACTAACACTGATACAACCTGATGCTCACATATCTACTCGTTCTGTTTTGTTGTGCAACTTGCTTTTAGTTTTCCACAATAAGCTATTTAGTAGTAACTATGTATTATTTATTTTTTGCACAGATAGAACTTTATTTTTATTGTTTTAAGTGATTGAAATGTTGTTTTCTTTTTTTGTGGTCTGACGGGGCAATTTGGTTAAATTGAAAGTTATTGTTTTGTTCTTTATTCTGTTATTTATAAAAGCACAGATGGAGTCACAAAAGGATATTATTTACAGAAAAAGTAATGCTTTTGGTGTTTGTGTCATTATTGGTGTCGTCGAGGTCCCTCCTCTCCCCCCGAACCTGTAAACCTACGGGAAACACTGAGTGCGTGTTACCTGTACAGGTGGTTCTATGTGGATCCAGGCCGGCAGCATCATGCTGGGGTTTAGCGGCTGGGTTCCCACCCTGAAGTAAACGATTCCTCGCGCGTCCACAGCCCAGACGTTCTGACAGCCACAGCTCACATCAACCAGACGAACACTTCCTGGAACACAAGGTGACATTTCACCCGAGGACACCTGTAAACATTTACATCTATATACGAGCATGTGAACGTCAAGACCTCCCCATGAACCCCAGATTTGCAGCTGCAGCCGTCCATCACCTGAACTCACATTCACAGACCAGCGAGCAGAGACCCTGAATGCAGCATCACTGTAAACACCTTCAGTTCTGATGAGAATGAATGACATGAAACCTTCACATGCACGTGAACCTTCAGCTGTTTGAGGCTCTGGAGCCGGAGACGAGTCATGAGGAGCAACTAAAAACAGATCCGTTACATAAACAAGCTCTCATGTTGACCTTAGAGTTACGCAACCTCTACTGGTCAATGTGACGGAGAAGCACAGCTGAGAGAGTGTGTATCTGTGTGTGTGTGTGTGTGTGTGTGCCCCCCCCCCAAACACACACTGACTGATCAACCAATCGCAGACTAGTCAGATGCCTTTATAAAATAAAAGATATTAAAAAGGACCAGCTTGTATTGGTTAAGATCTGCTCATGTTCCTCTTTTCACCAGCACCACCTGCTGGCAGCAGAGAGCACTGCTTCCATGGCAACTGAGTATTCACATCATTCTGGATGAGTGCATGATTCAGTCAGTGGCTGGGTATCTAAAAAAATCACGATTGACACATCATGACAACGTCTTTATGCCAAACACTACGTTTTACTGGACAGAGCACGAACGCATCATAAAGTAACTTAATGGAACAAAAGGGCAGACTGTCAGACCTGCTGCAGTAGAATGAGAGGTTTTCTAAAGGGACCCTGGTGCTCAGAGACACTACCGCTTTAGTCCACAGGGGGCGCCAGAACCAGCACACAATGAAAGTGCCTCGTAGTAACTTTCAGGTCTGTACCGAGCTGGTTGAGGTCCAGCGGGGTCCAGTGGAGTCCGCAGGGACAAGACGGAGACAGTGTACGAATGCTGATTCGGCCATGGCTGTCTAAACCCCACAGAGCATCACGACAGGCAGACAGGTGAGTCAGCTCCATCTGAGCACAAAGGTAGAACACGAAAGAAGATCATCACAATGAACAGAGATGAGTAGAATGAGACTCTGAGGCAGGTGTCGTGTTTTTACCTCAACCGGTAGAAGGATGGACGAGGGGCGGAGCTCTCCATCCTGGTCCCAAACACAGAACAGATCCTTTCTGCTCTGAGCCAACCACAGGAACGTACCTGAGACCAGTGCAACACACACAGGTAGTAGATTAAAGACCAGGCATGTTCAATGTCACATGTCACATCTGAGGACTAGTTGCAGAAGTCTGGGACTAGTTGCAGAAATCTGGGACTAGTTGCAGAGGTCTGAGGACTAGTTGCAGAAGTCTGAGGACTAGTTGCAGAAGTCTAGGACTAGTTGCAGAAGTCTAGGACTAGTTGCAGAAGTCTGAGGACTAGTTTGAAGAAGTCTGAGGACTAGTTGCAGAGGTCTGGGGACTAGTTGCAGAGGTCTGAGGACTAGTTGCAAAGGTCTGGGACTAGCTGCCGTGGTCTGGGAACCAGTTGCCGTGGTCTGGGACTAGTTGCAGAGGTCTGAGGGATAGTTGCCGTTATCTGGTAACTAGTTGCAGAGATCTGATGACTAGTTGCAGAGGTCTGGGACTAGTTGCAGAGGTCCGGGACTAGTTGCAGAGGTCCGGGACTAGTTGCAGAGGTCTGAGGACCAGTTGCAGATGTCTGGGAACCAGTTGCAGAGGTCTAAGGGCTAGTTTCCGTGATCTGGGAACTAGTTGCAGAGGTCTAAGGGCCAGTTTCCGTGATCTGGTAACTAGTTGCAGAGGTCTGAGGACTAGTTCCAGAGGTCTGGGACTAGTTGCAGAGGTCCAAGGACCCGTTGCTGTGGTCTGGGAACTAGTTGTAGAGGTCTAGGAACTAGTTGCAGAGATCTGGGGACTAGTTTCACAGGTCCGAGGACTAGTTACAGAAGTCTGAGAAGTAGTTGCAGAGGTCTTGGAACCAGTTGCAAAGGTCTGAGGAGTAGTTGCAGAGGTCTGAGGACTAGTTGCCGTGGTCTGGTGTGAGACCTTCTCTGTGAGGAACAGCTGAAGACGTGATGAAGCTCCACTTGGTGGCGGAGACGGTTCCTCTTGGAACAACGTTCTGCCAGAAAGTTCCTGAAGTGATGAAACAAAAAGAGCGATGAAGAAGCTACTCAGAAGTCTGTTCTGGAGTGTTCTGGACTCTACTGACCCACGAGGCTGCCCCGGGCCAGGTGCAGCCGGTTCCGTCCCGAGGCGACCCAGACGCCGCTGCTGTTGGCGCTGACCAGGCTCGGCTGGACCTGAGCGTGCTGCGACAGGAAGGCCACCACCCGCTCCACCGGGGCCCGGGTCACCGTGGCCACGCTCTGAGTGGCGAGCAGCAGCGTCTGGAACAGACTGCCCTGATCGAAGACCACGTAGTCTGACATGCTGATCTGAGGGAGGGGAGACAGACAGGCAGAGAGACAGACAGGCAGAGAGAAGAAGAGGTGGTCAGAGAGACAGACAGGTGGTCAGAGGGACAGACAGGTGGTCAAAGAGACAGCCAGGCAGAGAGACAGGTGGTCAGAGAGACAGACAGGTAGTCAGAGAGACAGACAGGCAGAGAGAAGAACAGGTGGTACCTGAGGAGAAAAGGTCACAGTACCTGCCACCAGTGGTCGTCGTCTCCCTGCGGTCTGGAGCAACAGATGCCGGTTCTGAACCAGAGGCGGCCGCTGGCATCGAGCGCCCACGCTGTACCTCCTTCTGCCAGAGCGACACACATCAGCTCCAGACCCTGAGCCTCACTGTGACAGACACATACACAAACAGTAACACACATCAGCTCCAGACCCTGAGCCTCACTGTGACAGACACATACACAAACAGTAACACACATCAGCTCCAGACCCTGAGCCTCACTGTGACAGACACATACACAAACAGTAACACACATCAGCTCCAGACCCTGAGCCTCACTGTGACAGACACACACACAAACAGTAACACACATCAGCTCCAGACCCTGAGCCTCACTGTGACAGACACATACACAAACAGTAACACACATCAGTTCCAGACCCTGAGCCTCACTGTGACAGACACACACACAAACAGTAACACACATCAGCTCCAGACCCTGAGCCTCACTGTGACAGACACACACACAAACAGTAACACACATCAGCTCCAGACCCTGAGCCTCACTGTGACAGACACACACAGAAACAGTAACACACATCAGCTCCAGACCCTGAGCCTCACTGTGACAGACACACACACAAACAGTAACGCACATCAGCTCCAGACCCTGAGCCTCACTGTGACAGACACACACACAAACAGTAACACACATCAGTTCCAGACCCTGAGCCTCACTGTGACAGACACACACACAAACAGTAACACACATCAGCTCCAGACCCTGAGCCTCACTGTGACAGACACACACACAAACAGTAACACACATCAGCTCCAGACCCTGAGCCTCACTGTGACAGACACACACAGAAACAGTAACACACATCAGCTCCAGACCCTGAGCCTCACTGTGACAGACACACACACAAACAGTAACGCACATCAGCTCCAGACCCTGAGTCTAGCTCCCACTAGGTAGGGTATCTACCCCCACTAGGTAGGGTATCTACCCCACTAGGTAGGGTATCTACTCCCGCTAGGTAGGGTATCTACCCCCGCTAGGTAGGGTATCTACTCCCGCTAGGTAGGGTATCTACCCCCACTAGGTAGGGTATCTACCCCCACTAGGTAGGGTATCTACTCCACTAGGTAGGGTATCTACCCCCACTAGGTAGGGTATCTACCCCCACTAGGTAGGGTATCTACTCCACTAGGTAGGGTATCTACCCCCACTAGGTAGGGTATCTACTCCCGCTAGGTAGGGTATCTACCCCCACTAGGTAGGGTATCTACCCCCACTAGGTAGGGTATCTACCCCCACTAGGTAGGGTATCTACCCCCACTAGGTAGGGTATCTACTCCACTAGGTAGGGTATCTACCCCCACTAGGTAGGGTATCTACCCCCACTAGGTAGGGTATCTACTCCACTAGGTAGGGTATCTACCCCCACTAGGTAGGGTATCTACTCCCGCTAGGTAGGGTATCTACCCCCACTAGGTAGGGTATCTACTCCACTAGGTAGGGTATCTACCCCCACTAGGTAGGGTATCTACTCCACTAGGTAGGGTATCTACCCCCACTAGGTAGGGTATCTACTCCCGCTAGGTAGGGTATCTACCCCCACTAGGTAGGGTATCTACTCCACTAGGTAGGGTATCTACCCCCACTAGGTAGGGTATCTACCTAACATAGTAGATAGGGAGCAGGTAACATAGGCAGTAGCCAGTAGGGGCGTTGTGCATAGGGCTAACAGAGCCAGTCGATAGTGAACATTGTGTAAACAGTGTGTGAGTTGGGGGCTGTGCATATTTAAGGGGGAGGAGATGATGCAGAGAAGTCCGACAAAGAACCTTTGATTGACGGATTGTACAGTTGTATGGCTAACCCTAACCCTATCTACACATTCCAGCAGTTCTGCATGGCAGCGAGCGCAGTCTGCAGCTGATCACTCTCTGTTGCATGACGGTACCGCAGAGTGGATGGTTTTCATTGTCCATGATGGTGAGTAGTTTGTTGAGCAGTTTGGTGAGGGTCCTTTTGTTGGCGACTGAAGTGATGCACTCCAGTTTAGCACCGGACACAGAGCCAGCTTTCCTCAACAGCCTGTCCACTCGACCTGCATCCTTCTTCTCAGTGCTTCCTCCACAGCACACCACCGCATAGAAGAGGACGCTGGCGACAACAGACTGGTGAAACAAATACTAAGGATGCATACAGCGCCACTGCCCTTCCCCCCCTTGGCAGGTCTGATCATGACCTGGTCCTGCTGACTCCTAAGTATGTTCCTCTGGTGAAGAGGCTGCCTGTGACCACCAGGACTGTGTGGAGGTGGTCTCCGGAGGCTGATGACGCCCTCCAGGACTGCTTCGAGTCAACGGACTGGGCTGTGCTGTGTGGACCACATGGGGAGGACATCAACAGCATGACAGACTGTGTCACAGAATACATCAAATTCTGTGAACACACCATCATCCCATCCCGAACTATGCGCCGCTTTCCCAACAACAAGCCCTGGATCACCAAGGACCTGAAGGCTCTTCTTAACAAGAAGAAAGCTGCTTTCAGGTCTGTAGACAGGGATGAGCTCAGGAGAGTCCAGCGCAACCTGCAGGTGAAGCTCAGGGAGGGCAAGGACTCCTACAGGAGGAAGCTGGAGGCCAAACTCCAGAATAACAACACGAGGGAGGTGTGGACTGGGATGAAGCAAATCACCGGCTTCAAGGTTGGAAGGAGACAGCCAGGAGACCAAGGGAGGCGGACATCGCCGCAGGACAGTCAGATCTGTTTTAAAATTGGTTTAACTGGTTGGTCCTGAATTGGTTTAACTGGTTGGTCTTGTCCAGGCCTCCCTCTTCTTCATGCCAGCCATCGTCTTCATCGCTCCCATACTTCTCGCACGCTGTTCTGTTGCAGCTTCCGCTTTCTTCCTCTGTTCCTCTGTTGCCTCCTTCAGGTTGATTCTGAGCTGCTGCTGTACTTCAGCTGTGTAGCCACATGGGGGAGGTGCTAGTAGTACAGTCATAGTATTACTACAGCAGTAGTATTACAGTACAGGTATTATTACAGTAGTAGTAGTACAGTAGTAGTAGTATTACAGCAGCAGTATTACAGTCGTAGTATTACAGTAGTAGTACAGTAGTAGTATTACAATAGTAGTACAGTAGTAGTACTTGACGGTGTCGTACCTCCCCAGCCCTCTCCTTCACTGCAGTAGTATTACAGTAGTAGTAGTAGTAGTAGTAGTACAGTAGTAGTACCTGACGGTGTCGTACTTCCAGCCCTCTCCTTCACTGCAGTAGTATCACAGTAAGTAGGATTACAGTAGTAGTAGTAGTAGTAGTAGTACAATAGTAGCACCTGACGGTGTCGTACTTCCAGCCCTCTCCTTCACTGCAGTAGTATCACAGTAGTATTACAGTAGTAGTAGTAGTAGTAGTAGTACAGTAGTAGCACCTGACGGTGTCGTACTTCCAGCCCTCTCCTTCACTGCAGTAGTATTACAATAGTAGTAGTAGTACAGTAGTAGCACCTGACGGTGTCGTACTTCCAGCCCTCTCCTTCACTGCAGTAGTATTACAATAGTAGTAGTAGTAGTAGTAGTAGTAGTACAGTAGTAGGACCTGACGGTGTCGTACTTCCAGCCCTCTCCTTCACTGCAGTAGTATTACAATAGTAGTAGTAGTACAGTAGTAGTACCTGACGGTGTCGTACTTCCAGCCCTCTCCTTCGCTGCAGTAGTATTACAATAGTAGTAGTAGTAGTAGTAGTACAGTAGTAGTACCTGACGGTGTCGTACTTCCAGCCCTCTCCTTCGCTGCAGTAGTATTACAGTAGTAGTAGTAGTAGTAGTAGTAGTAGTAGTAGTAGTACAGTAGTAGTACCTGACGGTGTCGTACTTCCAGCCCTCTCCTTCGCTGCAGTAGTATTACAATAGTAGTAGTAGTACAGTAGTAGTACCTGACGGTGTCGTACTTCCAGCCCTCTCCTTCGCTGCAGTAGTATTACAGTAGTAGTAGTAGTAGTAGTAGTACAATAGTAGTACCTGACGGTGTCGTACTTCCAGCCCTCTCCTTCGCTGCAGTAGTATTACAGTAGTAGTAGTAGTAGTAGTAGTAGTAGTAGTAGTACAGTAGTAGTACCTGACGGTGTCGTACTTCCAGCCCTCTCCTTCGCTGCAGTAGTATTACAGTAGTAGTAGTAGTAGTAGTAGTAGTAGTAGTAGTAGTAGTACAGTAGTAGTACCTGACGGTGTCGTACTTCCAGCCCTCTCCTTCGCTGCAGTAGTATTACAGTAGTAGTAGTAGTAGTAGTAGTAGTAGTAGTAGTAGTAGTACAGTAGTAGTACCTGACGGTGTCGTACTTCCAGCCCTCTCCTTCGCTGCAGTAGTATTACAGTAGTAGTAGTAGTAGTAGTAGTAGTAGTAGTAGTAGTAGTAGTACAGTAGTAGTACCTGACGGTGTCGTACTTCCAGCCCTCTCCTTCGCTGCAGTAGTATTACAATAGTAGTAGTAGTACAGTAGTAGTACCTGACGGTGTCGTACTTCCAGCCCTCTCCTTCGCTGCAGTAGTATTACAGTAGTAGTAGTAGTAGTAGTAGTAGTAGTACAGTAGTAGTACCTGACGGTGTCGTACTTCCAGCCCTCTCCTTCGCTGCAGTAGTATTACAGTAGTAGTAGTAGTAGTAGTAGTAGTAGTAGTAGTACAGTAGTAGTACCTGACGGTGTCGTACTTCCAGCCCTCTCCTTCGCTGCAGTAGTATTACAGTAGTAGTAGTAGTAGTAGTAGTAGTAGTAGTAGTAGTAGTAGTAGTACAGTAGTAGTACCTGACGGTGTCGTACTTCCAGCCCTCTCCTTCGCTGCAGTAGTATTACAGTAGTAGTAGTAGTAGTAGTAGTAGTAGTAGTAGTACAGTAGTAGTACCTGACGGTGTCGTACTTCCAGCCCTCTCCTTCGCTGCAGTAGTATTACAGTAGTAGTAGTAGTAGTAGTAGTAGTAGTAGTAGTAGTAGTAGTAGTAGTACAGTAGTAGTACCTGACGGTGTCGTACTTCCAGCCCTCTCCTTCGCTGCAGTAGTATTACAGTAGTAGTAGTAGTAGTAGTAGTAGTAGTAGTAGTAGTAGTACAGTAGTAGTACCTGACGGTGTCGTACTTCCAGCCCTCTCCTTCGCTGCAGTAGTATTACAATAGTAGTAGTAGTACAGTAGTAGTACCTGACGGTGTCGTACTTCCAGCCCTCTCCTTCGCTGCAGTAGCGGCTCAGTCCTTCTCTGTAGAACACGGCTTTGTGTTCACTCAGAGCCCAGACCACGCCTCCACTCACACACAACTGAGTGAGCACGCAGGGCGAGTCCAGCTTCACGGAGCGAGCACAGGGCCGGTCCACGCTGAGGCCTGCAGGACCGAGACACCTGTTATTATGGTCTGTCCAGACCAAGTGATGGAGGTGTTTTTGTGGTGATGGAGGTGCAGTACCTGTCTGCAGGTAGAGGTCTCCGTTGGTCCTGATGATCCAGGCAGAGTCGTCACTCAGAGCCACGAAAGCCGTTTGCTCCACAGCTTTGTACCAGTGACGCTTTCCTTTTACCGACACTTTAGCACAAGCAAACGCCGTCATGCTCCTCTGCTCCACCTTCCACAGCAGATTACCTGATGGAGCGAGCGACAGTTAGCATGCTGCTCGTGCTACACACACACCTGTAACCCTGACAGAGCAACAGTTAGCATGCTGCTCGTGCTACACACACACCTGTAACCCTGACAGAGCAACAGTTAGCATGCTGCTTGTGCTACACACACCTGTAACCCTGACAGAGCAACAGTTAGCATGCTGCTCGTGCTACACACACACCTGTAACCCTGACAGAGCAACAGTTAGCATGCTGCTCGTGCTACACACACCTGTAACCCTGACAGAGCAACAGTTAGCATGCTGCTCGTGCTACACACACCTGTAACCCTGACATAGCAACAGTTAGCATGCTGTGATTGCTACACACCCCTGTAACCCTGACAGAGCAACAGTTAGCATGCTGTGATTGCTACACACACCTGTAACCCTGACAGAGCAACAGTTAGCATGCTGCTAGTGCTACACACACCTGTAACTCTGACAGAGCAACAGTTAGCATGCTGCTAGTGCTACACACACACCTGTAACCCTGTCAGAGCAACAGTTAGCATGCTGCTAGTGCTACACACACACCTGTAACCCTGACAGAGCAACAGTTAGCATGCTGCTAGTGCTACACACACACCTGTAACCCTGACAGAGCAACAGTTAGCATGCTGTGAGTGCTACACACACACCTGTAACCCTGACAGAGCAACAGTTAGCATGCTGTGAGTGCTACACACACACCTGTAACCCTGACAGAGCAACAGTTAGCATGCTGTGAGTGCTACACACACCTGTAACCCTGACAGAGCAACAGTTAGCATGCTGTGAGTGCTACACACACCTGTAACCCTGACAGAGCAACAGTTAGCATGCTGTGAGTGCTACACACACCTGTAACCCTGACAGAGCAACAGTTAGCATGCTGTGAGTGCTACACACACCTGGAACCCTGACAGAGCAACAGTTAGCATGCTGCTCGTGCTACACACACACCTGTAACCCTGACAGAGCAACAGTTAGCATGCTGTGATTGCTACACACACCTGTAACCCTGACAGAGCAACAGTTAGCATGCTGCTAGTGCTACACACACACCTGTAACCCTGACAGAGCAACAGTTAGCATGCTGCTAGTGCTACACACACACCTGTAACCCTGACAGAGCAACAGTTAGCATGCTGCTAGTGCTACACACACACACCTGTAACCCTGACAGAGCAACAGTTAGCATGCTGCTAGTGCTACACACACACCTGTAACCCTGACAGAGCAACAGTTAGCATGCTGCTAGTGCTACACACACACCTGTAACCCTGACAGAGCAACAGTTAGCATGCTGCTAGTGCTACACACACCTGTAACCCTGACAGAGCAACAGCTGGCATGCTGCTAGTGCTACACACACACCTGTAACCCTGACAGAGCAACAGTTAGCATGCTGCTAGTGCTACACACACCTGTAACCCTGACAGAGCAACAGCTGGCATGCTGCTAGTGCTACACACAACATACAAGTGAAACAGAGTGTGACATTTGTCAGATGTGTAGCCAGCAGCTCACCTGAGGGGGACAACGCCACCTGGTGGACATTGTCTTCAAAGCGCTGCCAGTTAAGCCCAGTCTCAAGTAGACCACTGCAGAACAGTCCTCCTTTAAAGTCCAGACACCACACATACCTGAAACACACAGGTCACCTGTCAGACACCATCCAGGTAGCTTCCACACACACCTGAATACAGACGACCTACCTGTCAGTCACCTGCAGGCTCAGTATACCACAACCTGGTCCTGAGTACCCCATCCAGCTTTCTGCCAACTAGAGAAGAGGAGAATAATATTCATACCTGCTGACAGACTCACCTGGTTAGGTGAGTCTCTTCTGGTCTCACCTGGTCTAACTCTTGTGGTCTCACCTGGTCTAACCTCTTGTGGCCTCACCTGGTTTAAAACCTCTTGTGGCCTCACCTGGTTTAACCTCTTGTGGTCTCACCTGGTCTACCCTCTTGTGGTCTCACCTGGTCTAACCTCTTGTGGTCTCACCTGGTCTAACCTCTTGTGGTCTCACCTGGTCTAACCTTTTGTGGTCTCACCTGGTCTGACCTCTTGTGGTCTCACCTGGTCTGACCTCTTGTGGTCTCACCTGGTCTACCCTCATCTGGTCTCACCTGGTCTAACCTCTTCTGGTCTCACCTGGTCTCACCTCCTCTGGTCTCACCTGGTCTGACCTCTTGTGGTCTCACCTGGTCTACCCTCATCTGGTCTCACCTGGTCTAACCTCTTCTGGTCTCACCTGGTCTAACCTCCTCTGGTCTCACCTGGTCTCACCTCTTGTGGTCTCACCTGGTCTACCCTCATCTGGTCTCACCTGGTCTACCCTCTTCTGGTCTCACCTGGTCTAACCTCTTCTGGTCTCACCTGGTCTAACCTCTTGTGGTCTCACCTGGTCTAACCTCTTCTGGTCTCACCTGGTCTAACCTCTTGTGGTCTCACCTGGTCTAACCTCATCTGGTCTCACCTGGTCTAACCTCTTCTGGTCTCACCTGGTCCGGTCTGCGTGTGTCTCTGTGCTGGGGGTTCTGGTCCAGCGGTGGGTCTGTGGTCTCCTGGTGGGCTGGACTGGCCGCAGGGCCCGGACCGGGACAGTAGATGTCTCCCTCTTCATCACTGGACAGACTGGACCTGGTGGAGTAGAACATCTGGTCTGGCGGAGCAGCAGGGAGCACCGGGTCGTCCTCCTGGACCCAAACAGAAGATCTAGTCAGTGTATTGTTGTCCTCACCTGATACTGACAGGTGTTTGTATCACATGTTCATCACCTCCTCCTCTGGGCCAATCAGAGGGCTCAGGAGCTGGTCCTGCTGCTCCTCCATTGGCTGCTGCTCCTGTCCCTCCTCCTCAGTGTTGTGCATGTAGGAGAAGGTGCACTCCAGGAGCAGATCCACATCCGGGGTCTGGGGGCCCGGCTCCGGCTCTGTTCCAGGACCAGAGGCCTCTCCTAGAATCTGCATCCCATGGTGGAGCATGGCGCTGGGACAAGAACACAAGCAAGAGACCCTCAGTGGACCAGAACCACGATGAGACCCGCTGCCTGCTGGTCCTCGGTTACCAACCCAGACTGCTCGCAGGAAGACTCCGCCTCCTCTCCATCCGTTCCACCTTCACCCTCGGCTTTCTGAGAGATGCGGTCCTGGATTGTCTCAGGAGAGTCCTGGTCACGAAGGTCCAGACCAACAAGGGAGGCTCTGCCTCCTCCCTCACTGCAGCTGCCGTCCTGGACCACTGGCAAGGAGTCTGAGCAGCTGCTGCTGTCTGAGGACAGAGACTCAGACTCACAGACTCAAACTCAGACTCACAGACTCAGACTCACAGACTCAGACTCACAGACTCAGACTCACAGACTCAGACTCACAGATTCAAACTCAGACTCACAGACTCAGACTCACAGATTCAAACTCAGACTCAGACTCACAGACTCAGACTCACAGACTCAGACTCACAGATTCAGACTCACAGACTCAGACTCACAGACTCAGACTCACAGACTCAGACTCACAGACTCAGACTCACAGACTCAGACTCAGGGAGACTGGAAGCATTGGGGATTCTATAAATCTTTGCATGGTGTGTATTTGTTTTTAAATTGTGATACAAGTAGTGAACTCTTCAGGAATAACTCGAGAGTTGTTTTAAAGTCTAGCGACCGACAGGAAACAAAGACTTTGCTCACATGGACTCATGTGGAAGAGTCAAACATTCAGACATGCTGCTCTGCTGCGCCCTGCTGGGAGCTTGTAGAACTGCATGCTGCTGGACCAAGACGTGACACTATGCTTCAATAACCATGACAACCTCACATCCATCAGATCATCACCCATACGCGCATCCTGTAGATGTGTTTAAGGTGTGTGTGTGTGTGTGTGTGTGTGTGTGTGTGTGTGTGTGTGTGTGCGCTTGCCTTGGCGTCTCCTCCTCTTCTTCACTCGGACGGCCTTCACCACCAGCTCCTGCTGCAGCCCGTCCTGCCCCAGGGGGGCGCTGTAGCGCCTGCAGCTCCGCTCACAGGAAGCCTTTCCACGGACGCTCTCCCAGGAAGTGACGGAGCTGCTGCGACTACGAGAGCTGCTGCTGGAGTCACTGCAGAGCGCCACCACCTGGACAACAGGAGCAGGCGCAGTCTGTCAATGCACCACTCAAACCAGTAGGACCAGTCTGTGAATGCACCACTCAAACCAGTGGCACCAGTCTGTGAATGCACCACTCAAACCAGTGGCACCAGTCTGTGAGTGCATCACTCAAACCAGTGGCACCAGTCACCTCCAGCTGCTCCTGCGCCTCCTCCACCTCCTGCTGCTGCTCTCCCTCCTCGGGCCTCTCCCATGCCCCGCCCTCCACGATGATAGCCATGGTTCTTATTGGCTGAGCTGTTTCCACTGATCCGGTTGGTGGGAGGACAGTGGGCGTGGCCAAAGGGGCGGGCTGATGGACAGACAGCTCTAGCGCTGCAGAAGAGAGACAGACAGGATGGAGTCAGTCTCATCAGCAGACAGACAGGATGGAGTCAGTTTTATAAGCAGACAGACAGCAGTTGTGTACTAGTACTTGTAGTACTTACAGCTGGAGGACAGTCCCTCGGGGCCGGTGGAGAGACGGATGACGTCTCTGTCTCCTTTCAGGACGAAGATCTCGTTGTCACAACACGAAACGGACACGATGTCTCCACTGCTGTCCAGAGCTCCTACTACCACCTGGAGTACACAAATACACACCTCATCATGTACTAGTACCTCATCACCATGTACACGAGTAGTACTACCACCTCATACTCAACCAGCACCACGACGTAGACGCTGTACTCCTTAACACGCCAAAAGTAGTGTTAGTACCTCGTTCAGACAGTCTAGGACATATATTATAGTGGTACGAGTACCTGTTCACACAGTATACTATAGTAGTACTAGTACCTGGTTGACACAGTCCAGGACGTACAGACTGTACTCGTTCCAGCTCAGGATCCAGCCCTCCTGCAGGAAGCAGCTCAGCAGACCCAGCTGTCTGTCTTCTGGACGGTACGCTCCCATTGGACCAGCACGAGGAAACAACTCAAACTGAGGAATCTGAGTCAGGCAGACAGGTAGACAGGTAGACAGAGAGAGACAGACAGAGAGACAGACAGACAGGTACAGTGGGTATTAACAGTAAATTGAGAAGAACTAATGGAACTTTGTTTTTTTCTGATTGGCTGATGAGTGGCTCCTCACGGGGGGGCGGGGCTTGATTCCTCCGTGGTGAGCAGCGCGACCAGCTCATGTCTTGCACTGCGGCACATTAAAGAGCCTGGAGTTTTTTTTCAGCGTGAGGAATACGATGTGTGGCGGGAGGGCGGGATTTAAGACCGAAATGCGTGACACTTGAGAGCCCTGAGCATTTGACCCCAGGTACTTGAGCTACGTCAGCTACATCCCTAACATGTGTTCAGTGTACCTGTGCGTTGAAGAGGGGTTTGAGCTGCCGGGTGTCCTCCACCTGTCCTCTGATGTCGGCCCTCCAGAGTCTGAGTCCAGGTCGAGCAGCAAACACCTGAACGTCGCTCTGTTTGCAGAGAGCCGGCAGGAAGCAGGCACCAAACCTGCCGCTGCTGAAACAAGAAGTGCTGTCAACACTTTGTACTTACACGGTGTGGACATGCACTGTATTGCATCTGTGGTAGCAGTAGTAGTACTAGTACTAGCAGTAGTAGTAGTAGTAGTAGTAGTAGTAGTAGCAGTAGTAGTAGCAGTAGTAGTAGCAGTAGTAGCAGTAGTAGTAGTACTAGTACTAGCAGTAGTAGTAGTAGTATCAGTAGTAGTAGTATTAGCAGTAGTAGCAGTAGTAGTAGCAGCAGTAGCATTAATAGCAGCAGTAGTATTAACAGCAGCAGTAGCATTAATAGCAGTAGCATTAATAGCAATAGTAGTAGCAACAGTAGTAGCATTAATAGCAGTAGCATCAGTAGTAGCATTAATAGCAGTAGTAGTAGCTTTAAAAGCAGTAGCATCAGTAGTAGCAGTAATAGCAGTAGTAGTAGTAGCATTAATAGCAGTAGGATCAGTAGGAACATTAATAGCAGTAGCATTAGTAGCATCAGTAGCAGTATATCACACCTCCTGCGGGGCTTGGTGCCCAGCTGCTGGACTTCCTGTGTCTGTGTGCAGTAAAGCAGAGACCTGTGCTGAGTGGAGACCAGCAGCACCTGGTGGCTGTACTCCATCTGAACCACACCTGAGGACTCCTCCAGCAGCAGCAGAGGGTTACACACCCCCTACAGACACACACACACACACACACACACACACACACACACACACACACAGTCAGGACATGTGTGCTATCTAGTCATATTCATTCATCATTGTACTCGCTGACTATACAATAACTGAGTATTAATCATATTATGGATGTTAAGTTGACTCTCTTTGTTTGAATGTTGTTGTGTTGCACCTGGTCCAGGTCCAGAGAGGAGAACACCACTCGCCCCTTATCGTCTCCAGAGAACAGCTTCATCCCGTTGGGGCTCCACGCCAAGCACGCCACCGACCCTTTATGCAGGCCCACCACGTCGAACCGCCTCAGCTGCAGACAGACAGGGAGAGAGACAGGTGAACACAGCTCTACAGGGAGACAGACAGGTGAGCACAGCTCTACAGGGAGAGAGACAGGTGAGCACAGCTCTACAGGGAGAGAGACAGGTGAACACAGCTCTACAGGGAGACAGACAGGTGAGCACAGCTCTACAGGGAGAGAGACAGGTGAGCACAGCTCTACAGGGAGAGAGACAGGTGAGCACAGCTCTACAGGGAGACAGACAGGTGAGCACAGCTCTACAGGGAGAGAGACAGGTGAGCACAGCTCTACAGGGAGAGAGACAGGTGAGCACAGCTCTACAGGGAGAGAGACAGGTGAGCACAGCTCTACAGGGAGAGAGACAGGTGAGCACAGCTCTACAGGGAGAGAGACAGGTGAGCACAGCTCTACAGGGAGAGAGACAGGTGAGCACAGCTCTACAGGGAGAGAGACAGGTGAGCACAGCTCTACAGGGAGACAGACAGGTCAAGGAGAAGTGGTTATTAGATGTTAGAAGGTCACGTTGGATTAGAAGCCTTTACTTCTGTCCAATCTGACAGAATTATGACATCACCTGTCTGAGACACACCTGTTTGTTTCGACCAGGAAGTGGAGACACCAGCTGGAAGACTGCAACTCGACCTGATGCTGTTCCCACGGCAACCAGATCATCAAAACAGCTGAGCAGCTTTACAGCTGTGATTGCATCACTCTTCCCCTGTTACACACACACGCGCGCACACACACGCACGCACGCACACACACACACACACACACACACACACACACACACACACACACACACACACACACCTTGAGGAACACTGGAACGCAGCACAATGCATGATGGGTAATATGGAGGTTCCTGGTTGCTCTTCTGGGTCGTGAGGGTATATGACAGGGTTATGAGGGTGAGGGTATATGGTAGGGTTGTGAGGGTATATGGTAGGGTTATGAGGGTGAGGGTATATGGTAGGGTTATGAGGGTGAGGGTATATGGTAGGGTTATGAGGGTGAGGGTATATGGTAGGGTTATGAGGGTGAGGGTATATGGTAGGGTTATGAGGGTGAGGGTATATGGTAGGGTTATGAGGGTGAGGGTATATGGTAGGGTTATGAGGGTGAGGGTATATGACAGGGTTATGAGGGTGAGGGTATATGGTAGGGTTATGAGGGTGAGGGTATATGGTAGGGTTATGAGGGTGAGGGTATATGGTAGGGTTATGAGGGTGAGGGTATATGGTAGGGTTATGAGGGTGAGGGTATATGACAGGGTTATGAGGGTGAGGGTATATGGTAGGGTTATGAGGGTGAGGGTATATGGTAGGGTTATGAGGGTGAGGGTATATGGTAGGGTTATGAGGGTGAGGGTATATGGTAGGGTTATGAGGGTGAGGGTATATGACAGGGTTATGAGGGTGAGGGTATATGGTAGGGTTATGAGGGTGAGGGTATATGGTAGGGTTATGAGGGTGAGGGTATATGGTAGGGTTATGAGGGTGAGGGTATATGGTAGGGTTATGAGGGTGAGGGTATATGACAGGGTTATGAGGGTGAGGGTATATGGTAGGGTTATGAGGGTGAGGGTATATGGTAGGGTTATGAGGGTGAGGGTATATGGTAGGGTTATGAGGGTGAGGGTATATGGTAGGGTTATGAGGGTGAGGGTATATGACAGGGTTATGAGGGTGAGGGTATATGGTAGGGTTATGAGGGTGAGGGTATATGGTAGGGTTATGAGGGTGAGGGTATATGGTAGGGTTATGAGGGTGAGGGTATATGGTAGGGTTATGAGGGTGAGGGTATATGGTAGGGTTATGAGGGTGAGGGTATATGATAGGGTTATGAGGGTGAGGGTATATGATAGGGTTATGAGGGTGAGGGTATATGGTAGGGTTGTGAGGGTGAGGGTATATAGTAGGGTTATGAGGGTGAGGGTATATGGTAGGGTTATGAGGGTGAGGGTATATGATAGGGTTATGAGGGTGAGGGTATATGATAGGGTTATGAGGGTGAGGGTATATGGTAGGGTTGTGAGGGTATATGGTAGGGTTATGAGGGTGAGGGTATATGGTAGGGTTATGAGGGTGAGGGTATATGACAGGGTTATGAGGGTGAGGGTATATGGTAGGGTTATGAGGGTGAGGGTATATGGTAGGGTTATGAGGGTGAGGGTATATGACAGGGTTATGAGGGTGAGGGTATATGGTAGGGTTATGAGGGTGAGGGTATATGGTAGGGTTATGAGGGTGAGGGTATATGACAGGGTTATGAGGGTGAGGGTATATGGTAGGGTTATGAGGGTGAGGGTATATGGTAGGGTTATGAGGGTGAGGGTATATGGTAGGGTTATGAGGGTGAGGGTATATGGTAGGGTTATGAGGGTGAGGGTATATGACAGGGTTATGAGGGTGAGGGTATATGGTAGGGTTATGAGGGTGAGGGTATATGGTAGGGTTATGAGGGTGAGGGTATATGGTAGGGTTATGAGGGTGAGGGTATATGGTAGGGTTATGAGGGTGAGGGTATATGGTAGGGTTATGAGGGTGAGGGTATATGATAGGGTTATGAGGGTGAGGGTATATGGTAGGGTTATGAGGGTGAGGGTATATGGTAGGGTTATGAGGGTGAGGGTATATGGTAGGGTTGTGAGGGTATATGGTAGGGTTATGAGGGTGAGGGTATATGGTAGGGTTATGAGGGTGAGGGTATATGGTAGGGTTATGAGGGTGAGGGTATATGGTAGGGTTATGAGGGTGAGGGTATATGGTAGGGTTATGAGGGTGAAGGTATATGGTAGGGTTATGAGGGTGAGGGTATATGGTAGGGTTATGAGGGTGAGGGTATATGGTAGGGTTATGAGGGTGAGGGTATATGGTAGGGTTATGAGGGTGAGGGTACATGATAGGGTTATGAGGGTGAGGGTATATGGTAGGGTTATGAGGGTGAGGGTATATGGTAGGGTTATGAGGGTGAGGGTATATGGTAGGGTTATGAGGGTGAGGGTATATGGTAGGGTTATGAGGGTGAGGGTATATGGTAGGGTTATGAGGGTGAGGGTATATGGTAGGGTTATGAGGGTGAGGGTACATGATAGGGTTATGAGGGTGAGGGTATATGGTAGGGTTATGAGGGTGAGGGTATATGGTAGGGTTATGAGGGTGAGGGTATATGGTAGGGTTATGAGGGTGAGGGTATATGGTAGGGTTATGAGGGTGAGGGTACATGATAGGGTTATGAGGGTGAGGGTATATGGTAGGGTTATGAGGGTGAGGGTAGATGATAGGGTTATGAGGGTCAGGGTGGTGGAGAGCTACTGCGGCACCTGGCTCTAAAATTGCCGGACGCCTCGCTCTCGTGAGATTATCATTAACCACGTGTGCATGACGTCAAAGCAAGGTGGACACAAATCTACCCAGCATGTATTGCACGGCGATCGCTGGCAACCTAATGTTAGTAGTCCTGATGGACGGCTTACACCTTCACGGTAGCTCCTCCCATAAGTATATGAATGAGTGAATGATGACATGATGACATGGTAGCTCCTCACAGTGTCCGCATTTCCCCCATGTTACCACGAATGTTTGAGTGGTGACAGAACAGGTGTAGACAGACTGAGCACCACAGAAGAAGAAGCGCTCTAACCTCCAGGCTGTACTTGTTCATGTGGGCGGGCCGTCGACAGTACAGGTAGAGCATGCCGATGCTGCTGCCCACCGCCAGGAAGTCACTGCTGCTGTCCAGGGCCGTCAGGTAGACCAGCACGGACCTGAACCCCCGCTGCACCTGCAGACAGATGGGTCCTTATCATCATCATCATCATCATCATCATCATCATCATCATGGCCAGACCTCTGGTCAGTACCTTGGCTGGGATGGCATTCAGCAGATAGTAGAGCGGGCAGAACTCCCTCAGGACGGAGGGCGAGGCCGCCATGGTGGACTCAGCTGGACCTGCAAGTTAAAAACATGAACATATGAAGTGACCAATAAAAAAGACTTTAAGGATGTCATTCACTTTCTGTCTGGAGTGGGCAGGACTTAGGCAATTCAACTGGACCCCTTTGCAGAATAGTAAAAAGTCATGTCAATTGGGTTTCTGCTGAATTAAGTTTGGTGTGACGTCATGAACTCTGCGCTTCATGTGACGTCATATCATCCTGCACAGTATAACGGAGTCTTCTTCCGGCTCTGTGGTCCCAGTCTGGGCTCATATTAAACTGGCCTCTAGCTGAATGGGGTTGGGTTCTTACCGTTAGCTCAGCAGCCTGCAAACACCCCAACAACAACAACAACAACAACAACAACAACAAACATGTCTCGTGAGCGCGCTCCTCAGACCGTGTTAGCTCGTTCCACCGGCGAGCTAGCACCAGAACCAGCTGGCTCACGTTAGCAGGAGGAAGACCGTGCGAGGCTTACTGAGAGCTGCTGTTGAGGTCCCGGATGTTATGCTGCTATGTTGCTATGCTGTCATGTTATGCTGTCATAATGTCATGATATTATACTGGTAATGAGCCGAGACGTCGCCCTGTTGTCTGTCTGACAGCCTCCATGTTGATCTGAGCTGCTGTCAACAAAGCGCGCCCCCTGCCGACAGCACGCGCTACTGCACCTTTTATCAATAGATGTTTATCGAGTTAAAATGTTTTTATTTCCGCTAAACCAGAGTTTCTGTCTTTGAGATGTTCGTTATTATCTTCGTCTCATGATACTTTTCATATATATATATATATATATATATATATATATATATATATATATATATATATATATATATTTTTTATTTTTTTTTAATGACTGACCGGAAGCGGAAACCATGTGACAGCTGGTTGTAAAACCTGGAGACTGGGTCTGTGTTTGTCGGACTGAGCTGATTGATTCAGAAGATGAAGATAACAAACCAGTCAAAACTCATTCCTCGCTCTTATATTGTGCCATATTTATTATGAGTAAATAGTGTCCTCTATCTGAATCCTGAGTCTGTCATAACGTGGATAAGTATTCGCCTCATAGAGTCCGGTCCGGTGCCCTTGTCCGGTCCGGTCCTCTAATCCAGTCCGGGACGTGCGCGCTCCCGCGTGCTGCTGACTGCTGAAGTAGGCTAGGTGTCCCACGGCTAGCCTTTGGCTGCTGCTCGTGTCCGCGCTAACGTTCACGGTGTCCTCCGGTTCTTCCGTAGTGCACACACAACCGATAACCGGGGGTTTATTCGAGGTTATCGATCCACGATCAGGTGGATCTAATCCACGAACTGGCACCAAGTCTGAGCTACGCTAACAGTTAGCCTCGCAGCCAAAATGGCGGACAACGAGGATGACAGCAGTTCGACCAGAACAATAACAGCCGCGGAGCCTCCGGGGGCCGCGGGCCAGCCCCCCGGTGCTGAGATTAGTTCAGAGTCAGTACCCGGTGCTGAGACCAGTTCAGAGTCAGTACCCGGTGCTAAGACCAGTGCAGAGTCAGCACCCGGTGCTGAGACCAGTTCAGAGTCAGTACCCGGTGCTAAGACCAGTTCAGAGTCAGTACCCGGTGCTGAGACCAGTTCAGAGTCAGTACCCGGTGCTGAGACCAGTTCAGAGTCAGTACCCGGTGCTGAGACCAGTTCAGAGTCAGTACCCGGTGCTGAGACCAGTTCAGAGTCAGTACCCGGTGCTAAGACCAGTTCAGAGTCAGTACCCGGTGCTGAGACCAGTTCAACGTCCGGGGCTCAGCTGGCGGACTTGTTGCAGAGCTACCCAGAAGAACAGAGCTTCCTGGTGGGCACAGACTTCAGCAGCCTGGGCCCGGACCTTGTGAACACCACCATCATCTACGTGCAGCCGGACGGCAGCCTGGTGGAGGGCTCCGGGCTGTCCCCCGAGGAGCAGCAGGCTCTGCTGGACCAGCTCACCAAGCAGCAGATTGTCCAGGTCTCAGACACCGAGGCGGCCCAGCTGCTCCAGCAGAGCCAGCTGGTCAAAACCATCCCGGTCCATAACACGGCTCTTGACCCGAGCCAGCTACAGCAGGTCATCAACCAGGTCGCCAAGTCTCACCAGCAGGTCCATGTGCAGGTCCCCACACCAACTGTAAAGCAGAAGGTCCAGGTCGCCACGCATGGTCTGAAACCGCTGGTTCAGGTTCCTCAGCAGAACTTAAAGCCCGCCACCCAGAACAATGCTTCCCAGCAGCTAAAGAGTGTCGCCCAGCAGGTCGCCCAGCAGGTCGCCATGCAGACCGGAAGCTCTGTGCAGGTGGTCCAGAAGAAGGTGAGTCAGAAGAAGATGAGGGTAGAGGGGGGTGTGAGGGTAGAGAGTTAGTTAGTAAAGGTGAGTTAGAGCTAGTAAAGGTGAGTTGGAGCTAGTAAAGGTGAGTTAGAGCTAGTAAAGGTGACGGTACATTAATACATTTGACATCGCTCTGATCACAGTTAAAACAAACAGCAGAAACTACATAGTTAAGGCTAAACTCTTTACCGGGTTAACCTTAACGTCTTTACTGGGTTAACCCATTCTGTTTACTGGGTTAGAGGTAACCCTATCCCCGTAAAGAGGTTCTCAGGAGAAAACCAGAGTGACACCATTTTGAGGTCTGGATTAGTGTGGACCTGGTTTGAGATTAAATGACCACTTTCACCAGAGATTAGATTTTCTGCTAATAATGCTCTAATTATATTGAACAGAAAGATGTTCTGGAGCTTTCGGGTCTATCGCGTGGTCTTCATCATCCGGTCACAGGTTCCTTTATCTGTTTTTTTGCTTTCTGTCCTTTCAGTCGGAGCCCGTCAGAATCCAGATCCAGGTTCCCCCCAAGAAGGAAGGGAGGTCTGTCTCGGCCCTCCAGCAGAAGAGTGTCGCGGTCAACAATCCACAAATGAAGCTTTCGGCCAACGGGAGCGTGAGCAGCGCTCAGATCATCCACATCCAGCCTGTTGTTGGTCAGCCGGGTCAGCAGTTCTTCCTGCAGCAGAACCCGGGGGACCCCCCCATCCAGCTGCTGCTGCAGAGCCCCGCCCCCGTCGTAGGATCTCTGCTCCCATTGGTCCACAAGCTTACAGGCCAGACAACATCGGCGTGCACCGCTTCCATCGGTCAGAAACCAGCAACGACCCCGATCAGAGTCCAGACCCCCTACGTCGCACAGGCCCCGCCCTCCTCCGGCCCGCTAACTAAAACTCCTGCTAACGGTGCGGCCGCAGGCGCCAGTAAGAGTCCGGGGAAACCACCTGCAGTCACCGCGCTGGTCCCAGTAGAGACCGCCACACCTGATGTCGCCCGACCTGCCACCGTGGCCCCGCCGCCAACAGCGAAGGACCGAGACCGGGAGAAAGAGAAGAAGGCGAAGAAGAGAGAGAAGAGGGCTGTGAAGGTCCAGACCAGATCTGGTCGAGTTTCCAGACCACCGAAGTACAAAGCCAAAGACTACAAGTTCATAAAGACAGAAGACCTAGCGGACAGCCACCAGTCCGACTCGGACGACTACTCCGATATGAGCGTGGAGGAGGAGGATGGCGGGAGGAAGGACGGCGCCGCCCCCGGCGTCTCACTCACCTACAGCCATAAGTCCCGGTCCCACCGCTGCCAGACGTGTGAAAAGGCCTACATCGGCCTCGGAGGCCTGAACCGGCACTACAAGCTGAACCCGACTCACGGAGAGCCCGACCTGCCCGACGACACACCGCACCCCCTCAGGGATGACGGCCAATCACAGGAGACGAAAATAGGAGGTGTTAGGGACGAAGAGGCAGAGGACGAAGAGGAGAAGGAAGTGGAGGAGACGAAGACGACAACAGAGGACAAACCTGTTGAGACGGCACCGAACAGAGTAAGAGACTCAGATATATGATGTACATGACCACTACCTGATTACTCTGGTTAACGGTACCCTCTGGTTAGCGGGTACCCATGTGTTGTGGGTAACTGACTAGTTAATACATAATCCGTCTGACTAGTCATTTACTAACTCTGGTTGTGGGTCTCCAGGTGGAGGGCGGCCCGGCATCAGCTGTAGGACTCAGGGGCCTCCACCCCAGAGGCCCTGGCAGGCCCCGAGGACGAGGGCGAGGCAGGGGGCGGGGCCGGGGGCGGGGGCGATCACTTGGACCGCCTCCTAAAGTGAGTACAGTCCGGTGCCACGGGCCCTGTATCACACCTGTCCAGAATGAAGGGTTCGTCTCATTGGTCGACCCCTTACAGGTGCCGGTGGGCGTCGTCAGTCGGCGGGGCCGTCGCGGTCGACCTCCGAAGCTCGCCGTCAATGTGGTCACCGCAGAGCAGCAGGTGGAGCGAAGACGAGACCGCCTGCAGGAGGTGAGAGGAGGAGGCGGAGGTGATGGAGGTGATGGAGGCCGACAGATGTGGCGTTAATAACCACTGTGTGTTCACAGCTGGTGGAGCAGTGTGAGGACGAGGAGCTGATGGACATCGTTCTGCCTCGTTTGACTAAAGTCTTGAGCCTGTGGGAGGTGCTTCTGGCAAAGGTGCACACACTCGTACAACACACTGCTAGAGGTCTCTCTCTCTCGTAGGCTAACGAGAAGACGCTATGTTCTTTGCATGTCGTCTCTGGTGGCTTCAGGTGGAGGGCAGCGGTCCTGCTCGGACTCGGTTTCCAGACATTTATCGTGAGTTTGAGTCCCTGCAGGCTCAAGTGAGGCAGGCGGCTCAGGATTACATCATCAGCCCGCAGGGCGGCGCTCTACCGCTGGAGGTCAGGAACATCGAGGTGAGTTCTGCTTCACACTCCTCTGGAGCTGGAACGTTCTGCTGTGGCTTTTAGTACTACACAGTACTACACAGCTGCTCGACTGTGCTGCGTGTTCCAGGTTGCCAGGTCTCTGGGGATCCTGGACGAGGTGAACAGGATGAAGGTGGTTCCTGGAGCATCTCCCAGCTCAAGTCTGACCAATAAGAACGTCCGATACATGGAGGTAAACACCGCATCAGTCAGATTGCTCTGGGGTCTTTGTTTGTGTGTTGCACAACTTCAGCGCCTGGTTTCAGAGACCTGTTGCTGATAGAAACAGGACTCTGGCAGCTAAACCGGATCCAGGTTGAGTTTCACTCAGAATCTGTTTCCCAGAATTCCAAGATGCTGCCGCCTTCCAAGAGATTCAAGATGGAGAACAGCGTCCCGATTCACCAGAATGGCATCGATAAGCACAAAACAGGTACTGGTCCCTACTGCACTGGTCTCTACCGGTCTCTACTGCGCCCATACTGCAGAGTATTACATACGACTACGGCCTGCTGTACTGCGTCCTACTATATCTCTGCTTGTTAATATCTGTAGGTCTACAATTTGAAATGGACTCATCATTCTTTATTTTCACTTTCCAAGATGTGACCCCTGTGGCCTCTGGGACATCCTCTCTGAAGCCCTGCTCGGTACCAGCTGGATCTAAGCTGCTGACCCCCAGTGCGGACCCTTCCTCCAGGTGAGGTGGCGGGGTGTCGTACACGGCCCCCAGGTGTCGTACCCGACCCCCTGTTGTGACCCACGGGTGGTGTGACCCCCGGGTGTCGTACCCGACCCCCTGGTGTGACCCCCGGTGTGACCCCCGGGTGTCGTACCCGACCCCGTGGTGTGACCCACGGGTGTCGTACCCAACCCCCTGGTGTGACCCCCGGGTGTCGTACCCGACCCCCTGGTGTGACCCACGGGTGTCGTACCCGACCCCTGGTGTGACCCCCGTGGTGTGACCCCCGGGTGTCGTACCCGACCCCGTGGTGTGACCCACGGGTGTCGTACCCAACCCCCTGGTGTGACCCACGGGCGGTGTGACCCCAGGTGTCGTACCCGACCCCCTGGTGTGACCCACGGGTGTCGTACCCGACCCCTGGTGTGACCCCCGGGTGTCGTACCCGACCCCCTGGTGTGACCCACGGGTGTCGTACCCGACCCCTGGTGTGACCCCCGGTGTGACCCCCGGGTGTCGTACCCGACCCCGTGGTGTGACCCACGGGTGTCGTACCCAACCCCCTGGTGTGACCCACGGGTGTCATACCCGGGCCCAGGTTTACCCGGCTGGTTTGATCTGAATGTGTTTCTCTGGTCCCTCAGCTCCTCTGGGTCCATCTCTGCTCTGCCGCCCTCCACTCAGGCTCCGCCCCCTGCCACGCCCATGGAGCTGACCCCAGGTGGAGACCAGGGGGCGGGGCCTCTGCAGACTAATGTCAAGGTAACGCCTTTACAGACGAACCAGGTCTTAAGCACCGGTGGCATCACGGTCCAAGTGAAGGAACTGGAGGAAACTCTGGGTTCAAGTCCCCAAACCAACACGGACTCAAAGAACCCCGAGTCCAGCCCGGCCCAGACGGTGGCTTCCTCTGAGCTGCAGAGCGCCTCCACCCTGGTCCAGTCCAGCTCAGCGGACCCCTGTGAGTCCAAAGAGCTTCAGGAGGGTCAAGAGATCTACATCCAGACCGAAGGCCTGACGGTCCAACTGGCAGAGCCCGGCGCAGACCGGATCGTCATTGTCAACGGTCCGGACGGGACCACCATGCACATCCAGACCCCAGAGGGCGTCCCGCTGGAGGCGGTCCAGGCCCTGCTGGGCATCGAGGCTTCGGACGGAGCCAAAGCTCCTCAGTGAACCTTGAACAGACTCTTGACTGAGCAAGACCAGACTCTGACCTGAACACGTCACCGATGTTGTAGGTGGTATTTCAACATTACACCTGTGTAACGGACACGGCGGCCTGAAGGGGGCGCTGAAGAGCTCCTGTTGGCTCTCTTCATCACACCGGATTATGCGTTCCCACAAAGACCTGAAGTTTTCCTCCCAGATCGTCAAGCATCAGAGCTGCTCCTCCAATTTACTATCTAATATTTACAGAAATGAAAACGTCTCAGATTTCTACAGATGACCTGGTCAATACATCCTGATCAATACATCGAGAGCTGCAGAATGTTGTGATTAAGCAGCTCCTTCTGGGCTACCAGTAACAAGTCGTATTTACCAGTTCAGCTCGAGTGGGCTGCTGGGTTCTCCGCTGGGTTCTCCGCCGGTTCTTCCTTCTGTTGTTTGTTAAGGAGTCTGCAGTGGCTGTACATTTGTAAAGTAGTCCCAGTGTTTCAGTAACTGAACATGTTCATTTCAATAGAAAGTGATTAGTTGGATGTTTATATGTAGGATATGAAAAACAAAGTTTAAAAGAAGTTGCACTATTTTATTACTTTTTATAAAACATGCATTTTCCAAATGTAACCTGGACATTTGTTCTGGTTGGATGGACATGAGTGTGAAAGGATTTGTCATGAAACATTTCATGTTCCTCCAATAAACCAACGTGACCAACTCCACTGTTTGTGTAACGTCTTCAGCAACGGCCAGGACCTCCAGGTCTGAGCCCGGCTCTACCAGGACCTCCAGGTCTGAGCCCGGTTCTACCAGGACCTCCAGGTCTGAGCCCGGCTCTACCAGGACCTCCAGGTCTGAGCCCGGCTCTACCAGGACCTCCAGGTCTGAGCCCGGCTCTACCAGGACCTCCAGGTCTGAGCCCGGTTCTACCAGGACCTCCAGGTCTGAGTCCGGCTCTACCAGTAAACGGGTTCAGAAGGTTCAGACCCGAGTGAAGAGGAGCTGAGGAAAGAGAGCCGATAGGAGCTCCTTCATGGAGCTGGAGCCTCCGACTACACCTTGAATAAAGAAAGCAGCACTTAAACGTCTCTTACTGAAAACACTTAGTGGTTTAACTTTGCTGATTGTTCTTTCTTGATTCTTGTTGTTCTGCGTTTGGTTGAATGCACTTAAAGTCAGCCTCTCTGGGTAAAAGCCTTAAAGTCAGCCTCTCTGGGTAAAAGCCTTAAAGTCAGCCTCTCTGGGTAAAAGCCTTAAAGTCAGCCTCTCTGGGTAAAAGCCTTAAAGTCAGCCTCTCTGGGTAAAAGCCTTAAAGTCAGCCTCTCTGGGTAAAAGCCTTAAAGTCAGCCTCTCTGGGTAAAAGCCTTAAAGTCAGCCTCTCTGGGTAAAAGCCTTAAAGTCAGCCTCTCTGGGTAAAAGCCTTAAAGTCAGCCTCTCTGGGTAAAAGCCTTAAAGTCAGCCTCTCTGGGTAAAAGCCTTAAAGTAAATCAGAAGCTCATACATCTGGCAGTTGAAGCGGTGCAGGAATCTCTGGGTTGCTGCTCCTCCTCTGGGTTGCTGCTCCTCCTCTGGGTTGCTGCTCCTCCTCTGGGTTGCTGCTCCTCCTCTGGGTTGCTGCTCCTCCTCTGGGTTGTTGCTCCTCCTCTGGGTTGCTGCTCCTCCTCTGGGTTGCTGCTCCTCCTCTGGGTTGCTCTCAGATCCAGTCCAAAGTGTCTTATTGAAACGATTCTTTTCTTCTTCTGCAGAAACTAAAGCAGCGTCTCATCTAATGAAGAGCAAGTCGCTTACAATAAATGATTTAATGTCAGAAAGGAAAACAGAACGTACACATTCATTTACACCTGATCCTGTTTACACCTGATCCTGTTCTACAAGCTGATGTATTAACAAGGAAAGTTCTCCACTGATTCCAACAGCTGGACTCTTTCCATGAATCTGGATTACATGGTCTAGAGCACATGGATCTGGATTACATGGTCTAGAGCACATGGATCTGGATTACATGGTCTAGAGCACATGGATCTGGATTACATGGTCTAGAGCACATGGATCTGGATTACATGGTCTAGAGCACATGGATCTGGATTACATGGTCTAGAGCACATGGATCTGGATTACATGGTCTAGAGCACATGGATCTGGATTACATGGTCTAGAGCACATGGATCTGGATTACATGGTCTAGAGCACATGGATCTGGATTACATGGTCTAGAGCACATGGATCTGGATTACATGGTCTGGATCGCATGGATCTGGATCGCATGGATCTGGATCATATGGTCTGGATCGCATGGTCTGGAGGACTGAAGGCATCAAAGGGGGTGGTGCCCGGTCTCCAGGAGCAGGGCCTCCAGCGCGAGTCTGGTCTGAGGGGTGATGAAGGGCTGGTGCAGCCAGCAGGACAGATACACCATGCAGAGGTCGGAGCTCACGCTGTGGGCCAGTTCCTGCAGGAGGGTCTGCTTCAGCTTCAGCTCCTGACTGAAGCTGTCCAACAGCATGCGAGACGACTCCTCTGAAACATGGAGAGGCACCACACAACCTCTGAAACATGGAGAGACACCACACAACCTCTGAAACATGGAGAGACACCACACAACCTCTGAAACATGGAGAGGCACCACACAACCTCTGAAACATGGAGAGGCACCACACAACCTCTGAAACATGGAGAGACACCACACAACCTCTGAAACATGGAGAGACACCACACAACCTCTGAAACATGGAGAGGCACCACACAACCTCTGAAACATGGAGAGACACCACACAACCTCTGAAACATGGAGAGACACCACACAACCTCTGAAACATGGAGAGACACCACACAACCTCTGAAACATGGAGAGGCACCACACAACCTCTGAAACATGGAGAGACACCACACAACCTCTGAAACATGGAGAGACACCACACAACCTCTGAAACATGGAGAGACACCACACAACCTCTGAAACATGGAGAGGCACCACACAACCTCTGAAACATGGAGAGACACCACACAACCTCTGAAACATGGAGAGACACCACACAACCTCTGAAACATGGGAAACAGGTTCAGGTGGACTCACTGAAGTGTCTGGCGGTCCAGCTGTGGAACAGAGTCCGGCCTCCAGGTCCAAACTGGAAGTGTTCCAGGTCCTGAAGGCCTTGCTGCGACGCCGTGAGACGCTCCATCTTCTTCACCACAACGACCTGCCGGGACGAAGACCAGAGTTGATCAACACAAACGTGTGTGTTACTATAACTACACTCCCTGAGCACAGACACACACATGTCAACACCAGCAATAAATGTTGTTACCATGACTACACTTCGTTATCAGGACTACATGTCGTTACCCTAACACAACTACACAACGTAACTACTACACAACTGCACAACGTAACTACTACACAACTGCACAACGTAACTACTACACAACTGCACAACGTAACTACTACACAACTGAACAACGTAACTATTACACAACTGCACAGCATTACGTAACACAACTCCACAACGCAAGAAAAGATCTTAGTCAAATGTAACGTCACCATTTTGTCCACGACGTCCTGCAGCTTGCAGCATTCGTCCTGCAGCTCTGCAGCTGCAGCCGCCTGCTGCGACCGAGCTGATGGAGCTGATGGAGCTGATGAAGCTGGTGGAGCTGATGGAGCTGATGGAGCTGATGGAGACTCTTCCTCTGCCAGCAGCTGTTCGCTCTGAGAACTGGATGAAAAACACTTTAAAACTTTTAAATCCACATTCAACTAAACTAATTGTACGTAATAGTGAAACTAGCTAGCTTCAGTGAACTAGCTCTATTAAATTAGCTTCACTAAACTAGCTTCATTAAACTAGCTTGACTTACCCAGATTGACTAACCAATCTTTATTTAACTCGTTTGACTAACCCAGCATGGCTAACCCATCTTGACCTAACTAGCTTGACTTAACTAGCTTGACTAACTCATCTTGACTCACCGGCTCAGTCTCATGTCCACCATGTTTCCTGCCACTCTGAATCCGTCATCGTTGAGTTTTTCCCACCTCAGCATCAGGTTGTGCCAGTCGGCTGCGTTATCTTTCATTTTTCGGGCACTTCCTGTGACAGCAGAGCACTTCCTGTTGACTTCACCTGATGAGACAACAACAACAACACATGGCATGTTTGTACAGTTCAATCAGTATTTATACATCAGAGAGGTTTGTGTTTTAGTCAGGATGAAGAGTGTTGATGCATATTCATCCTGACTAATTAATATTGTTATAAATATTATAAAGAGTCAGGATGACGAGTGTTGATGCATATTCATCCTGACTAATTAATATCATTTTATTGATTTGACAGTTTGATATATTTACTACTAATGTTGTTATTCTGGTTTAGTTTTTTACTGATCTGTTACATGTTCTAAATAAATAAATGAATAGAAATTAAATAAAAGAAAATAGATGTCACAGTCCATATCCATTAGTACATGACATAATAATAATTATAATAATAATTAGTATTAATCAGTGAAGAGAGGAGACGAGAGATGTTCCCTCACCTTCCATTCTTCTTCCTCTTCTTCTTCCTCTTCTTCTTCCTCTGTAGTTTAGTTTATCGACGAACTGCTCTGGCGCTCACGTTGACGGATCTCTTCTTCCTGCTTCTGCTCGTCTTCTTCTGTGGTGGATCTGCTCGTCTTCTTCTGTGGTGGATCTACTCCACAGCGCCTCCTGCTGATTGGTTATTTTCTTCACTCTCACTTGTTTTGAGGTTATTGATTATTAATCTTCGACAACATGAATCTGGTTAACATGTCTTTTATTCAGCGTTACTACAATGTTAATATATATAATATACACATACACATACTTGTGTGTATATTTAAATATATTTCTAAACACACAGAAACGTTCAGAGTGACACCTCCTCCTACAGACACAATCTTTTTTGTCACTGACGCAGCAGGAAGAAGAAGAGACGGAGTAGCAGGAGGAGAAGAAGAAGAAGAAGAAGAAGAAGAAGAAGAAGAAGAAGAAGAAGAAGAAGAAGAAGAAGAAGAAGAAGAAGAAGAAAAGACGGAGTAGCAGGAGGAGAAGAAGAAGAAGAAGA
>NW_027176207.1:23226431-23241431 GCF_023055335.1 Clinocottus analis | reverse complement strand
CTCGTTCTACAAACCGGACCCGAGCGACCCGACCCGGGTGCTGCAGCGGCCGGGTCCCCGTCTGCTGCAGCTGATCTCAGACCTGCAGGAACGGACCAATCACAGAGTCCGAGTCATCACGCGCTCACACAGAGAGCCGCTGTCCTGCCGCTGCGTCTGACCAACCCGTCAGAGAAGCTCCACCCGCCAGAGAAGCTCCACCCATCAGAGAAGCTCCACCCGCCAGAGAAGCTCCACCCATCAGAGAAGCTCCACCCATCAGAGAAGCTCCACCCGCCAGAGAAGCTCCACCCGCCAGAGAAGCTCCACCCGCCAGAGAAGCACCACCCGCCAGAGAAGCTCCACCCATCAGAGAAGCTCCACCCATCAGAGAAGCTCCACCCATGTCTTTTCTAGATGAACTGCGATTGCTGCCATCACTGGTGCATCATGGGTAAAGTTGCCCAACATGACCAGATGAAGCATCACAGGACACCAGAAAGTCCTGAAGACTCCGAGTCACATGACGAACAACCGTCGTGACACAATGTCCCCGAAAATTCTGGAAGTACGTAGAGCGAGTATGTAATGTAAAGTATTACATAAAGTATGTAAAGTATGTAAAACAAAGTGTCCCGTGAGTTTGTCACTACAGTCAAGGAAAAGTATGAAAGTAAAAAGTAGATTATAACAAGTGTTTTCTTTAGTTTTACAAATATAATTTTAATTGCATTGTTCGTGATTAAATCCTATAACCTGCAGTACGAGCTGTGTAACAGGAAGCAGCAGCCGCTACCATATAAGGTAACAAAGCTCCGGAGAACAGCTGCCGCTCTGCAGCTGCAGAGCAGCGTCAGAGGATCGATGAAGGTCAGACGGTCACACCGATCGTCTCCAGTTCACCTCGTGCAGGACGAGACCCTCGTCTTCTTCAGAGGAACATTTAGCTCAGTGATGAAGGTTCAGGTTCTTCCTCGCCGGTGTTTTTATACTTTATAGTTCAAGCAGTAGATTTCCGGTTCAGGAGGAACTACTTTACATCTGAATAAAACTTTAAGTCACCAGATACAGAAAAACAACTTTTATTTCCACATAAAAAGACTTCCTGTTTAGATATTTACAGCAGAAAAAACTGAATAAAATTTATATAAAAAACAAAAATAGTGTCTTTTCTTTGTGTCCATTATTCTGAAAGTCCTGAAGGCAGGCGCAACGGGCGGAGTCTCAGTGACCCAGAAAGGGGGCGGAGTCTCAGTGACCAAAAAAAGGGGGCGGAGTCTCAGCTTGCAGTTCACTCCGCCTCCTCTTTTAGTTTCTTCTTCTTTTTCTTCTTCTTGACACTCACAACCTGCACGAAGACATTAAAGTTTACAAATTATTTGTTATCAGCTGAGCATTAAAGGTTTTCCAGAAAATCTAATTAAAAAAAAGTTACTTCCTGGCTGAAGATAAGAACGTTATGATGGAAACGCGACATGCAAGTCACATGATCTTATAGCCCTGCTCACCTCACTGTCTAGCTCCGCCTCCTCAGGCACTGGCTCCGCCTCCTCCAGTTTTACCCTCTTTTTCTTCTTCTTCTTCTCCGGCGGCGGCGGCGTGCTGGGCTCCGGCTGCTCGTCGTCTCTCTTCCTCTGTGGAGACGTCACCGATTGGTCGACAGCTTTAGTCATCAACATTAGCGCGTCGTAACACATTAGCGCGTCGTAACACATTAGCGCGTCGTAACACATTAGCGCGTCGTAACACATTAGCGCGTCGTAACACATTAGCGCGTCGTAACACATTAGCGCGTCGTAACACATTAGCGCGTCGTAACACATTAGCGCGTCGTAACACATTAGCGCGTCGTAACACATTAGCGCGTCGTAACACATTAGCGCGTAAACCTGCATGCGGTACCTTCGCTGGCGGGTCACATGACTCTGCAGACGCCTTCTCAGTCGCCTTGGAGACGCTGTCGATCAAAAACAATTCAATGTCATTTTACCTGAAGCTGCACAGCGATGACGTCATCACTTTGTTTAGTTTGATAACGAGAAGACCCAGCTTGCTGTACTGGGACCAGCTCACCTGTAGTCCACGTACTGGCTCTTCCAGTCGCTCGGCGTGCTGCCGTTGGCCTTCCCGTGTTTGTCCAGCAGTCCTTTCTGGATCATCATCTTCTTCTGGCTCGCCTGCAGACAAGCAGCCGTTAGCCACAGAGACACACCCACAGACACACCCACAAGGAGGCGGGGCTTACCTTGGGCCCCAGACCCCACTTCCTGGGATACGTGTCCCTCTCCATGATGACCCTCTTGATCTTGGCCACTACGCCGTGGTCACAGGTGGAGATGACGGCGGTCGTCATCAGAGCGACGGCTGCAGGCGAAGACGTTCGCATCGTTAGCGAGTTTGTCATGCTAGCTAGCTAGCGGTCCACATCTAGAACCCTCAGCCATCAGAATAGGGTGATAGATAGCAGGTCATCACGGCCCGAGAGCTACTGCATCTACTCTGCTCATCATGTGGCTTACACACACACACACACACACACACACACACACACACACACACACACACACACACACACACACACCTGAGCAGATTGCCTCCCCCTTTGTCGTGATGATCACGATGTCCTGGTTCATCTCGATGCCGTCCTCGTAGCGCAGGACGCCCGGCAGCATGATCTTCGCCCCGTAGCAGATGGCGTTCACCTGGAAACAGTCGGAGGCCCTCAGGTGAGTCACAGTGATGACATCACTGGCACATCAACAGAAACAGCATTGATGAAGACTCACCGCGCTGTCCTTCATCACCAGCCTCTTGTAGGACACCAGCAGCTTCTCCAGCGGGAACACGACGCGCCGCAGGTACGTCTCGTCTTTGTTGTGGTCGAACTGCCACTGAGCGTCCAGCACGTCGTGCATCGTCACCATGTGGTCCTGAAACAGGTGCGGGGTCACGATGATATCATGATTATGTCGCGATGTCAGCAGCCTCGAGGCTTCGCAGACACTAAGATGATGTCATCGAGCCTCTGCTGCAGCTTTCTGTTCCAAAGATGAATTAACAGGCCGGCACTGAGCAGCAGGCCTGTACTCAACACTGTGGACAGGAAGTGACCTCACAGGAAGAGATGCTAACCTTCTCTCCCAGCACTCCAGACCGGACTCTCCTCAGCTCCTGCATCTGACCTCCGACCCCGAGCATCAGACCCATGTGGACACACAGCGTCCGGATGTACGTCCCGGCCTCGCAGCTCACCCAGAAGATCCCTGAGAGCAGAGGGCGCGACATCAGAGGGCGCGACATCAGAGGGCGCGACATCAGAGGGCGCGACATCAGAGGGCGCGACATCAGAGGGCGCGACATCAGAGGGCGCGACCCCAGAGGGCGCGACCCCAGAGGGCGCGACCCCAGAGGGCGCGACCCTAGAGGGCGGACCTACCTAATCTCCTCTCTGGGTCGTATTCGATCAGCTTGCTCTCGTAGATCGTTCGGACTCTGAGTTGTCGTTTCACGGCGGCGATGAGCGGCGGCCGCTGGAACAACGCACCAGTCAAGTTCTCCAGCGCCTGCAACACAAAGCCAGTTAGTCACATGACCGACAGGCGGCCAATCAGAGCGGGCGTTCAGACATCACGAGATTAACGAGCTCCACACGTCTCACTCACCCGGGCGAGAGTGTGAGCGCTCTCTATGGCATTGTGCAGCCGAACGATGCCCACATACTCTTTACCTGCAACACACAGAGAGCAGTGAGGGGGGCTGCTGGGTTTACTGACACACACACACACACACACACACACACACACACACACACACACACACACACACACACTAGTGTGTCTCTGCGTACCGGCGCTCTGCTGGGACTTCACCAGCCGCGTGGCGCGGTCCACGCACACGATGAGGCAGCCGGTGACTTTGGGGTCCAGCGTGCCGCTGTGCCCCGTCTTCTCCACGCGCAGGATCCTGCGGATCCACGCCACCACCTCGTGGGACGACGGGTTGGCCGGCTTGTCCAGGTTGATGAAGCCCGACCTGCCGGGAAGTAGCGCTAGAGGTTAGCATAGCATTAGACAGCCCCGGGGTTGGCGTAGCCCCAGTGTTAGCTTAGCATTACCTGACATAGTCCTGGATGCTCCTCTTCAGCGGGTTGCTGCCGTTGGGCAGCGGCGTGTAGTGAGCCGTCCGGATGTTCAGCTTGTCAAAGTTCTACAAGAGTTACGTAAATTACTTCTTTGTAGTTTATTTGATAGAATTGTTGGTATAACATCAGAGCCTTTGTGTGGTCAGAACCGTTAAATCGTCTCGGCAGCACTCCGTCGCAGCGGTTTCTCCGGCACGGCATCGGACCGCCGACAGAACGTCGAACAGCGCCGGCACCGCGACTGAGGCCGCGCTGCGACAAGACGGCCGCTCAGCGAATGGATAAACTTTTTCATCACATCACACGACTGCAGCAGAACGGGAGCCAACGGCTAACAGCTCGTACCTTAAGCAGCAGCGGCCACTGCGACGTGTCCAGAGACGCCACCCGGGACTCCGGCTTGATCAGGAAGTCCTCGCTCTGCTGGATCTCCTAAAGGGACAACACGTTACACACCGCTGCGCAGACACACTGATGACGTGTTGACATGAAACAGCAGTCACTAAATAGTCCATTTGACCATTGAACTCACCCCGATGTCGTCATCCCCGACTCTCCTGCTCCTTCTCTTCTTGCTGGACGCTGAGGAACACACGCAGCTTTTAGCACGGACCGTTTAATATGGAACACACGCAGATTTTAGCACGGACCGTTTAATATGGAACACACGCAGATTTTAGCACGGACCGTTTAATATGGAACACACGCAGATTTTAGCACGGACCGTTTAATATGGAACACACACAGCTCTTAGCACGGACCGTTTAATATGGAACACACGCAGCTCTTAGCACGGACCGTTTAATATGGAACACACGCAGCTTTTAGCACGGACCGTTTAATATGGAACACACGCAGCTCTTAGCACGGACCGTTTAATATGGAACACACGCAGCTCTTAGCACGGACCGTTTAATATGGAACACACGCAGCTTTTAGCACGGACCGTTTAATATGGAACACACGCAGCTTTTAGCACGGACCGTTTAATATGGAACACACGCAGCTCTTAGCACGGACCGTTTAATATGAAACACACGCAGCTCTTAGCACTGACCGTTTAATATGGAACACACGCAGCTTTTAGCACGGACCGTTTAATATGGAACACACGCAGCTTTTAGCACGGACCGTTTAATATGGAACACACGCAGCCGCCAACACGGACTAAAACCGGTTAATGGGAACACAACAGTAGTCTCAGAACACTACGTGACTCCGACTGTAACTGTGAGATCACGTGAACAGGAAGGAGCCGCCACGTGGCCTCGGACCACACGTGGTAGTTAGCACGATGCAGCTAACAAGGCTAACGGACCAGTGATCCACTGAGACCTGCAGGGACATTTGATATTATAATACAATATGATATATAATCACACATTAAAACACGAGCTGCTCTGCGGGGCCTGCGGGGGCCGTGAACAGTTCCTGCAGGACCCGCGTGGAAGAGGTCTGCGTGGGTAGATATCTACGGATCCGTCTCAGGGTGGTGGTTCGCTGTTGAAAGCAGCCGATAGGAGAAGCACGCGCGCCCTTCAGGACCCGCGCGGGTCCCGTTCACGGGCCCTGCAGGACCCGCGCGGGTCCCGTTCACGGGCCCTGCAGGACCCGCGCGGGTCCCGATCACGGGCCCTGCAGGACCCGCGCGGGTCCCGATCACGGGCCCTGCAGGACCCGCGCGGGTCCCGATCACGGGCCCTGCAGGACCCGCGCGGGTCCCGATCACGGGCCCTGCAGGACCCGCGCGGGTCCCGATCACGGGCCCTGCAGGACCCGCGCGGGTCCCGATCACGGGCCCTGCAGGACCCGCGCGGGTCCCGTTCACGGGCCCTGCAGGACCCGCGCGGGTCCCGTTCACGGGCCCTGCAGGACCCGCGCGGGCCGCTGCGTATCTGCTGCTTTGTATATCAACACCGCCATCGAGGACCTCGAGACTAATCAAGTCAATAACGACCCATGCGGCATGCTGACATGACGTCATAGTCCAGCAGAGATAAAGAGTCCCGAAGACGCTGCGCTCACCTTCTGTGTCCGCCATCTTCCCAGAGAGACTGAAGAGAGACGGAAGCTGCAGGCTCCTCCCCCTTCTTATGCTCCTTCTTCTTTTACGGTTTGACTAAAGGACTATGAGCCTACGTCACCAGAGCTTTACGCCACCTGCCGGAGCGGAGTGTGTATTACGTACATCTGAACGATGCTATGACGTCTATAGTTAGTCCTGGACCAGGTCTATAGTTAGACCTGGACCAGGTCTATAGTTAGACCTGGACCAGGTCTATAGTTAGACCTGGACCAGGTCTATAGTTAGACCTGGTCCAGCCTCTGGACATGCTGCTATAGGTCCAGCCTGCTGGAGGACGTGTCAGGATACACTGAGCTCCTCTTCTCTCTCCTTCTGGATGAATTCATGTCTTCAAAGCACATTAATAACTTTACTTCTTCCTCGTCTCAAGGTTCCATGGATCGTCGTTCCTTCTGGTCACATGACTTCTCTTCTGGGATCTTCTGTTCTTCCTGAAGGTTCTTCCTGATCTGAGGTGAGTCCTGACTGTAAAACCCACAGGGAGTTTGTACTTTGTGTTTTTGGGCTGAACTAAATAAATTGAGTTACTCTGTGTGTTGCTCTAAAGTTATAAGCCATAAAGAGTCAAAGCATGTTTTTAATAGTTATAATAAGTCATAAAATCACAGAAACTCATTGAACTTCTCTTGAGAGTTTTATTAGAAACATGAGAAGCAGAACTGGATGTTTAGAGTCCAACATGAAGTCTGAAGGTCTGAAGAGCAACACATGTGACCTCATGACCCCGTGACCTCGTCACCACAGACACACATCAGTGTTACGTTTCATCAGCAGCTGCTCAGAGGCTGCGTGAGAGGAGCGCAGTGCGGTCAGAGACTTCCTGCTGCTCTTTCACAATAAAAGCTTCATAGAGAAAAAGCACATGGCGTTTTTTATTGTGAAGCAACTTCAGGAACATTGAATGTTTAACTGCTGGTTGACTGAGAGGTTGACGGACAGCTGAGGGGTTGACGGACAGCTGAGAGGTTGACGGACAGCTGAGAGGTTGACGGACAGCTGAGAGGTTGACGGACAGCTGAGAGGTTGACGGACAGCTGAGGGGTTGACGGACAGCTGAGAGGTTGACGGACAACTGAGAGGTTGATGGACAACTGAGAGGTTGATGGACAGCTGAGTCAGTGGTCAGGCGGCGCTGGAGACGGCCAACTTCTTCAGGTGATCCATGAACACCTGCAGGCTCACGTCATCTGTCAGGATGGGGGCTCCAGACTCCTGCAGGGGCAACGTATTGCTCAACTAAAGGAGTACATGCAGCAACACATTGCTCAACTAAAGGAGTACATGCAGCAACACATTGCTCAACTAAAGGAGTACATGCAGCAACACATTGCTCAACTAAAGGAGGCTCACCTGTCCCCAGGTGTACATGTTGTTGTGGGTCTGGGACGGATTCACCTTGGAGAGCAGGAAACGGGCCTGGAAATCATCATCATCACCATCTCCATCATCATCATCACCACCATTATCATCACCATCATCATCATCATCACCATCATCATCATCACCATTATCATCACCATCATCATCATCACCATTATCATCACCATCATCATCATCATCATCATCATCACCATTATCATCACCATCATCATCATCATCACCATCATCATCATCACCATCATCATCATCACCATTATCATCACCATCACCACCATTATCATCACCATCATCATCATCATCACCATCATCATCATCACCATTATCATCACCATCATCATCATCACCATTATCATCACCATCATCATCATCATCACCATCATCATCATCACCATTATCATCACCATCATCATCATCATCACCATCATCATCATCACCATCATCATCATCACCATTATCATCACCATCACCACCATTATCATCACCATCATCATCATCATCACCACCATCATCATCATCATCATCATCACCATCATCACCATTATCATCACCATCATCACCATTATCATCATCATCACCATTATCACCATCACCATTATCACCATTATCACCATTATCACCACCACCATGTTGTACATAATGTAAATAACACACGATATTGGGTTTTATTGTATACAGTACATCTAATAGTACATCTAAAATCTAATAGTATATATATATATATATGTATATATATATATATATATATATATATATATATATATATATATATATATACACATATATATATATATATATATATACACATATATATATATATATATATATATATATATACATATATATATATATATATATATATGTATATATATATATATATATATATATGTATATATATATATGTATACATATATATATATGTATATATATAGTAAATATATATAGATGTATAGTGCATAAGCATTGCACATTGTGCGTAAAGTATATAAATATCAGAGCACATGGTTATTGAGGCATAGTCCACATGTAGAGATGTAGAACACATAAATACATAAACACAGGCAGCTGTGTGCTACGTGTTAGCGGCTACGTGTTAGCGCCCCCACCTGGCTGCCTCCGTGCTCCGTGTCGATGTATCTGGGCATCGGGAAGCGAGTGTGCAGCAGCTCCTGGGCGTCGTCCACCGGAGCCTGAAGGAGGTGTCTGAAGTTCTCATACTCAGGCAAGTCCTGATAACCAGCCTTCCTCCACTGAGCTACAGTCTGACAGACAGAGAGCAGGGATTAGTGACTCTAACCAGCACTGAGCTAGAGCCTGACAGACAGAGAGCAGGGATTAAACCATATTTAATGTCTAGGATCTACTCAGGGACAAGAGTGAGAAGTTCCTCATACAACCACAAACATCACTATTGTTTCTCTGAGAAATATATGTGTACTCGGCGTGTACTCGGCGTGTACTCGGCGTGTACTCGGTGTGTACTCGGCGTGTACCTCTCCGTGGTAGATGAGGATTTGGAAGAAGGTGTCCATCAGAAGGATCCGGTCCGGAAGGATGCTGCTGCTGTCCAACAGGACCGGCTGAGACACAAACAAACATGATGCACTTAAAACTTATTAATAAATCAATTCTCTGAGAGAGTTTCAGGAGCAGCACATTTATCCATCATGACCACCAGGGGGCGACTCCTCTGGTTGTATAGAAGTCTATGCTTCATGTGTTAAAGCTGCATTCTCTCTCCTGACCACCAGGGGGCGACTCCTCTGGTTGTATAGAAGTCTATGCTTCATGTGTTAAAGCTGCATTCTCTCTCCTGACCACCAGGGGGCGACTCCTCTGGTTGTATAGAAGTCTATGCTTCATGTGTTAAAGCTGCATTCTCTCTCCTGACCACCAGGGGGCGACTCCTCTGGTTGTATAGAAGTCTATGCTTCATGTGTTGAAGCTGCATTCTCTTTCCTGACCACCAGGGGGCGATTCCTCTGGTTGTATAGAAGTCTATGCTTCATGTGTTAAAGCTGTATTTTCTCTCCTGACCACCAGGGGGCGACTCCTCTGGTTGTATAGAAGTCTATACAAGTGACTCTACTTCTCTCTTGATGTATTCCCTCAGTAAACATTGTAAACATGAGTTTATGTCTCAATCTCTAGTTTCTAGTCTTCTTCTATACAGCCTGATGTCATTTAGTACGTTATGGTCTGTTAGAGTCAAACAGACCATAACATATGTGGACTTACTGTCTATTATTGGTGCTTGCATGTTCCTGTGTACAGGTGCTTGCATGTTCCTGTGTACAGGTGCTTGCATGTTCCTGTGTACAGGTGCTTGCATGTTCCTGTGTACAGGTGCTTGCATGTTCCTGTGTACAGGTGCTTGCATGTTCCTGTGTACAGGTGCTTGCATGTTCCTGTGTACAGGTGCTTGCATGTTCCTGTGTACAGGTGCTTGCATGTTCCTGTGTACAGGTGCTTGCATGTTCCTGTGTACAGGTGCATGCGTAGGTGCAGAAGTACCTCAGGTGGTCCATTGAAGGAGTACGCGTAGAGCACCGGCTGGATCATGATGAGCGCCTGCGTCAGGTCCTGTCTGTTGAACTGGTGTCTGTAGTATGAACTCTCATCTGGACTGTTGTTGAACACTTGAAGGAACGGAGAGCGGCGCAGGTGGAACATGAACTGGAAACATCAACACAGGTAACCAGGTCAGCCACAAGTAACTCGGTCACCTACAGGTCACCTACAGGTCACCTGCAGGTCACCTGCAGGTCACAAGGTGACCCACAGGTCACACAGTAGGAGATGGAGAACAGCATTATGGGATGTGGCTCACCTGCGGGTAGAGGGAGAAGGTCTCAGAGAACCTGAAGGAGTTGGGATCATCTTTGTGGTAATCTCCAAACTTCTGACACTGAACGGAACCAGAAGCTCATTGACTCACATTATGATTATTATGAACCACAACCACAACAACAACAACCACAACCACAACCACAACAACAACAACAACAACAACAACAACAACAACAACAACAACCACAACCACAACCACAACAACAACATGCGTTACCAGTCTGATGAGCTGTCTGTCGAGCCACCGGAGGACGTCCGGCCCCTCCTCCGTCTCCGCCCGGTACACCGACAACCTCGCCATCAAGATGGCCGCCGCCTCCTGGTCGAAGGACGCCGCGATGCTCTGAATCTGAGTCTGAGCGTCTGCCCAGCTGGAGGAGGGACTGGTGTTACTGGTGTACTGGTGTTACTGGTGTACTGGTGTACTGGTGTTACTGGTGTTACTGGTGTACTGGTGTACTGGTGTTACTGGTGTACTGGTGTTACTGGTGTTACTGGTGTACTGGTGTACTGGTGTTACTGGTGTACTGGTGTTACTGGTGTACTGGTGTTACTGGTGTTACTGGTGTACTGGTGTACTGGTGTTACTGGTGTTACTGGTGTACTGGTGTACTGGTGTTACTGGTGTACTGGTGTACTGATGTACTGATGTACTGGTGTTACTGGTGTACTGGTGTTACTGGTGTTACTGGTGTACTGGTGTACTGGTGTTACTGGTGTTACTGGTGTACTGGTGTACTGGTGTTACTGGTGTACTGGTGTACTGATGTACTGATGTACTGGTGTTACTGGTGTACTGGTGTTACTGGTGTAACCAGTGTGTGCTTGTGGTGCAGTGGATTGTGTGAAAGTGTGTTGTTGAGTCGGTCTGTGACAAACTCCAGGAACTCGTGTTCCTCCTGATGTGACGATACGACTCACTGAAGGCCGAGCTCTGAAACCACAGCCCGCCACTGATGTGTGCATGTGTGTGTATAGGTGTGTGTGTGTGTGTGTCTATAAGTGTGTGTGTGTATAGGTGTGTGTATGTATTAGTGTGTGTGTGTGTGTGTATGTATAGGTGTGTGTGTGTGTGTGTGTGTGTGTGTGTGTACCTCCTCGCCGTGGTGGTGACTCTGACTCGTCTCTGTCCTGATGAATGTTGGTATTGCGTAACAAACTGGATCGCTCCTCGGCCGCCCTGAGGGATCGGAGCGTTGTGCTGCAACAAGACCAGCACACATGAGGACCTGGTCCTCTCTAGTCTCCTTCTAGTCCTGGTCCTCTATAATCTCCTTCTAGTCCTGGTCCTCTATAGTCTCAGTCTAGTCCTGGTCCTCTATAGTCTCAGTCTAGTCCTGGTCCTCTATAGTCTCAGTCTAGTCCTGGTCCTCTATAGTCTCAGTGTAGTCCTGGTCCTCTATAGTCTCAGTCAAGTCCTGGTCCTCTATAGTCTCAGTCTAGTCCTAGTCCTCTATAGTCTCAGTGTAGTCCTGGTCCTCTATAGTCTCAGTGTAGTCCTGGTCCTCTATAGTCTCAGTCTAGTCCTGGTCCTCTATAGTCTCAATGTAGTCCTGGTCCTCTATAGTCTCAGTCTAGTCCTGGTCCTCTATAGTCTCAGTGTAGTCCTGGTCCTCTATAGTCTCAGTGTAGTCCTGGTCCTCTATAGTCTCAATGTAGTCCTGGTCCTCTATAGTCTCAGTGTAGTCCTGGTCCTCTATAGTCTCAGTGTAGTCCTGGTCCTCTCTAGGATGTGGACAGACCCAGATTCACTTGACCTGAGACCACTGCACCACATGTGAGCAGCTGCTCTGTGGTGACGGCTGTAACCTTCAGACTGACCTCAGACCAGCTAGAGGTCAAAGGTCAGAGGTCGCACCTGGTTCACCACCTCAAAGTAAAGCGCCAGCGTGGTGCTGGGATCCAGACCGCAGACCTTCCACTGACACGTTCCTCCTGTCCCGATCTCCTGTAGCACACACACACACACACACACACACACACACACACACACACACACACACACACACACACACACACACACACACACACACACACACACAGGGTAAGGATGCAGTACTGTGTGCTGCTACACTGGTGCTGCTATACTGGTGCTGCTGGTACGTACGTTCTCAGACACACAAGGTCCTTTGGCGCTCAGAGACACACACGGGCCGATGGCTCCAGATACTTTGATCTCTCTGGAGGTCTAAAACAAAAGACCGGTGATGATCAATCCGCCTGATTGCTCCTCATGATCAGGATCCGGTCTGAGGGTTTGGTACCTTGACCTCCAGCGTGGCGGCGAAGGCCATCTTGAAGGAGCCCTGCTCGTCCTTGGTGAAAACCCTCTGGAAGGTCTGCTTGAACAGAGACGTGTTGAAGGAGTCGGCCATCACCAGGTACCCTCTGCAGAGCACACAGCACACCTGTGGTTCTACTTCCCGTTCTGTGTCCTCGCCTGTGTGTTTGTGTGTGTTTGTGTGTGTGTGTGTACCCGGTGTAGTTGGCACAGCACTTCATCTCCAGCAGGCCGGTCTGATCCAGAGCACAGGCGTAGATGTCGATGATGTGACCGTTAGAGGACGCTCTGTTAGCGAGAGACTCGTAGTGCTGCAACACACACACACACACACACACACACACACACACACACACACACACACACACACACACACACACAGTAAGTCAGCGTGTGGCCCCAGCCTGACCTCGTGACCTCGTGACCTCTACTCTGACCTTGGTGGCTTTCTTCATGAACTTGGCGTTGTCCTTCTCCAGGTCGTGCCAGGACCTGATGGGGGTCTTCAGCTCGTCCCCCACCACCATGCCGGGGCCCTGCGTGGCCGGGCCGCCGATGAAGGTCATGACCCGAGCGCCCGTGTTGGGGAAGGTGCACTGTGGGTAAAAACACAGATCCTGAGCGACATGAGGCCGACCTCTCGGTGCTGCTGCGGAGCGCCGGTGGCCCCTCCCACCTCCAGCAGGCCCACGGCGATGGACATGGCCACGCCCAGCGAGCGCAGGGGCCGCTTCCCCTGAGTCACGGGCCAGGGGTCCCGCTGCAGCTCCCCCAGCAGGTCCGTCAGGTTCATGTCGATCTTCTGCACCGGCTGCAGGAACCTGAAGGAACAGGGAATGCATCTCAAGAACCTGAAGGAACAGGGAACGCATCTCAAGAACCTGAAGGAACAGGGAACGCATCTCAAGAACCTGAAGGAACAGGGAACGCATCTCAAGAACCTGAAGGAACAGGGAACGCATCTCAAGAACCTGAAGGAACAGGGAACGCATCTCAAGAACCTGAAGGAACAGGGAACGCATCTCAAGAACCTGAAGGAACAGGGAACGCATCTCAAGAACCTGAAGGAACAGGGAACGCATCTCAAGAACCTGAAGGAACAGGGAACGCATTTCAAGAACCTGAAGGAACAGGGAACGCATCTCAAGAACCTGTACCAGAAACAGACGTGTTGTCCAGAACTCACTGAAGACTAAGACCCTGTTGAGGTCCAGGTCCTGGATGAGGATGTCGACGTCTCATAACCGTGAGAATTTTATGCTGCAATATCCATGTTGTGAGCGCTACTTGCGTCTATAGTTAGAGCTGGTTCAGGTCTATAGTTAGGACTGGTTCGGGTCTATAGTTAGGACTGGTTCAGGTCTATATGTGTGTGTGTGTGTGTGTGTGTACCTGTTGGACTGAGGCTGTTGGGCTGGTTGAGCTCCTCGTCCCTGAGTGGCTGGAGGTTTGGTCAGTCCCAGCATCTCCTACAAACACAGCTGGTTAGAACTGTTGATGCAACATTGCCGCTACCGCCCCTGGGTTAGGAGGACCAGGACACCTGGTAACGAGGCCCAGGACACCTGGTAACGAGGCCTGGAGGGGTAGTCTAGATGAGGGTGAGGTCTAGATGAGATGAGGGTGAGGACTAGGTGAGGTGAGAGTGAGGTCTAGGTGAGGTCTAGGTGAGGTGAGGTCTAGATGAGGTGAGGGTGAGGTCTAGGTGAGGTGAGGGTGAGGTCTAGGTGAGGTGAGGTCCAGATGAGGTCTAGGTGAGGGTGAGGTCTGGGTGAGGTCTAGGTGAGGTCTAGGTCTAGGTGAGGTATGGTGAGGTATGGTGAGGTCTAGGTGAGATCTAGGTCTAGGTGAGGTCTAGGTGAGGTATGGGTGAGGTCTAGGTGAGGCCTAAGTCTAGGTGAGGTATGGGTGAGGTCTAGGTCTAGGTAAGATCTTGGTAAGGTATGGGTAATGACTAGGTGAGGTCTAAGTCTAGGTGAGGTATGGGTGAGGTCTAGGTCTAGGTGAGGTCTAGGTAAGGTATGGGTAATGACTAGGTGAGGTCGAGGTGAGGTATGGGTGAGGTCTAGGTCTAGGTGAGGGCTAGGTGAGGTCTATGTGACGTCTAGGGCTAAGTGAGGTCTAGGGCTAGGTGAGGTCTAGGTGCGGTCTAGGTGAGGTATGGGTGAGGTCTAGGTCTAGGTGAGGTCTAGGTGAGGTATGGGTGAGGTCTAGGTCTAGGTGAGGTCTATGTGAGGTCTAGGTGAGGTCTAGGGCTAGGTGAGGTCTAGGGCTAGGTGAGGTCTC
>NW_027176207.1:23216431-23221431 GCF_023055335.1 Clinocottus analis | reverse complement strand
TTACCCTGATCGTTCATGCTGTCCATGATGGTCATCAGCTTCTTCAGTCGAGCCATGGATTCCTGCTCGTTTCCTTTACTCATGAAGTCTGTACCGAACCCAGGAATCATCCCCTGAACGCACCACAGACAGTCTCAGTAGTGCCTCCATTACAAAGGCAACGACCACAGGGTCACATGACCCCCACCTGAGACACATGACCCCCACCTGAGACACATGACCCCCACCTGAGACACGTGACCCCCACCTGAGACACGTGACCCCCACCTGAGACACGTGACCCCCACCTGAGACACGTGACCCCCACCCCCCACCTGAGACACGTGACCCCCACCTGAGACACGTGACCCCCACCCCCCACCTGAGACACGTGTCTCAGGTGGGGGGTCATGTGACCCATGAGTGAGAGGTGGTGAGTGGTTACCATAATCTGTCCGAAGGGGCCCATCTTCATGATGTTCTGGAACTGCTCGTACATGTCTCTGAGGGTGAACTGACCTGCAGGTAAAAAGGACACAAAGCGTGTTTAGGGGGAGTTATAGGACACAAAGCGTGTCTAAGGGGAGTTATAGGACACAAAGCGTGTCTAAGGGGAGTTATAGGACACAAAGCGTGTCTAAGGGGAGTTATAGGACACAAAGCGTGTCTAAGGGGAGTTATAGGACACAAAGCGTGTCTAGAGGGAGTTATAGGACACAAAGCGTGTCTAGAGGGAGTTATAGGACACAAAGCGTGTCTAAGGGGAGTTATAGGACACAAAGCGTGTCTAGAGGGAGTTATAGGACACAAAGCGTGTCTAAGGGGAGTTATAGGACACAAAGCGTGTCTAGAGGGAGTTATAGGACACAAAGCGTGTCTAAGGGGAGTTATAGGACACAAAGCGTGTCTAGAGGGAGTTATAGGACACAAAGCGTGTCTAAGGGGAGTTATAGGACACAAAGCGTGTCTAGAGGGAGTTATAGGACACAAAGCGTGTCTAAGGGGAGTTATAGGACACAAAGCGTGTTTAGGGGGAGTTATAGGACACAAAGCGTGTCTAAGGGGAGTTATAGGACACAAAGCGTGTCTAAGGGGAGTTATAGGACACAAAGCGTGTCTAAGGGGAGTTATAGGACACAAAGCGTGTCTAAGGGGAGTTATAGGACACAAAGCGTGTCTAAGGGGAGTTATAGGACACAAAGCGTGTCTAAGGGGAGTTATAGGACACAAAGCGTGTCTAGAGGGAGTTATAGGACACAAAGCGTGTCTAGAGGGAGTTATAGGACACAAAGCGTGTCTAAGGGGAGTTATAGGACACAAAGCGTGTCTAGAGGGAGTTATAGGACACAAAGCGTGTCTAGGGGGCTAAAGGAAGAGAAGTGTGCAAGAACAATGCAAGAACATTTCTCAAGTAGAATAAACATAAAGGAAGTGGAGTTTCTCACCGTGTTTCAGTTTGTCGATCAGTTCCTCGTTATCGTCCAGTTTCAGTTCGTTCACTCGGTCGATCAAACCCTCGATGTCTCCCATTCCTGAAAGAGGATGAAGAGTTACTGAAGGTGAGATCATGAGAGCCTCTTCATGCTCACTGTGTCCTCTCCTATCTCCTTCCTCCTCTTCCTCCTCTTCCTCATCCTCCTCCTCCTTCCTCCTCCTTCCTCCTCCTTACCGAGCAGTTTGCTGATGAAGGGCTGAGTCTTGAAGGGCTCGAAGTCGTCGATGTGTTCTCCTGTTCCAATGAAGATGATGGGACTCCTGGTGGCGGCCACACTGACAGGAAACCACAGAAGAAGAACAGCTTCAGCTCACAACACTGACAGGAAACCACAGAAGAAGAACAGCTTCAGCTCACAACACCGACAGGAAACCACAGAAGAAGAACAGCTCTTACGCGCTCAGAGCTCCTCCTCCTTTTGCGTGGCCGTCAAGTTTGGTGACGATCACCGACGCCACGTCCACTTTGTCCTTGAAGGCCTTCGCCTGGGACTCACAGGCCTGGCCGATGGAGGCGTCCATCACGTACACGATGTTGTCCGGTTGCTGAGGGGACAGGAGACCGTCAGGACCGAGACCGTCAGGACCGAGACCACGACCGTCAGGACCGAGACCGTCAGGACCGAGACCGTCAGGACCGAGACCACGACCGTCAGGACCGAACCGTCAGGACCGAGACCGTCAGGACCGAGACCACGACCGTCAGGACCGAACCGTCAGGACCGAGACCACGACCGTCAGGACCGAGACCGTCAGGACCGAGACCACGACCGTCAGGACCGAGACCGCAACAGCCGGTGCGTTCAGGTACCCACCACAGCATTGGAGACTTGCAGCATCTCCTCAAACAGCGAGTCCTCCTGCTTGTGTCGGCCGCTCGTGTCCACGATGATGATCTCAAAGTTCTCTCCTTTGAACTTCTCCACTCCCTCGGCAGCGATCACCACCGGGTCCATCTCAGTGTAACTGAACACAACACAGGAGTGAGGCAGATGGGGGCGTGGCCTCAACAAAGGAGTGAGGCAGCTGGAGGCGTGGCCTCAACAAAGGAGTGAGGCAGCTGGGGGCGTGGCCTCAACAAAGGAGTGAGGCAGCTGGAGGCGTGGCCTCAACAAAGGAGTGAGGCAGCTGGAGGCGTGGCCTCAACAAAGGAGTGAGGCAGCTGGAGGCGTGGCCTCAACAAAGGAGTGAGGCAGAAGGGGGCGTGGCCTCAACAAAGGAGTGAGGCAGAAGGGGGCGTGGCCTCAACAAAGGAGTGAGGCAGAAGGGGGCGTGGCCTTAACACACAGATGTGAGGCAGCAGGGGGCGTGGCCTCTCCGACTCACCTGCCGTAGAACGGGATCCTGGCTTTAGTGGCGTTCTGTTTCAGCTGATCGAAGGCACCTGAGAAAGAGACCGAAACAGTTACATGCATAGCGTTGAGGTGACTGAAAGGAGGGGAAGTGTAGTGTGAGGTGACTGAAAGGAGAAGAAGTGTAGTGTGAGGTGACTGAAAGGAGGGGAAGTGTAGTGTGAGGTGACTGTAAGGAGAGGAAGTGTAGTGTGAGGTGACTGAAAGGAGAAGAAGTGTAGTGTGAGGTGAGTGAAAGGAGGGGAAGTGTAGTGTGAGGTGACTGAAAGGAGAAGAAGTGTAGTGTGAGGTGACTGAAAGGAGGGGAAGTGTAGTGTGAGGTGACTGAAAGGAGAAGAAGTGTAGTGTGAGGTGACTGAAAGGAGGGGAAGTGTAGTGTGAGGTGACTGAAAGGAGAAGAAGTGTAGTGTGAGGTGACTGAAAGGAGAGGAAGTGTAGTGTGAGGTGACTGAAAGGAGAGGAAGTGTAGTGTGAGGTGACTGAAAGGAGAGGAAGTGTAGTGTGAGGTGACTGAAAGGAGAAGAAGTGTAGTGTGAGGTGACTGAAAGGAGAGGAAGTGTAGTGTGAGGTGACTGAAAGGAGAAGAAGTGTAGTGTGAGGTGACTGAAAGGAGGGGAAGTGTAGTGTGAGGTGACTGAAAGAAGAAGAAGTGTAGTGTGAGGTGACTGAAAGGAGAAGAAGTGTAGTGTGAGGTGACTGAAAGGAGAAGAAGTGTAGTGTGAGGTGACTGAAAGGAGAGGAAGTGGAGTGTGAGGTGACTGAAAGGAGAAGAAGTGGAGTGTGAGGTGACTGAAAGGAGAAGAAGTGGAGTGTGAAGTGACTGAAAGGAGAAGAAGTGTAGTGTGAGGTGACTGAAAGGAGAGGAAGTGTAGTGTGAGGTGACTGAAAGGAGAGGAAGTGTAGTGTGAGGTGACTGAAAGGAGAAGAAGTGTAGTGTGAGGTGACTGAAAGGAGAAGAAGTGTAGTGTGAGGTGACTGAAAGGAGGGGAAGTGTAGTGTGAGGTGACTGAAAGGAGGGGAAGTGGAGTGTGAGGTGACTGAAAGGAGGGGAAGTGGAGTGTGAGGTGACTGAAAGGAGAAGAAGTGGAGTGTGAAGTGACTGAAAGGAGAAGAAGTGTAGTGTGAGGTGACTGAAAGGAGAGGAAGTGTAGTGTGAGGTGACTGAAAAGAGAAGAAGTGTAGTGTGAGGTGACTGAAAGGAGAGGAAGTGTAGTGTGAGGTGACTGAAAAGAGAAGAAGTGTAGTGTGAGGTGACTGAAAGGAGAAGAAGTGTAGTGTAAGGTGACTGAAAGGAGAGGAAGTGTAGTGTGAGGTGACTGAAAGGAGAAGAAGTGTAGTGTAAGGTGACTGAAAGGAGAGGAAGTGTACCAGCTCTGAAGGTGTCAGCACAGATCAGGCAGGTCTTCCAGCCCTTCCTTTGGTAATAATAGGCCAGCTGCAGGAAACAAAGCCTTCAGTGTGACAACAACAATACAAACGACACCGCTAAGAGGGGGCGGAGTCTGTCTACACAGGGGGCGGAGTAATGTGATCTCACCTTGGAGCAGGTTGTAGTTTTCCCACTGCCCTGCAGACCAACAAACATGATCACATTGTTCTTTCCTTTTGTGGGAGTCCAGGCCTTTACACCGGGGTCCACCAGCTAGAAATACACACATTATACAACACATTATACACACTGGTGCATTCACTGTAAACGTATCTTTCCACATTCAATGATAGTACGACGGTCCGACCTTGACGAGCTCCTTGAACACGGCGTGCTGGATCATCCTCCTCTTGTTCAGACCTGAAGCCATCTCCTCCAGATCTATGGCAGCCCTGCAGGGACAACAACCACAGCTGCTGGACTGAACTTGACCAGGGTTAGATGGTGCACCAGGACGCTGGTGTTGGATACCCACTTGACGTTCTCCCTCAGCTGCTTGACCAGCTTGATGTTGACGTCGGCCTCCAGCAGGGCGGCGCACACCTCCTTCAGCATGGCGTTCAGCACCTGAACACAGAGGCGTCTTCAATGTGGACGCTTCATATGAACGATGGACATTCTGCTCCAGAACGTGAACCCGTTTCCTGTTACCTCCTCATTGATGATGGTGGCGTTGCTGAGAGACCTCAGCGCCGAGGTGATCTTCCTCCCGAGGTCGGCGAGCACCATGATGGCTCACAACGAGA
>NW_027176207.1:23206431-23208931 GCF_023055335.1 Clinocottus analis | reverse complement strand
GTAGTACTGCTGTACTACTACTGTAGTACTGTTCACATCAAGGTATACTACTGTAGTACTACTGTACTACTACTGTATGGTGATGATGATAATGATGATGGTGGTGGTGATGATGGTGATGATGATGATGATGATGGTGGTGGTGATAATGATGATGATGGTGGTAGTGGTGATGTCACAGATGCAGCAGTGTTCTCGGCCCACGGTCCATGTGGACGGGTTCCTGTATGATGAAGATCAGCTGGACGTTCTGTGTGAGGAGGGAACCATGAGCCGGTCCTACTGCCTCTCCTGTGGATCCCACAGAACCGCCCCGCTGGGTCAGAACACAGGCTCATCTTCATCCTCCCACAAATGAGCTCTGTCAGTTCTTCATCATCTTCATTTTCTTTTTCCTCAGATTTCATCTCTCACTCGTTCTCGATATCAGAGCTTCGGTTCCTATTCCAGAACGTTCTTCCAGACCTGAGCGGCCGGCTGCTGGTGGACGTGGGCTCCAGACTGGGAGCAGTTCTGTACGCGGTCAGTGGCTAGCACGCTAACATGGGGACACGCTGACATGGTGACACGCTGACATGGGTCACGTTGACATGGTGACACGCTGACATGGTGACACGCTAACATGGTGACACGCTAACATGGGGACACGCTGACATGGTGACACGCTGACATGGGTCACGCTGACATGGTGACACGCTAACATGGTGACACGCTAACATGGTGACACGCTAACATGGTGACACGCTGAAATGGTGACACGCTGAAATGGTGACACGCTGACATAGTGACACGCTGACATAGTGACACGCTGACATGCTAACATGGTGACACGCTAACATGGTGACACGCTGACATAGGGATACGCTGACATGGTGACACGCTGACATGGTGACACGCTGACATGGGTCACGCTGACATGGTGACACTGACATGGTGACACTCTGACATTCTAACATAGTGACACGCTGACATGGTGACACGCTGACATGCTAACATGGTGACACGCTAACATGGTGACACGCTAACATGGGGACACGCTGACATAGTGACACGCTGACATGGGATACGCTGACATGGTGACACGCTGACATGGTGACACGCTAACATAGTGACACGCTAACATGGTGACACGCTAACATGGTGACATGGTGACACGCTAACATGGTGACACGCTGACACGCTAACATGGTGACACGCTGACATGGTGACACGCTAACATGGTGACACGCTGAAATGGTGACACTCTGACATGCTAACATGGTGACACGCTGACATGATGACACGCTGACATGCTAACATGGTGACACGCTAACATGGTGACACGCTAACATGGGGGCACGCTGACATAGTGACACGCTGACATGGGATACGCTGACATGGTGACACGCTGACATGGTGACACGCTGACATGGTGACACTCTAACATGGTGACACGCTAACATGGTGACATGGTGACACGCTAACATGGTGACACGCTGACATGGTGACACTCTGACATGCTGACATAGTGACACGCTGAAATGCTAACATGGTGACACGCTAACATGGTGACACGCTGACATGCTAACATGGTGACACGCTAACATGGTGACACGCTGACATGCTAACATGGTGACATGCTAACATGGTGACACGCTAACATGGTGACACGCTGACATGGTGACACGCTGACATGGTGACACGCTAACATGGTGACACGCTAACATGGTGACATGGTGACACGCTAACATGGTGACACGCTGACATGGTGACACTCTGACATGCTAACATAGTGACATGCTGAAATGCTAACATGGTGACACGCTAACATGATGACACGCTGACATGCTAACATGGTGACACGCTAACATGGTGACACGCTGACATGCTAACATGGTGACATGCTAACATGGTGACACGCTAACATGGTGACATGCTAACATGGTTACACGCTGACATGGTGACACGCTGACATGCTAACATGGTGACATGCTAACATGGTGACACGCTAACATGGTGACATGCTAACATGGTTACACGCTAACATGGTGACACGCTGACATGCTAACATGGTGACATGCTAACATGGTGACACGCTAACATGCTAACATAGTGACACGCTGAAATGCTAACATGGTGACACGCTAACATGATGACACGCTGACATGCTAACATGGTGACACGCTAACATGGTGACACGCTGACATGCTAACATGGTGACATGCTAACATGGTGACACGCTAACATGGTGACATGCTAACATGGTTACATGCTAACATGGTGACACGCTGACATGCTAACATGGTGACATGCTAACATGGTGACACGCTAACATGGTGACATGCTAACATGGTGACACGCTAACATGGTGACATGCTAACATGGTTACACGCTAACATGGTGACACGCTGACATGCTAACATGGTGACATGCTAACATGGTGACACGCTAACATGGTGACATGCTAACATGGTTACATGCTAACATGGTGACACGCTGACATGCTAACATGGTGACATGC
>NW_027176207.1:23161431-23203931 GCF_023055335.1 Clinocottus analis | reverse complement strand
AGGCGGCTGTAGCTCAGGGGGATGAGCGGTCGTCCTGTTACCGCAAGGTAGCCGGTTCAATACCCAGTCCCGCCACAGTTGAAGTGTCACTGAGCACGACACTTAACCCCTCGTTGCTCCCCGGCGCCTCACAGGGCCACTGCTCCTTCATCAAGGACGGGTCAAATGCAGAGAAGAATTTCCCCAAGGGGATTAATAAAAGTGTATGTTTTTTTGTTTTTTTTTAAAGTGTAGCTGCAGAAAGGAAGAGAGTTAAAAGTTTAAGTTTGTTTAATACAGTTAAATTAGTTAATATATCGCTGGGCCAGTCCCAGTGCTCAGGGGTCAGGCCTCAGGGGTTAGGGTTCAGGGGTCAGGCCTTAGGATTCAGGGGTCAGGGTTCAGAGGGGACATTGGGATTGGGCCTGAGTTCCAGTAGTTCTGCAATGTTAGAAACAGGAGTCTATCTTCTGACCTTTCAGAATAAACCAGTTTGACTGAAGAACCTCACAGCTTTGACTTCATTTGACATGTGATTTATTTATTTGGTAATTGTATTTTTATTCCTAATATCTCTGTATTTTATTTAATTGTTCATCATATTATTGTTAAAGTAAATCTGTAATTGGAGACATGAAACGTTTGTGCATGTTTTCTTAATAAAACTCTGATGACGCGTCGCCTCCTGCTGTCACTCACATCGCGTCATCACGTCCCCGCTTCCTGCAGCGCACTCCGACGACGTCACCGGGACCATTTCTGGGACAGCCATTGGCTGGTAGCGGACGAGCGGCGGGATAGCGGACCAATCGACCACGAGGAGTAGAGTAAAGCCCCGCCCACATACTCATTCAGTGAGCTGCGTTCACGGGTCTCACCAACGCTCGGAAACACACGAAGCAACATGTTTGTTTTCTCTTTTTTTTTTCAGAATCAGTTACTGAACCAGTAAATATATATATATATATATATATATATATATATATATATATATATATATATATATATATATATATATATATATATATATATATATAGAGAGAGAGAGAGAGAGAGAGAGAGAGAGAGAGAGAGAGAGAGAGAGAGAGAGAGAGAGAGAGAGAGAGAGAGTTTCTGTTTATATGCGTATATTTATAATCCTATATAGTTCACCCCTGAATAGAAACAACACACCTTGTTTATGATATTTGGATCAAACTAATCATGTGAAACCTTATTAATAGTAAAAGTAAATTGTATTTTATCTATTTCCAACTTGACGAGCTCAAACACATTTTCTAAGTAAACAGAACTCGTCATTAAACACGACACACGAAGAAGAAGAAGAAGAAGAAGAAGAAGAAGAAGAAGAAGAAGAAGAAGAAGAAGAAGAAGAAGAAGAAGAAACTTTTTTTAGTTACGGAACAGCGGAGCGTCGTGATTTCCCAGCTTCGCGAGGGTCCTTGAAGGGGATGAAAACTTGGTCAACAAGCCGCCAGTTGAGCCGCTTTCAGCTTCATCCCGGGACTTCTTCTTCTTTTACTTCTACTACAACTTCTCCTTCTTCTTCGCGGCTTCGGACCGCGGGTTGTCCTTCCTAAACGCCGCTCGCTGAAGTCCTCCGCTGCTGGGTTTCCCGCCGTGGCCCCTGAGAACTGGGATGCGAGTCTTCGTTGTGTGTCGGTGAGGAGTCCGGGAGCAGCTCCATGCGGGCCGGCTAACAAAGACCCAAAGACCCGCGCGCTCCCCGGCTCTTCCCGCCCAGGCTCGATCTTCGCGAGGACGGGCGTCGGGTCCGTTCACCCGCTGGCCCGGGTCTCGGGTTCGCTTCTTTGTGACCCGGTTTCCCTCCTTTTTTCTTTTCTTTCCCCCCAAAGAGTCCCGAGATGCCGCTCCTGCACCGCAGAGCCTTCACCCGCCAGAGAGCTCCAGAAGACCTGCGGCCCGACGAGGAGGTGTTCCTGTGCAAGATCACCCACGAGGTGTTCCGGAGCTATGAGTGAGTCTGTCTGTCTGTCTGTATGCCCACCTGTCTGTCTGTATGCCCACCTGTCTGTCTGTATGCCCACCTGTCTGTCTGTATGCCCACCTGTCTGTCTGCCCACTTGTCTGTATGTCTGTATGCCCACCTGTCTGTCTACCCACCTGCCTGTCTGTCTATCTGCCCGTCTGTCTGTCTACCTGCAGCTCCTTTTTAAAGGTGAACTCCCGGACTAAAGGGGAACTGTACTAAAGTTGTCTCAGCAGGTAGCTGCTAGTTCTGGAAAGGTGTAATGTTAGCGTTAGTTAACTAGCTAGCAGGTGTAATGCGAGCTTAAGTTAGCAAGCTAACTGGTGCAATGTTAGCTTAAGTTAGCAAGCTAACTGGTGTAATGTTAACTTAAGTTAGCAAGCTAACTGGTGCAATGTTAGCTTAAGTTAGCAAGCTAACTGGTGTAATGTTAACTTAAGTTAGCTTGCTAACAGGTGAGCTACATTTATCTTTATGGGGTCCTAAACTCGTCTTGGTGGGGTCCTGACTGGGTCCTGGTGGGGTCTTCGTGGGTCTTGGCGAGGTCTTGCTGGGGTTATTGCTGGTTCCTGGTTGGGTCCTGCTGGCGTCTTGCTGGGGTCTTACTGGGTCCTGCTGGTCTCACTCTGGGTCTCGGGTCCTCAGTGAGTTCTTCGAGCGGACCATCCTGTGTAACAGCCTGGTGTGGAGCTGCTCTCTGACGGGCCGGGCTGGCCTCACGTACCTGGAGGCGGTGGACAGCGAGCGGCGCGCCCGCCTCAGCCTGCAGAGCTTCTCTCCGGCGCTGCTGCTGCCACTGCTGCACCTCGCCGCCATGAGCCAGCGCTGCAGGCTGTCAGAGCTCTGTGAGGACGTCTACGCCTTTGCCAAGGACCGCTTCTTCCCCGGGGAGACCGTGGACGTCAACGCCGCCAGGTAGGAGGCGAAGGAGGAGAAGGAGGAGAAGGAGGAGAAGGAGGAGGAGGAGAAGGAGGAGGAGGAGAAATGACTGAACTAAAAAGGTTTGGTGTGTGTGTGTGTGTGTGTCAGACATGTGTGTGAGGTCCTGCAGGTTCATGCTCCTCACTCCAGCGCTAACGGCCGACCCAAACCAGCCGCCAAAGAAGAAGACACCATCGTCATCAGTGACAGCGACGAGGAGGCCAAAGCCTTCCAGAGTCCCTCAGCACGGGGCCAAGGGTCAGTAGGTCAAAGGTCGTCTGTAGGTCAAAGGTCATCCGCTCCTTTTGGGGTCGAAACCTGCACACGCATTAGCTTTGGTGAGGGACAGTTGCATTGTGGGTAATATGTAGAATAATAAAGTCTGTTCTTCTTAAAAGTTTCGTGTGTGTGTGTGCGTGTGTGTGTGTGTGTGTGTGTGTGTGTGTGTGTGTGTGTGTGTGTCTCAGCAGGAAGAAGAAGAAGAAGCCTCTGAGTCCGTCCGTCTTTAAATACACAGTGAGGATGATCACCGCCGAACACACGCAGCAGTTCACTGTGAAAGCCAATCAGATCAGGTGAGGCGGTGACATCATCACACGCTGCGTCATCAGACTCTGGTTTCATGACCTGAAGCAGAGTGAGACGTCTGAGCCGTAACACTCTCTCTGACGTTCAGTCGCAGGAAGGCCAGCGTGTCGAAAGAGAAGCTGAAGCTGCTGTTCAAGCAGCACTGTGAGCCCCAGAACGGCACCATCGTCCTCAAGGTGATGCTGCACCACCATGATGACGCACCACCATGATACTACACCACCATGATGATGCACCATACTACACTACCATGATACTGCACCACCATAATGCTGCACCACCATGATGATGCACCACCATGATACTACACCATACTACACCACCATTATGATGCACCATACTACACTACCATGATACTACACCATACTGCACCACCATCATACTACACCACCATGATGCTACACCATCCTACACCATCATGATACCACACCATACTACACCATCATGATGCTACAACATACTACACCACCATGATACTACACCATACAACACCATCATGATACTACACCATACTACACCATCATGATGCTACAACATACTACACCATCATGATGCTACAACATACTACACCACCATGATACTACACCATACTACACCACCATGATACTACACCATACTACACTACCATGATGCTACAACATACTACACCATCATGATGCTACACGATCATGATACTATACCATACTACACCACCATGATGCTGCACCACCACCATACTACACCATACTACACCACTATGATGCTACACCGTACTACACCACCATGATGCTACAACATCATGATGCTACACCATACTACACCACCATGATACTACACTATACTACACCATCATGATGCTACACCATACTACACCATCATGATACTACACCATACTACACCATCATGATACTACACCATACTACACCATCATGATGCTACACCATACTACACCATCATGATGCTACACTATACTACACCATCATGATGCTACACCATCATGATGCTACACCATACTACACCATCATGATGCTACACCATACTACACCATCATGATGCTACACCATCATGATGCTACACCATACTACACCATCATGATGCTACACCATACTGCACCACCATGATGCTACACCATACTACACCATCATGATGCTACACCATACTACACCATCATGATGCTACACCATACTGCACCACCATGATGCTACACCATACTACACCACCATGATGCTACACCATACTACACCATCATGATACTACACCATACTACACCACCATGATACTACACCATCATGATACTACACCATCATGATACTACACCATACTGCACCACCATGATACTACACCATACTACACCATCATGATGCTACACCATCATGATGCTACACCATACTGCACCACCATGATGCTACACCATACTGCACCACCATGATGCTACACCATACTACACCACCATGATGCTACACCATACTGCACCATCATGATGCTACACCATACTACACCATCATGATGCTACACCATACTGCACCATCATGATGCTACACCATACTACACCATCATGATGCTACACCATACTACACCATCATGATGCTACACCATACTGCACCACCATGATGCTACACCATACTACACCACCATGATGCTACACCATACTACACCATCATGATACTACACCATACTACACCACCATGATACTACACCATCATGATACTACACCATCATGATACTACACCATACTGCACCACCATGATACTACACCATACTACACCATCATGATGCTACACCATCATGATGCTACACCATACTGCACCACCATGATGCTACACCATACTGCACCACCATGATGCTACACCATACTACACCACCATGATGCTACACCATACTGCACCATCATGATGCTACACCATACTACACCATCATGATGCTACACCATACTGCACCATCATGATGCTACACCATACTACACCATCATGATGCTACACCATACTACACCACCATGATGCTACACTATACTACACCACCATGATGCTACACCATACTGCACCACCATGATGCTACACCATACTGCACCATCATGATGCTACACCATACTGCACCATCATGATGCTACACCATACTACACCATCATGATGCTACACCATACTACACCATCATGATGCTACACCATACTACACCACCATGATGCTACACTATACTACACCACCATGATGCTACACCATACTACACCATCATGATGCTACACCATACTACACCATCATGATGCTACACCATACTACACCACCATGATGCTACACCATACTACACCACCATGATGATGGTACCCTATCGATAGTACCCTGATGATAATACTCGTGGTGGTAGTACTTGTGGTAGTACTCCCTCCTCAGTGGATGCTTCAGTAGTTTCAGCAGCACAAAGAAACGAGTAACATCAATGAATAATGATCAATATAATAATTTCAGATGTTTATTAGATATCAGATGTTTTGTATCAAAACTATGAATCTTGATGTTCGTGGTCACTTCCTGTTGGCTGATGTCACTTCCTGTCTCTCAGCCCTCCACAGTGATGAAGTACCGGCTGGCTGAACAAAGCTTCTCTCAGTTCTTCCCTGATGAACCGCCCCAGTTCCCCTTCAGCCCCGCCTCTAAAGCTGGGGGGCGTGGCTCAACTGCTCAGGTGAGAGTGATGATGATGATGTACCTGGTCATGTTTAATGTGACATGTTATAGCAGGTAATCAGACAAGAGTGTGATTAATGTTAGTGATTGTGTGTGTGCGCACAGAGCTCCTCCTGGGTGAAGGCGGCGGCGGAGGAGAAGCTGAGGCTGCTGCAGCAGAAGGAGGACATGGCGGCTGCAGCGCAGGACAGGAGTCGGCTGAAGAAAGAGAAGGAGGACGTGCAGGAGAGCAAGAGGAGGGAGAGGGAGGAGCAGAGGAGGAAGTTTGAGGAGGACAAGCAGAGGAGGACGGAGGAGAAGGAGCGCAGGAAGCTGGAGAAGGACAGAGTGCGTTTCACAGTTATGAAGATGATCCATTATTATTATTTTAGATACAGTATTTAAAGTCGGGGTGATTTACAGGAACGAGAGAAGCTGAAGGAGGAGAAGAAGAAATATGCTGAGCGACTGAAACTGTGGAACAAACCCAGAGAAGACATGGAGTGTGAAGACCTGAAGGTCAGTGAACGCACCACAAACCCGTCTGCTCCACAGCGCTCTCCTCTGAACCGACGTGTTGGTTCCACCAGGAGCTGCCCAGCCCGGTTCCAGTGAGGACTCGTCTTCCGGCCCAGCTCTTTGGGGACGCGCTCATGGTTCTGGAGTTCCTGCGGGCCTTCGGCGAGGCCTTCGCCCTGAAGGACGAGTTCCCCGACGGAGTATCTCTGGGTTAGAACACACTGTCACAACTCGACCAGGACCGCTTGGGCCCTGGCAGGGTTCCTTTGGTCATGTTTCCAGGTTCTGACTGAACTTGTCCTCATCCAGCGCTGTCTCTCTCCACAGAGGTTCTAGAAGAGGCTCTGGTGGGCTCTGATCCAGAGGGGCCTCTCTGTGAGCTGCTGTTCTTCTTCCTGTCGGCCATCTTTCAGGCTCTGGACGAGGAGCAGGAGGACGTGGCCAAAGAGCAGGCTGAAGGTCAGACACTCACTCAGACTCCTCATCATGACCACTCGGCCTTAAAAGAGAGCAAGGAGATGAGGTTCCTCTGTAGGGCTCAGCCTTCGAGATAGAGTAAGGAGATGAGGTTCCTCTGTAGGGCTCAGCCTTAGAGATAGAGTAAGAGATGAGGTTCCTCTGTAGGGCTCAGCCTTCGAGATAGAGTAAGGAGATGAGGTTCCTCTGTAGGGCTCAGCCTTAGAGATAGAGTAAGGACATGAGGTTCCTCTGTAGGGCTCAGCCTTAGAGATAGAGTAAGGAGATGAGGTTCCTCTGTAGGGCTCAGCCTTAGAGATAGAGTAAGGAGATGAGGTTCCTCTGTAGGGCTCAGCCTTAGAGATAGAGTAAGGAGATGAGGTTCCTCTGTAGGGCTCAGCCTTAGAGATAGAGTAAGGAGATGAGGTTCCTCTGTAGGGCTCAGCCTTAGAGATAGAGTAAGGACATGAGGTTCCTCTGTAGGGCTCAGCCTTAGAGATAGAGTAAGGAGATGAGGTTCCTCTGTAGGGCTCAGCCTTAGAGATAGAGTAAGGAGATGAGGTTCCTCTGTAGGGCTCAGCCTTAGAGATAGAGTAAGGAGATGAGGTTCCTCTGTAGGGCTCAGCCTTAGAGATAGAGTAAGGAGATGAGGTTCCTCTGTAGGGCTCAGCCTTAGAGATAGAGTAAGGAGATGAGGTTCCTCTGTAGGGCTCAGCCTTAGAGATAGAGTAAGGAGATGAGGTTCCTCTGTAGGGCTCAGCCTTAGAGATAGAGTAAGGAGATGAGGTTCCTCTGTAGGGCTCAGCCTTAGAGATAGAGTAAGGACATGAGGTTCCTCTGTAGGGCTCAGCCTTAGAGATAGAGTCAGGAGATTAGAGAACGTTTCTCTGCAACGAGCCCCATCTCAGGGTTCTTAAGTCCAGTCTACTCCAACTTAAACCTTTACTGTGTGTACTACAGTGTGTACTACAGTGTGTACTACAGTGTGTACTTCTGTGTGTACTTCTGTGTGTACTTCTGTGTGTACTTCAGTGTGTACTGTGTGTCCTGTGCAGACCTGCCCGAGGCGCTGGAGGAGGACTGTGATGCGACGCCCTCGGCGCTCAGCGCCGTGGCGTCTCTGGCGGCCTCGTGGGCGCCGCTGCATCAGGGTTCTGGTCTGAAGCAGCTGGACCTGGACTCCTGCACGCTGTCCGAGATCCTGCGGCTGCACATCCTGGCGTCCGGCGCCGACTGTTACCACGGCAACGCCAAATTCCGCTATCAGAAGCAGGGCGGCTTCACGCCGATGGACGACCCGTGTGTCCAGCTGCACCTGGCCCAGCCCGCGCTGCTGAGGAGGCTCACCTGCACCGCCGTGTACGACCTGAGGCCAGGTCAGCCAATCGGGGGGGGAGCCGGCCATCCGGGGGGGGGGGGGGGGGGGGGGCGGGGGGAGCCGGCCAATCAGTAATAGTGTGTGTGTGCGTGTGTGCGTGTGTGCGCGCAGAGGAGAAGCTCAGCATCCTGCAGGCTCTGGTGGGGAAGCTGCTCACGTTGACCTCCAGCAGAGAGCTGATAGAAGACTGTGTGGACGACCAGAGGTCAGCCAGACAGGAAGTGAGAGAGATCAGAGCTGAACAACACCGCAGAGGCAGAGAGGAGGCTGCTCACAGGTACACACTGCACACACACTGCACACACACTGCACACACACTGCACACACACTGCACACACACTGCACACACACTGCACACACACTGCACACACACTGCACACACACTGCACACACACTGCACACACACTGCACACACATCACACACACATCACACACACTGTACACATCGCACACACTGCACACACATCACACACACTGCACACACTGCACACACACTGCACACACTGCACACACACTGCACACACTGTACACACACTGCACACACTGTACACACACGTAATGAAATGAATAAAATGGGTGGAATCGTTTCTCTTTTTCAGGGTCCGTCTCCGGAAAGAGGAGAAGCTGAAGGAGCAGGAAGTGAGGATGAGGGAGCAGGAAGTGAGGATGAGGGAGCAGGAAGTGAGGATGAGGGAGCAGGAAGTGAGGATGAGGGAGCAGGAAGTGAAGAGAGGACTCAACAGGTAGGACTCATCATGTCTCCTTGGTTCCTTCTTTGTTGGGCTCAAGGTCATCGTGTTGTTTCTGTCTGCAGAGAAACTCCTGGAGAGCAACTCACTGAGGAAGATGAGGAGCAACGCTCTTCATCCAGCAGCAAGAAGATGAAGGGTAACAAACAACCTGCAGTCTGACCTCAATCTTTCCCCCTGAGTGTCTCCTTGTCTCCCCCTGAGTGTCTCCCCCTCTCCTCTTGAGTGTCTCCCCCTCTCCTCTTGAGTGTCTCCTTGTCTCCCCCTGAGTGTCTCCCCCTCTCCTCTTGAGTGTCTCCTTGTCTCCCCCTGAGTGTCTCCCCCTCTCCTCTTGAGTGTCTCCTTGTCTCCCCCTGAGTGTCTCCCCCTCTCCTCTTGAGTGTCTCCTTGTCTCCTCTTGAGTGTCTCCCCCTCTCCTCTTGAGTGTCTCCCCCTCTCCTCTTGAGTGTCTCCCCCTCTCCTCTTGAGTGTCTCCCCCTCTCCTCTTGAGTGTCTCCCCCTCTCCTCCTGAGTGTCTCCCCCTCTCCCCCTGAGTGTCTCCCCCTCTCCTCTTGAGTGTCTCCCCCTCTCCCCCTGAGTGTCTCCCCCTCTCCCCCTGAGTGTCTCCCCCTCTCCCCCTGAGTGTCTCCCCCTCTCCCCCTGAGTGTCTCCTCGTCTCCTCTTGAGTGTCTCCTCGTCTCCTCTTGAGTGTCTCCCCCTCTCCTCTTGAGTGTCTCCCCCTCTCCTCTTGAGTGTCTCCCCGTCTCCTCTTGAGTGTCTCCTTGTCTCCCCCTGAGTGTCTCCTCGTCTCCTCTTGAGTGTCTCCTCTCCTCCTGTCTCCTCCAGCTCAAGTGGACCAGAGTGACCTTCAGACGACCTCTGACCCCCTGAGTGCGGAGGAGCAGGAGAAGGTGAGCGCTGGTGTTTTGGTGAGCGGAGAAGCGGCGCAGTGGGCCGGTGCTCATCGTAGCGTCTCCTTGGCGCCGCAGGTCCGAGAGCTGCAGGAGCGGATCCAGAGGGCGGCGGCCCGCACCTGCCTGCTGCCGCTGGGCCGAGACCGCCTGTACCGCCGCTACTGGCTCCTCCCCTCCAGCCCCGCCCTGTTCGTAGAAGACGACGGCTTCGGCCTGACGGAGGACATGCTGCAGCCACGCAGACCGGCCACCGAGGTGGAGGACGAGCTCCAGGAGGAGCAGGGGGTCAAGGAGGAGCAGGAGGAGCAGGAGGTTAATGAGGAGCAGGGGGTTAAGGAGGAGCAGGGGGAACAGGGGGAGCAGGGGGAACAGGGGGAGCAGGAGGAGCAGGGGGAGCAGGAGGAGCAGGAGGAGCAGGGGGTCAAAGAGGAGCAGGGGGAGCAGGAGGTCAAGGGGGAGGAGGAGGTCAAGGGGGAGCAGGAGGAACATGGGGTCAAAGAGGAGCAGGAGGAGCATGGGGTCAAGGAGGAGCAGGAGGAGCACACAGAGAGGAGGTGGGTTGTTTCGGTCCAGGTGGGTCGTTCAGGAGCTCAGGTGTTGGGACGTGTTTCTAATTGTACGTTTTGACAGCGCTGGCTCAAGCCCCGCCCCCCACCACTCCTGTGGGCCGCCAGTCAAACGTCTCAACCAATGGTCTTTCTACGCCTCCGTGGAGGAGCTGGACCAGCTGATCGAGGCCCTGAACCCCAGAGGCCACCGAGAGAGCGGCCTGAAGGAGGCGCTGCTGCAGGAGAGAGAGCGCCTCACCCTGCTGCTGCAGAGCGCCGAGCGCAACAAGTACCGCCTCTCAGGTACACACACACACACACACACACACACACACACACACACACACACACACACACACACACAGGGTCTGTCATCACTCACCTGTCCTGTTTGTCCAGATGACCTGGAGTCGTCCCGATCTGTCCCAGAATGCACCTCTGCAGCTGAGACTCTGATGGAGGGGAGACTGAGAGACCTGCTGCTGGACATCGAGGACCGGATCCACCAGGGAACCCTGGGAACCCTGAAGGTTCGTTCACTCACTCACTCACTCACTCACTCACTCACTCACTCACTCACTCACTCACTCACTCACTCCTGGTGAGCACAGAGGAGAGACTCACCTGTCTCTCCTCTGTGCTCAGGTGATGGACAGACAGGTGTGGCGCTCTGCGCTGGCAGCAGGAAACTACGAGCTGCTGTGTGCCGGCAGACAGAACGGAGGGATGAACGGACGAGTGGAACTCATGGAGGTGGACTCACCTGCTCACCTGAGAGCCAGAGACAGGTGCACCGTCAGGTGGGGCTCTTGTGAAAGCATTCAGTCTCTGTTGGTCCTGAAGCTGCTCTGAGGTCAGCTGGGACGACGAGGACGCCGTGCTGCTCCACTGCAAGGTGGACGTACCTGTGAGCTCTAGGACACGCCCCCGTATGGAAGCAGGGCTGTGATTGGTTGTCATTGAGTTCTGATCCAGCTTCCTGTCTTTAATGTGTTTGAGTCAACGATCCAGATCTTATGCATCTCCGTGTCTTTACATCTGTGTCTCTGCATCTGCATCTCTGCCTCTCAGGCTGCAGGACCTGAGGACTGAGTCCTGTGTGACTCCTCAGCCGGTCAGCAGCTCTGTTGGGATTCTGGCTCAGGCGCTCGCTCACATCGAGCACGGCATCGAGCGGCGCTTCATCAAAGCTCCTCTGGGTGAGTCACATGATGCTGTAACACTTTAATGATGCATGAATACTTTAATGATGCATGAATACTTTAATGATGCATGAATACTTTAATGATGCATTAATACTTTAATGATGCATTAATACTTTAATGATGCATGAATACTTTAATGATGCATGAATACTTTAATGATGCATGAATACTTTAATGATGCATGAATACTTTAATGATGCATTAATACTTTAATGATGCATGAATACTTTAATGATGCATGAATACTTTAATGATGCATGAATACTTTAATGATGCATGAATACTTTAATGATGCATGAATACTTTAATGATGCATGAATACTTTAATGATGCATGAATACTTTAATGATGCATTAATACTTTAATGATGCATGAATACTTTAATGATGCATGAATACTTTAATGATGCATGAATACTTTAATGATGCATGAATACTTTAATGATGCATTAATACTTTAATGATGCATGAATACTTTAATGATGCATGAATACTTTAATGATGCATGAATACTTTAATGATGCATTAATACTTTAGAACAGCTCATACTTTAATGATGCATTAATACTTTAATGATGCATTAATACTTTAATGATGCATGAATACTTTAATGATGCATGAATACTTTAATGATGCATGAATACTTTAATGATGCATGAATACTTTAATGATGCATGAATACTTTAATGATGCATGAATACTTTAATGATGCATGAATACTTTAATGATGCATGAATACTTTAATGATGCATGAATACTTTAATGATGCATGAATACTTTAATGATGCATGAATACTTTAATGATGCATGAATACTTTAATGATGCATGAATACTTTAATGATGCATGAATACTTTAATGATGCATTAATACTTTAATGATGCATGAATACTTTAATGATGCATTAATACTTTAGAACAGCTCATACTTTAATGATGCATTAATACTTTAATGATGCATGAATACTTTAATGATGCATTAATACTTTAATGATGCATTAATACTTTAGAACAGCTCATACTTTAATGATGCATGAATACTTTAATGATACATTAATACTTTAATGATGCATTAATACTTTAGAACAGCTCATACTTTCAGGGGTGGGAGGGGCTGCGGGGTGCAGCTCTCGTCTAGCAGAGGCCTTACTGAAGCTGAGATGATGCGTTTGTGTTCATGAGCAATGAGTAACTTAGAGGAAGATCACCTGGGGTCAGGAACACATGGAAACTGTGACCAGGTCTTCTTCCTCTTCATCTTCATGTGTGTCTGCTCTCAGGGGACGAGGACGCCAAGAGAGACCAGAAGACCAAGAAGACCAGGAGGAGGGACGAGGACCAGACCAGTGAAGGTAGGACCTGATACCGTTTCCTCTCCTGCTCTCAGGAACGCTGTGGAGAGCCAGAATCTCACCTTACACCTGTCTGTCTCTCTCTGTGTCTCTCTCTCTGTGTCTGTCTCTCTCTGTGTCTCTCTCTCTGTGTCTGCCTGTCTGTCTCTCTCTCTGTGTCTGCCTGTCTGTCTCTCTCTGTGTCTCTCTCTCTGTGTCTGCCTGTCTGTCTCTCTCTGTGTCTCTCTCTCTGTGTCTGCCTGTCTGTCTCTCTCTGTGTCTCTCTCTCTGTGTCTGCCTGTCTGTCTCTCTCTGTGTCTCTCTCTCTGTGTCTGCCTGTCTGTCTCTCTCTGTGTCTCTCTCTCTGTGTCTGCCTGTCTGTCTCTCTCTGTGTCTCTCTCTCTGTGTCTGCCTGTCTGTCTCTCTCTGTGTCTCTCTTTCTCGTCTGTCTTCAGACGGCAGTGATGGAGGTCGGATCAGTAAGACCGTGTTGGAGCGCTGGAGGGAGTCTCTCCAGACGTGTTCCAGTCTGTCTCAGGTCAGAACGCTCTCCTCCTGGTGTGTGTGTGTGTGTGTGTGTGTGCGTGCGTGCGTGTGTGTGTGTGTGTGTGTGTGTGTACGTACGTGTGTGTGGGGTTGACGAGCTGATGTTTGTGTCCAGGTGTTCGTTCACCTGTCCAGTCTGGAGAGAAGCGTCCTCTGGTCTCGCTCCGTCCTCAACGCTCGCTGCCGCATCTGCAGACGCAAAGGAGACGCTGACAACATGCTGCTGTGTGACGGCTGTGACCGAGGACACCACACCCACTGCCTGAGGCCCCGCCTCAAGGTGCGTAACCACACCCACTGCCTGAGGCCCCGCCTCAAGGTGCGTAACCACACCCACTGCCTGAGGCCCCGCCTCAAGGTGCGTAACCACACCCACTGCCTGAGGCCCCGCCTCAAGGTGCGTAACCACACCCACTGCCTGAGGCCCCGCCTCAAGGTGCGTAACCACACCCACTGCCTGAGGCCCCGCCTCAAGGTGCGTAACCACACCCACTGCCTGAGGCCCCGCCTCAAGGTGCGTAACCACACCCACTGCCTGAGGCCCCGCCTCAAGGTGCGTAACCACACCCACTGCCTGAGGCCCCGCCTCAAGGTGCGTAACCACACCCACTGCCTGAGGCCCCGCCTCAAGGTGCGTAACCACACCCACTGCCTGAGGCCCCGCCTCAAGGTGCGTAACCACACCCACTGAGGCTCTGCCTCTAGGCTCTACATTAGCTTCATGCTAACATTAACACATGTCTGCTTGTCTCAGGCGGTTCCAGAAGGGGACTGGTTCTGTCCAGACTGTCGACCCAAACAGAGATCAAGCCGCCTCCCATCCCGTCAGCGCTCTTCTGTCGATGAAGAGGAGGAGCAGGAGGAGCCGGAAGATGATGATGACGATGATGAAGAAGAGGAGTCGGAGGAAGAGGAGGATTTGGAGGAGGAAGAAGAGGAGTCAGAAGAGGATGAAGCAGTCGTGAGGTAAGTGTGGAAATATTCAACATCGTTCATTTACAGTGAGATCCGTCTTGAACAGCTTCCCCTCGCCAAATCTCTGCAGAACCAAGAAAAACCAGGCCCCGCCCCCGAAAGGTAAAGGTCAGCAGGCCCCGCCCCCGAAAAGCAAAAGTCAACAGGCAACACCCAAAGGTCAACCGGCCACTGCCAAGAACAGCACGCCCGCCTCAGCGGGGAAAAACGCATCCGCCTCAAAGTTAGTATCTGATCCCAGACTACTGTAGACCTGGTCCCAGACTACTGTAGACCTGGTCCCAGACTACTGTAGACCTGGTCCCAGACTACTGTAGACCTGGTCCCAGTTTACTGTAGGCCTGATCCCAGATTCTATCCAATCGCAGGTCCTCAGGTAAGAAGGCCACGCCCCCCACAGCTAAACCTCCAGCCCGTTCTGGGAGTCGCGTCAGCGCCCGTCTGAGCCACGAGATCCTGGCACCAAATAGTGACACCAAAACCTCACTGGGTCCGACGGAGCCCCGTAAGAGACCGCCAACAGGTAAACGACCAATCATTGAACCTGCCGACAGGTAATCAACATGTAACAATTGCCGTCAGGTGACCAGATGAAGGCTGGTTTATGTGACCTGATTAGAATGTGGAACCAGGAAGTGAAGCTTCTTGTTGGTTCCCGAGCTGGATGCTGACCATCGCCTATAAAACCAGGAACCAACTGCAGTGACCTCTCCTTCTGCTCCTCCCCCAGATGTAGCTCCGCCTCCCAAGCCTTCCAGGCTCCTCCCCCCTTCATCCTCTGCCTCTTCGTCCAGCCGGCGCTCCTCCGGCAGGAACTACGGCGTCCACGAGCTGTCGGCCTGCGAGCAGCTGACGGTGGAGCTCGTCCGGCATGAAGACAGCTGGCCTTTCAAGAAGCTGGTGTCCCGGACTCAGGTATATATACACACCTGGACGCAGGTACGCTGTAGACACCTGGACACACAGGTACATGTGTCGACACCTGGACACACGTGTACACACCTGTCTACCTGTGTGTAACTTACCTGCCTTTAACTTACCTGTCTGTAGGTCCCTGACTACTATGACATCATCAAAAAGCCGATCGCTCTCAGCACCATCAGAGAGAAAGTCAACAACTGTGAATATCAGACAGCAGGTGAGGACACACACACACACACACACACACACACACACACACAATTGTGTCCCTGCAGGTGAGTTTGTCTGTCTTTGTCTTTCCCTGTGACATATTCTTGTCAAACCTAAACCTCACTGATTAAAGGGAAGACCTGCTATTGTCCTGAGCCCAGTAGTTCCTTCCACTAACGAGTCAATACAGCGAACATCTCCACTCTGGTGCAGAACCAGGTCCTGGTCTCACACGTCAGCTTTAGCCTCAGTGAATGCTCGTTGGATAAAGACACAGGAGTCTTTCATTGGAGACTCGGAGGATAAAGAACCACCAGATCCTCATCTCTTCTCGCCTTGGTATCTCAGACTCTGCTCTCTTTCTTCTCATCTTACCTCATGACCTCACTTACCAGGTAACTTGGAGAGGATCTGTGTCAGAACCTTTCTCTCTCACTCCTGGGGTCCCTCAGGGCTCCGTCCTGGGTCCTCTCACTCCTGGGGTCCCTCAGGGCTCCGTCCTGGGTCCTCTCACTCCTGGGGTCCCTCAGGGCTCCGTCCTGGGTCCTCTCACTCCTGGGGTCCCTCAGGGCTCCGTCCTGGGTCCTCTCCTCTTCTTTCTGTACACAAACTCTTTGTCATCACCATACCAAAATATGCTGATGACACCCGGCTGATCCTCTCGTTTCCCCAATCTGCAGCACAGGTAGCAGCACGAGTCACCCGACTGCCAGGAACACCTTGATTATTGTAACTCCCTCCTGGCAGGTCTACCTGCTGGTGTCAGCCTCTTTACAAACTCACACTCCTCCGCTCCCTTCACTGGTTCCCATGGCTGCAACATCCACTTCAAAACATTGGTACTGTGCTGTGAACAGATCAGTTCCGGTCTACATCCTGGACACGGTCCGGTCTCAACCAGGACACGGTCCGGTCTACATCCAGGACACGGTCCGGTCTACATCCAGGACACGGTCCGGTCTACATCCAGGACACGGTCCGGTCTACATCCAGGACATGGTCAAACCTCACAACCCAGCCTGTTCGCACCGCTCGCCTTCAGCCAATCGGCTTGTAGCTCCGTTACTGCTTCAGCCAATCGGCTTGTAGCTCCGTCACTGCTTCAGCCAATCGGCTTGTAGCTCCGTCACTGCTTCAGCCAATCGGCTTGTAGCTCCGTCACTGCTTCAGCCAATCGGCTTGTAGCTCCGTCACTGCTTCAGCCAATCGGCTTGTAGCTCCGTTACTGCTTCAGCCAATCGGCTTGTAGCTCCGTTACTGCTTCAGCCAATCGGCTTGTAGCTCCGTCACTGCTTCAGCCAATCGGCTTGTAGCTCCGTCACTGCTTCAGCCAATCGGCTTGTAGCTCCGTTACTGCTTCAGCCAATCGGCTTGTAGCTCCGTTACTGCTTCAGCCAATCGGCTTGTAGCTCCGTCACTGCTTCAGCCAATCGGCTTGTAGCTCCGTTACTGCTTCAGCCAATCGGCTTGTAGCTCCGTCACTGCGAGCTAAACGCTCACACAGTCTTGGATGTTTGCTTGCTGACTCCTCGATGGTGGAACGAGCTCCTCATTGACAGCAGGAAGTCTCCACATCTTTTGTAAAAATAGTTCTTTCTTGATTCTTGTTGGTGTGAGTTTGTCCTCGTGGTTGAATGCAGTAATTGTAAGTCTCTTTGGACAAAAGCTTCAGCTGAATGAAATGTACTTTGTGTCCCTGCAGGTGAGTTTGTGTGCGACGTGGACCTGATGTTCTCCAACTGCCTCCAGTACAACCCTCGGCACACGAGCGAGGCGAAGGCGGGGCATCGGCTGCAGCAGTTCTTCCATGCGGAGCTCGGCAGGCTCGGCCTATCGGAGCGCAGCGCTCCGGCGGCCAAGCGCTCCCGACACTGACCCGAACGCACCTGTGTGACCTCACCACCGTCCTCTCTGCTCATTGGTCCAGAAATGAGGGCCCTCCTCACGGACTGATGGGTTGCTACATGACCTTTGACCTCCTCGTGACAATCAAAACCGTTCATAGCCAACATGAAGGTCATGAAGTCCAACAGGAACAAACCTCCTCAGACGGGTCACCTGACGCCGACCAGAACCAGATCCATGTTTGTGGAGCTCACTGGAGACGGAAAGACCACATGACCACATGACCGTGTGATCACATGACCTCTTCCTCCTCTTTGAGTTCATGGTACTGCAGACACGTTGCGTGGCCTCTGACCTGTTGACCTTCTGGTCTTTACTTCCTGTCCTTGTTGGTGGACACGTAGCAGACTTCCTGTCCACTCGGTTAGAAAAGTAACAACCACTAAACAAAGTTCACCTCCTCACCAGCTCTTTGAATAACTCCCATCAGGCCGTTTGTTTTCTCTCAGGGACAAAAGTAAAATTTTTAATGAAAATGATTTTCTCCCACGCGGCAGAGCGTCACCGTGGCAACAAGGGTTCAGGCTCCTCCAGATTAGACGTAATCTTCTTTTGTGATAACGATGAAAGAATAAATAATAAAAGAATAAATGATAGTCGTGAGGTTCTCACTGTTCTCAGCCTTAAAGGAACAGTCACACTCGCGTGTGCAATAAGGCTTAGCTTAGCTTAGCTTGAAAGCGAACGCCAGACGTGAAATAGTTTTTAATGAAAGAGAAGATAAATAGGTGCACTGTTCCTTTAAGAGGGAAACCTGAGCCTCTGATCTGTAGTTTGTGTTCAGTTCTTCTGCTTTCAGCTCATTGTGTTTGATGCGTTCTTCTTCTGTGGTGTGTGTGTGTGTGTGTGTGTGTGTGTGTGTGTGTGTGTGTGTGTGTGTGTGTGTGTGTGTGTGTGTGTGTGTGTGTGTGTGTGTGTGTGTGTGTGTGTGTGTGTGTGTGTACACTGGAGCCGCCGCTGCGTATTTATTTAGTTCTGCGTTGGCTTTATTTATGAATGATAGAAGTTTCCTGTTTGTTCAATAAAATAAATTCACTTTTATAACCAGCTGCTGTCTGATTGTCCTGATAAAGACCTGAACCAGGTCCAACTATAGACCTGAACCAGGTTCAGGTCTCTCCCTCCCTAGCCCCCCCACCTCCGCTCTCTCTCTCTATCTCTCTCTCTCCCTCCTCCTTCCTCTCTCTCTCTCTCCCTCCTCCTTCCTCTCTCTCCCTCCCCTTCTCTCTCCCTCCTCCTTCCTCTCTCTCTCTCTCCCTCCTCCTTCCTCTCTCTCCCTCCCCCTCTCTCTCCCTCCCTCCCCCTCTCTCTCTCTCCCTCCCCTTCTCTCTCCCTCCTCCTTCCTCTCTCTCTCTCTCCCTCCTCCTTCCTCTCTCTCCCTCCCCCTCTCTCTCCCTCCCTCCCCTTCTCTCTCCCTCCCTCCCCTTCTCTCTCCCTCCTCCTTCCTCTCTCTCCCTCCCTCCCCTTCTCTCTCCCTCCTTCCTCTCTCTCCCTCCCCCTCTCTCTCCCTCCCTCCCCTTCTCTCTCCCTCCTCCTTCCTCTCTCTCCCTCCCTCCCCTTCTCTCTCCCTCCTTCCTCTCTCTCCCTCCCTCCCCTTCTCTCTCCCTCCTCCTTCCTCTCTCTCTCTCTCCCTCCTCCTTCCTCTCTCTCTCCCTCCCTCCCTCCCCTTCTCTCTCCCTCCTCCTTCCTCTCTCTCCCTCCCTCCCCTTCTCTCTCCCTCCTTCCTCTCTCTCCCTCCCTCCCCTTCTCTCTCCCTCCTCCTTCCTCTCTCTCTCTCTCCCTCCTCCTTCCTCTCTCTCTCCCTCCCTCCCTCCCCTTCTCTCTCCCTCCTCCTTCCTCTCTCTCCCTCCCTCCCCTTCTCTCTCCCTCCTTCCTCTCTCTCCCTCCCTCCCCTTCTCTCTCCCTCCTCCTTCCTCTCTCTCTCTCTCCCTCCTCCTTCCTCTCTCTCTCCCTCCCTCCTCCTTCTCTCTCCCTCCTTCCTCTCTCTCCCTCCCTCCCCCTCTCTCTCCCTCCTCCTTCCTCTCTCTCTCTCTCCCTCCTCCTTCCTCTCTCTCTCCCTCCCTCCTCCTTCTCTCTCCCTCCTTCCTCTCTCTCCCTCCCTCCCCCTCTCTCTCCCTCCTCCTTCCTCTCTCTCTCTCTCCCTCCCTCCCCTTCTCTCTCCCTCCTCCTTCCTCTCTCTCCCTCCCTCCCCTTCTCTCTCCCTCCTTCCTCTCTCTCCCTCCCTCCTCCTTCTTCTCTCTCCCTCCCCCTCTCTCTCCCTCCCTCCTCCTTCTTCTCTCTCCCTCCCCCTCTCTCTCCCTCCCTCCTCCTTCTTCTCTCTCCCTCCTCCTTCCTCTCCCTCCCTCCCCTTCTCTCTCCCTCCTCCTTCCTCTCCCTCCCTCCTCCTTCTTCTCTCTCCCTCCTCCTCTCTCTCCCTCCCTCCTCCTTCTTCTCTCTCCCTCCTCCTTCCTCTCCCTCCCTCCCCTTCTCTCTCCCTCCTCCTTCCTCTCCCTCCCTCCCCTTCTCTCTCCCTCCTCCTTCCTCTCTCTCCCTCCCCCTTCTGCTTCGGCCACACTCCCCGCTCCCTCACCCCGGAGAGAAGCCCTATCAGCCGGCGTCGCAGCGGACAAACCCCGGGACAACATGGTAAGAACTTCCCGGGCTCGTGGTGGTCTCGTGGTGGTCTTGTGGTCCGAGTCTACGCGGGTCCACGCGCGTCCACGCGCGTCCACGCGGGTCCGCACTGGCCCGTTATTAGCGGCATGTTAGCTAGCATGGCCGCCGCTCCCGTTAGTTAGGCGCTCCGTTACTCTGTGCTGACGTCACTCCCGTGTCCCGGTAACGGGCTTAGATCTGCCGACGGTACCGGACGGGTATCTGCTCTAGCCTGTGCCGTGCCGGGCCGGGCCGGGCCTGCCCTGCCCCCCTCCCAGGCCGTGTGGCCCGGGGCGGCCATCTTGGCCCGGCTGACCGGCCCGGCCGGGACTCACCGCCCGACCCGAACTAACCGAGACCAGCTGGACCCGAACTAACCGAAACCCGCTGGACCCGAACTAACCAAGACGAGCTGGACCCAAACTAAGACCAACTGGACCCGGACTAACCGAGACCAGCCGGACCCGGACTAATTGAGACCAGCTGGACCCGAACTAGCCCCAGGAGTCTGGTCTAGTTCGGTTCATACTTGCAGAGTCACTCTCTGTCTGGAGGCCTGAAGGCATTAGTGTGTGTGTCTCATATATATCTATAGATATAGATATATATAAATATATAGACAGAGAGATATATAGATACAGATAGATTAATAGATTAGATTGGACGCCATTAGATACTGCTTAACTGAAACGCCTCTCATCTGAAGGCAAGTGCTACGGATAGATAGACAGATATATATAGATAGACAGAGATATATATATATATATATATATATATATATATATATATATATATAGACAGAGAGATATATATATATATATATAGATAGACAGAGAGATATATATATATAGATAGACAGAGATATATATATATATAGATAGACAGAGAGAGATATATATATATATATATATATAGATAGACAGAGAGATATATATATATATAGATAGACAGAGAGATATATATATATATATATAGATAGACAGAGAGATATATATATATAGATAGACAGAGATATATATATATATAGATAGACAGAGATATATATATATATAGAGAGAGAGAGAGAGAGAGAGAGATAGACATAGAGATATATATATATATATAGAGAGAGAGAGATATAGACATAGAGATATATATATATATATAGAGAGAGAGCAATATATATATATATATATATATATATATATATATATATATAGACATAGAGATGTATATATATATATATATATATATATAGATAGATTGATAGATAGATATCTATATAGATAGATAGATAGGGATATATTTATATCCCTATCTCATGTACTGTACTGCATCGTCACTAAGTCACATGTCTCCTGTCGACCAATCAGGCGTCAGGCGTGACCGTGAACGATGAGGTCATCCGGGTGTTCAACGACATGAAGGTGAGGAAGTCTTCGTCGCAGGACGAGGTGAAGAAGAGGAAGAAGGCGGTTCTGTTCTGCCTGAGCGAGGACAGGAAGAAGATCATCGTGGAGGAGGGCAAGCAGATCCTGGTTGGCGACATCGGGGACTCTGTGGAGGACCCCTACGCCTGCTTCGTCAAGCTGCTGCCCCCCAACGACTGCCGCTACGCCCTGTATGACGCCACCTACGAGACCAACGAGTCCAAGAAGGAGGACCTGGTCTTCATCTTCTGGTAGGGGCACTTCCTGATCCGTATGCTCAGGTCCTGGTCCACACCTGGTTTTAGGCTTAGACCCGTAGACCTTTAGTTCTGCAGGACTGGAGTAGTAAGTGACTCCATCTGATCCTGACCTGGTCTTAGTTTTGATGCTGGTGCTAGTTCTGGTACTAGTTCTGATGCTGGTCCTAGTTACGGTCCTGGTCCTAGTTCTGCTGCTGTTCCCGGTGCTGGTACTAGTTCTCTCTGTCTGTCTGTCTCTCCTGATTGATGCACTCAACTAAAAGTTAGTTCATAGTGTAAAGGTTCCAAACATGAGTTCTGAGCCTCCTGGATCCTGGTCCACTGCCTGTCATGAAACCTGGTCCACCTCCTGTCGTGGATCCTGTTGATAGTCTCTGCTGGTTTCAGGGCTCCAGAGAACGCTCCGCTGAAGAGCAAGATGATCTACGCCAGCTCTAAAGACGCCATCAAGAAGAAGTTTACAGGTGAGTCATGTAACCTGTGTGAGGTCATGCGGTGCCTATGTGTCCTTTCCTAACCACGAGGTCAAGCTCAGGTGTTACATGTGAAGCTCCGGTGAGGTAGGTAGAGCTTAGGTGTTATAAGTGGAGCTTAGGTGTTATGGGTGGAGCTCAGGTGTGGTGTGTGTCGTCTCTCGGTGACCTCAGGTGTGTCCCCTCAGGTATTAAACATGAGTGGCAGGTGAACGGGCTGGACGACATCCAGGACCGTGCCACGCTGGCGGAGAAGCTTGGTGGGAACGTGGTGGTGTCTCTGGAGGGTAAGCCGCTGTGATGGTGGAGCGGAGCCAAGCCAACCGCCGTGCCATCTGGACCGAAGCCCCTGACCACCGACCACCACCCTTTTGCTTTGTTTCTTTTGCTTTTTGTCCAACATCAAGGAGATCTTATTAACATAATGATATGCAAACACCTCCCAGTTTGTTGCCAGATGACCTACTGAATCCCAGAAATAACCCCTAACGAACCCACGACCCCTTACCGAACCCCAGAAGTGACCCCTTACCGAACCCCAGAAGTGACCACTTACCGAACCCCAGAAGTGACCACTTACTGAACCCCAGAAGTGACCCCTTACTGAACCCCAGAAGTGACCCCTTACTGAACCCCAGAAGTGACCCCTTACCGAACCCCAGAAGTGACCCCTTACCGATCCCCAGAAGTGACCCCTTACCGAACCCTAGAAGTGACCCCTTACCTAACCCCAGAAGTGACCCCTTACCGAACCCTAGAAGTGACCCCTTACCGAACCCCAGAAGTGACCCCTTACCGATCCCCAGAAGTGACCCCTTACCGATCCCCAGAAGTGACCCCTTACCGATCCCCAGAAGTGACCCCTTACCGATCCCCAGAAGTGACCCCTTACCGATCCCCAGAAGTGACCCCTTACCGATCCCCAGAAGTGATCCCTCACCGAACTCCAGAGGTGATCCCTCACCGAACTCCAGAGGTGACCCCTCACCCAACCCTAGAAGTGACCCCTCACCCAACCCTAGAAGTGACCCCTCACCCAACCCTAGAAGTGACCCCTCACCCAACCCTAGAAGTGACCCCTCACCCAACCCTAGAAGTGACCCCTCACCCAACCCTAGAAGTGACCCCTCACCGAACCCCAGGACGGTCGTGTCGCTCACAGCCAGAGTTTTGCCAAACAGTCCATGTGAAAGAAGCAGCCACGCGTGTCGGAGGCGAGCGAAGCTCCGCCTCCTGCAGCACACGGGTCATGACGCTTTTTCCATATGACTTTATTTATTATTGTAACGTGTTGTTTCTTCCGGTATGTTGACACCAGGCACACTCGTTGTTACTATGCACCCGGGAGAGGAGGAGGGACTTAAACCTGCAGGTCCACCTCGTCACGCCAGCTCGTTCTAGCCGCTTGGTCGTCGCCTTACTTTCAGTTTGAATGTAACCGTCACACCAGTCAGAGTGCACTTTTATTTTCTAAAGAAACACTACAGGAAGCAGATTTGACCCAAGCATTGAGAGACAACAACAACACGACGACATCTGGAGCCTTAAAGAGGAACGTTGTTTCTGAGATCACATGAAGCCACTTTACAATAAATGCCTGTGGCAGATCTGACGCGTCCTGCCTCGTCTCTGCTTCCACCAATCAGAGCGCTTCCACTCGCAGGTCGTTCCCACTGACCAGACAGGTTGGAAGACCTCTGAGTGAAAATGTTCTGAACACTGAGAACCTCACAAGAACCAGTGTGACACACGCAGAACCCCAATACAGTACCTATGTTCTAGTGAATGTGCTCAGTAAACAGGGGAACAACCACGACTCCAGTGTGACACAGTAGAACCTTGATAGAGCCAGACCTCGTAGAAGGGTTGTGAAGTATAAACCCAATGAGAACCAATATAAGTTCAGAACCACTATAATCTTAGTAGAACCCAAAAAAAACTATTGTAATCTCACAAGAACTTCAGAAGAACCACTATCATCTTACGAGAACCAGTATGAAGTCCAGTAGGACAAAACACCCAGCATGACTTTATTGAACTCCAGGTGAACCATTACAAACTAGAATCTAATGAGATTTTATATTTTTATATATATATATATATATATATATATATATATATATATATGAACAACTTGATCAGCAGATGTTTCAGTCCATCAGAACATCTCTATGATAAAACCCAGTGAGACCAGAACAGGTTATGGTTTCCTGCAACTGAAGTTAAAGAAGCAGAGTGACTCAGCTGCAGAATCTGATCCTCCTGCTGCTATTTATAGACTTGCATGCTTCTGTGTCCATCACCACGTCCACACAAGGAGACGTTGTGATCCGCTAGAGGGGTGAACCCTCTAGTCACTAGAGTCTAGTGACTAGAGGGTTCAGGGATGACCCTCTAGTCACTAGAGGGTCATCCCTGAACCCTGAGATCCAATAGAGAAGTTATCCCTGTGATCCAATAGACTAGTGGATCTCAGGGTTAACCCTCTAGTGACTGGAGGGTCAGTAAGTCACGTTTTTGTTCACACAGATATTTAGAAGCTCTTTAAAAATAATATATCCGGCACGTTTAACCCGGTACACAGCAGCTTGGGTGCAATTCGTGAGCTTGGCCACTAGATGTCAGCCAAATATTATTTTAAAGCCTTCGTTATTTCAGGATCCATTTGCCCACAACATTGAACTAATAAAGGATCAATATTAAATAAGAAAAATACTGTTTCAAAGTTACGGACCAAAAACCAAGGCACTATTTCACTGAACTAAAACTCACAAATACAGTCACAAAAACATTTTACCTGCACATTTCATCGTCGCTACCTGTTTTTTAATTACTTGACATTTATAGCAGTTTTTGTATAATTTACTAAGATTTGTAACAGTTTTTTTTTTTTATCAACGTACTAACATTTATAACTGCAGACTTGATGATTTATAACTTAACAAAAATGAATATAATTAAATAAAACAACAATATAAAATTTCATAAAACAAAACAATAAGATATAATTAAATAAAGTAAAGTCTACAAAATAAAATAAAAAGTAATAATAAAGGTTGTCAATTTGCTTCGTGACGTCCGCCTCGCCTTCGTGACGTCACTTCCGGTCTCCACCCGTTCGCAGCCATGATGGTGGGTTCACGTCTTCTCGCTGTCCGGCTCGGTTCTGTGTGTGTTCCGCTCCGTGCGGCGGTGAGTAACGGCTGTGCTTCTCTCTCCGCAGCAGGAAGGGCTGGACGACGGACCCGACTTCCTGTCCGAGGAGGACCGGGGGGTGAGTGCTGCCTGTCTGCGTTACCTGCCTATCTGCCTGTCTGTCTGCCTGTCTGTCTGCCTGTCTGGGCGAAGCTAACGACCCGCAGCTCCGGTGATGAGCTTTGCATGCTAACGGGTTCCGGGCTCGCAGCCTCTCTCCCGGTCCAGGCTGCCGAAGGTCCGAGCCCTGAGCCGGCTACAGGCCGTTAGCTTCCCGGGCCAAGTGAGCTAACAGGTGCTGCTGTGCTAGTTAGCATCGGGCTGTCACATGACACGCTCTCTGATGCTCATTGGTTGATTCGCTTCAGTTCAGTTTATGTCTCGTGACCAAAACAGAGGGAGACCTTGGTGGAACCAGGCCTGGTCCTGGTCCTGGACCAGTAGCATGTGTGTTGCGTCTCTTCTCATCGTTGATCCATGAATGAAATGTAATGAACCAGGTTACCTTGAAAAGATGAGTCCATTCAGGCTGTAGTTCTCCAGAAAAACTACAAACATGTCTTTCGATGTGCGAGTGTTAGCGAGCTGAGCTAACACACTGCTAACACTTATAGATCACACACAGCTAACTCATAACTAGCACTCTGGGCTCTGCAGCTCTCTGGTCACAGCCGATTGGTCGGTGTATGGCGCGGCATCGTGCATGAATATTGATGAGTGTTGGTAATCAATAAAGATCCATCAGTTTCCAATAGTTCTGCTGGAAGAACGGCCTCGTGACATCACATCCTGAACGTGATCTTTCGTGACGCCGGTAGCCAGTGGTGCATTATGGGACATGTGGTCTCTGCCCCTCTGCAGCCGCGGGCGGTGAACGTGGACCTGCAGACGGACGCCACGCTGCAGGTGGACATCTCTGACGCGCTGAGCGAGAGGGACAAGGTCAAGTTCACCGTGCACACCAAGGTCAGTGAGCTCCGGTCCCCCGAGTAAGGACCCCCAGAGCGGACCGGGTCCTCGGGGACCGGGCCGCTCCAAGAGCCCGGAACACGCTCTCGGAGGCTTCACTTCCTGTTCCCACAGAGTTTGACGCTTCACTTTCTGTTCCCACAGAGCACGCTGCCCAACTTCAAGCAGAGCGAGTTCTCGGTGGTCCGGCAGCACGAGGAGTTCATCTGGCTGCACGACTCGTTCGTGGAGAACGAAGAGTACGCCGGATACATCGTAAGAACCGCCTTTTGTTGCCGGTCCGCTAGCTTTAGCCGGTCTGCTAGCGTTAGCCGGTCCGCTAGCGTTTACCGGTCCGCTAGCGTTAGCCGGTCTGCTAGCCGAGAGGAGCCCTTCTGACCCCACAAGGCCTCCTCATAGAGTCATGTGGAGACGCTGGAGACCAGTTCATAAAGAATTCTTGTTTGTCCCTAGAACCTCGTACATTCGATATCAGAGTTACAGGAAACGATACTCAGAACACCAATGCAATTGAACCTAAAGCTGCTGCTGTTGTTGTTGTTGTTGTGTAGATCCCCCCAGCGCCCCCCAGACCAGACTTTGATGCGTCCAGAGAGAAGCTGCAGAAGCTGGGGGAGGGGGAAGGATCCATGACCAAGGAGGAGTTCACCAAGATGAAGCAGGAGCTGGAGGCGTGAGTGAGACCTGCTGACCACCTGAGACCTCCTGACCTGCTGACCACCTGCTGACCTGCTGACACCTGCTGACCACCTGCTGACCACCTGACACCTGCTGACCACCTGCCCACCACCTGACACCTCCTGACCTGCTGACCACCTGCTGACCACCTGACACCTGCTGACCACCTGCTGACCACCTGACACCTGCTGACCACCTGCTGACCACCTGACACCTGCTGACCACCTGACACCTGCTGACCACCTGCTGACCACCTGACACCTGCTGACCACCTGACACCTGCTGACCACCTGCCCACCACCTGACACCTGCTGACCACCTGACACCTGCTGACCACCTGACACCTGCTGACCACCTGACACCTGCTGACCACCTGCCCACCACCTGACACCTGCTGACCACCTGACACCTGCTGACCACCTGACACCTGCTGACCACCTGCTGACCACCTGACACCTGCTGACCACCTGCCCACCACCTGACACCTGCTGACCACCTGACACCTGCTGACCACCTGCTGACCACCTGACACCTGCTGACCACCTGTGTGTGCAGTGTTGTTTTTTTAGGATCACATCCTCAAACTACAGTTATCTCACGTTGACAATTCAGGAATCAGAGCCAAATGATGTAAAATTGTATAATTTGTAAAAGAGTAGATATTACATATTAGCATCTGTTTGTGAACGTGTGAGGATGAGCTAAAGGTAAAGTTGGGGTTTAACGTCGAGCCATCTTGTTCGTTTTCTTTTTCATGCATGATAGCAGACAGGGTATGCTAGCATGCTAGCAGACAGGGATCCTGCACCGCTGCCGCTTTCACTGTTGTGTTGATGGGAAACACGATGCGTCACCGAGCTAGCTAATGGAAGGCCTCAGTTCAGTCCAGAAGAGGAGCGACCTGAAGGGCGTGTGCAGTGTGTCTGAGAACCTCTGCTTCACTCTTCTGGGCTAAGGATGTGTCAAAACCCTAGAGACGCCCCTGGTTGTGCGTGTGTGTGCGCAGTGTTGTGTGTGTGTGTGTGTGTGTGTGCGCGTGCAGCGTTGTGTGTGTGCATCCCTTCAGCAGCTGGTGCTGAGCTGCTGCTCTGTTTGCAGAGAGTACCTGGCCATCTTCAAGAAGACCGTGGCGATGCACGAGGTGTTCCTGTGTCGCGTGGCGGCTCATCCTGTCCTCAGGAAAGACCTCAACTTCCACGTCTTCCTGGAGTACAACCAGGATGTGAGTCACCTGACGACGTGTGTGTGTGTGTAGGTGTAGGTGTGTGTGTGTGTGTGTACGTGCGTGTATGTGACAGCAGATATCAAATGGATCCAGACAAAAAACAAATAACGTCAATGCACATTTGAAATGAACAATTAAAGTAAATAATGTGAGATGGACACAACCGGAGAACAACAAGAGGCTCTCAGTGAGAGCCTTGTGGTACTCCACAGGAGGAAAGATCAGTTCCAACAAAGTAATAAATGTCTTGGTGATGCGTGACCTCTGACCTCTGACCTCTGCTCTCTGCTCTCTGACAGCTGAGCGTACGAGGGAAGAACAAGAAGGAGAAGCTGGAGGATTTCTTTAAGAACGTGGTGAAGTCGGCCGATGGCGTCTTGGTGGCCGGAGTCAAGGTGACCTTCAGATTCCAGACCTTCTAGTGGTCCATGCGGGTCGCGTGGTCTCGGCGGGTCGCGTGGTCTCGGCGGGTCGCGTGGTCTCGGCGGGTCGCGTGGTCTCGGCGGGTCGCATGGTCTCAGGTTTATTTCCTGTCTTTCAGGACGTGGACGACTTCTTCGAGCACGAGAAGACGTTTCTGTTGGAATATCACAACCGAGTGAAAGACGCTTCTGCCAAATCTGACAGAATGATCCGCTCGCACAAAAGTAAGAATGCAGCAAATTTAATGACGGGGCACTCTGCCCAGGTGCATTATGGGACTAACAGTCAGGTGTTTGTGTTCAGACGCCGCAGACGACATCAACAGAATCGCCTCGTCTCTCTACTCGCTGGGAACACAGGACTCCACAGACCTCTGCAAGTACGAACAACACCTGGTTTCCTTTCAGTGTTTCCTTTCCACTTCCTGCTGCTGATCGCTTCCCGTTTCACCGTTTCAGGTTCTTCCTGAAAGTGTCGGAGTTGTTTGAGAAGACGAGGGTACGTTGGTTGTCGGGTCGCATGACGAGCAGCCGCGTTGTTGTGTTCACGTCAGAGTTGTGACGCTTTCTGTCGCTGCTTTACAGAAGATCGAAGCTCGCGTCGCAGCAGATGAAGACCTGAAGCTGGCCGACCTGCTGAAGTACTACCTGAGGGAGTCCCAGGCTGCCAAGGTCAGGCAGCAATGCATGCTGGGTAGATTTGTGTCCAACTTGCTCCAATGTGGGCACCGAGTTTATGGAGAGGGTTAGCCCCAACACAAATGTATAGTTTCATCATTAATGTGAAGAAAATATAATAATATGTAATAAGTCATCTGTTTCCATCAGTATCCTCGAGGAGCCTGTAGTTCTCATGCAACAGGTCGCCCCGCATGTTAAAACCACGTTCAGCAGCATGTTGTCTGGCTGCAGGACTTGTTGTACCGGAGGAGCCGGGCTCTGGTGGACTATGAAAACGCTAACAAGGCTCTGGATAAAGCTCGAGCCAAAAACAGAGACGTGCTGCAGGCCGAGACCAGCCAGCAGCTCTGCTGCCACAAGTTTGAGAAGATCTCCGAGTCTGCCAAGCAAGGTGAGTTTACACCTGAAGACTGTCACCTCACAGCGACCACCAAACACGGCCTCACTGGTCCCTGTGGTCCCTGTGGCCTCACTGGTCCCTGTGGCCCCTGTGGCCTCACTGGCCCCTGTGGCCTCACTGGCCCCTGTGGCCTCACTGGCCCCTGTGGCCTCACTGGCCCCTGTGGTCCCTGTGGCCTCACTGGCCCCTGTGGCCTCACTGGTCCCTGTGGTCCCTGTGGCCTCACTGGCCCCTGTGGCCTCACTGGCCCCTGTGGCCTCACTGGCCCCTGTGGCCTCACTGGCCCCTGTGGCCTCACTGGCCCCTGTGGTCCCTGTGGCCTCACTGGTCCCTGTGGCCTCACTGGCCCCTGTGGCCTCACTGGCCCCTGTGGTCCTGGTCTAATAACAGACTCTGTGTGGTTTCAGAGCTCATCGACTTCAAGACGAGACGAGTTGCAGCGTTCAGGAAGAACCTGGTGGAGCTCGCAGAGCTGGAGCTGAAACACGCCAAGGTACCTGTCTGTCTGTTCACGTGTCTGCCCGCCGTTCTCACCTGTGTCTCTGACCTCGCCCTTCTCACCTGTCTCTCTGGCCCCGCCCCTCTCACCTGTCTCTCTGGCCCCGCCTCTCTCACCTGTCTCTCTGGCCCCGCCCCTCTCACCTGTCTCTCTGGCCCCGCCCCTCTCACCTGTCTCTCTGGCCCCGCCCCTCTCACCTGTCTCTCTGGCCCCGCCCCTCTCACCTGTCTCTCTGGCCCCGCCCCTCTCACCTGTCTCTCTTGCCCCGCCTCTCTACCTACAGGGTAACCTCCAGCTGCTGCAGAGTTGTGTGGGTGTCCTGAAAGGGAACACTTAAGCCCACCACCAACTGGACACACCCTTTTTGTACAGCCCCGCCCACAACAACTGGACACGCCTAGTGGGCGGAGTCTGGGCGGACGAATGACACTGAACTGTGGACCAGAAGAACGGACGGGAAGTCTGTCGTCTTCATCACCAACCAGACAGCGTCCTCTTCCTCATCCTCTTTCCAGTCCTCTGCGTCCTGTACTGGTCCTACTGGTCCATTATCAGACCAGCAGCACCTGTACTGGTCCTACTGGTCCATTATCAGACCAGCAGCACCTGTACTGGTCCTACTGGTCCATTATCGGACCAGCAGCACCTGTTCAGGTCTGCTAGTCAGGACGAGTGGTCCAGCCTCTTTTCCTCCTGAGTGACTCACTTAAAACTTTATTATCACACAACAGAATAAACAAATGTTTAATGTTTTTATCCAAATTAAACAAATCCCTCCCAGTCTGAAAGGTCTACTGTGGTCATACTGGTCCCAGTCTGATACTGGTCTCAGTACAATATCTAATTGTCAATAAATAAATAAAAATGTCAATGCACAAAAGTTCTCAGAATTTCTAAATAAGAGTCACTCGTTTGTTTTCAGGATAAATGATGGGAGGTGGTTCATCTAATCCGGATGCCTCCTGGACGCCTCCCATTAGAGGTTTTTCAGGCACGTCCAACTGGGAAGAGGCCCCGGGGAAGACCCAGGACACGCTGGAGGGATTATATCTCCCGGCTGGCCTGGGAACGTCTCGGGGTCCCCAGAACGAGCTGGAACATGTTGCGGGTGAGAGGGAAGCCTGGGTCGGTCTGCTGGGTGCTGCCACCGCGACCCGACCCGGATAAGCGGCGGAAGATGGATGGATGGATGGATGGATTATGGGAGGAAAGAAACATGATGGACAACACTGCTTGGGTATTGATCTGGTATTGGCCCTGACATGAGCGCCTGAAAGTTTTCATTAAGTTATTTTCCGTTCAGTTTAGTTAAAACCGGTGACATTAACCTTTGACCTATGGGGTCTTGTCTCGTCGTACCAAAGCTCTTCAAAAAGTCTGTTTAGCTGTTTATTGAAGCAAATCATCTCATAACTAATGTTCTCTCGGGTCATGTCAAAACGTGGAACCTGCTCTGGGTTCTGTGGCTCTACACGTTTCTTACACGTCTTACACTGCTCTTTGTCGACGCTTCTAATTGGACGAGGGCTTGGAGGGGCGGGGCAGACCTCTGTCACCACGCTGGAGGGTCTACACACTGGGTGTCACCGTGCTGGAGGTCTACACACGGGGTGTCAACATGCTGGAGGTCTACACATGAGGTCAATAAAGTATATAATAAGATCTATAATAATAAAAAATCTATAGTATAATAAGAGCTATAATGTATATAGTAAGATCTATATTATGATCTATAATTATAAAATATGATATATAATCTATAGATTGAGTATGAACATATATAATAATCTATAATAATAATACCTCTATTATTAATAGAAATACGTGAAGAACAAGTACTCTAAACTATATGACGTCTACATTCAGGCTTTTATTGTGGAGAGTGTAACCGGAAGCGTGTAACCGTGAGAAGAGCAGGAACTGAAAGCGGTGAACTGAAAGCTGTTCACGGACCCTCACGCTGACTTACAATGAGCTCCATCGGTACCGGGGTGAGTGTTTCTGGGTCCGGGGCCCGGCGGCTGGACCTGGTGCGCCGCCGAGAACCCGCCTTTATCCTGGAAACCCGGTATTTTTAGGAATGAGCTAACGTGCTAACTAGTGTGTTAGCCTGCTGAGTCACAGCTAATGCTAGCTGAAGCTAAAGCTAGCTGCAGCTAAACGGACTTTAAAAGTTCAAATTAAATGTCACTTGAGTTGGTTGAGTATTTTAAAACTATCATAACTAACACGACGTCATCTGCAACGTCATCACGTTGTCATTTTAGGTGAATAATAAGTGTTGTGTGAGCAGAGTGGATGCTAGCTGTTAGCGTCGGTGATTAGCTGCAGAAGCCCGTTCTGAAAACAACGCATTTGAGGAGTTCGTTCCTGTTTCAGGGTTCTGGGACACTTAAAGTCCACTTCCCGGAACTAACCCGGGACGTGGACCCGAACCACAGGAAACGGGATCAGTCTGATCATTATTCTGAGCTGCAAACGAATGTTATTCAGGTGTTGAATCTGTAAAGTGTGTTTTAAAATGTGTCTGTCCGTCCCGCAGTATGACCTGTCGGCCTCCACCTTCTCCCCGGACGGACGCGTGTTCCAGGTGGAGTACGCCATGAAGGCGGTGGAGAACAGCAGGTGAGGACCTAACAGCAGGCTACTTCCTCCAGGGTCCCCTGAACGCACCACTGACTGTGTGTGTGTGTGTGTGTGTGTGTGTGTGTGTGTGTGTGTGTGTGTGTGTGTGTGTGTGTGTGTAGCACGGCTATAGCTATCCGCTGTAGAGACGGTGTTGTCTTCGGGGTGGAGAAGCTCGTTCTGTCCAAACTCTACGAGCAAGGCTCCAACAAACGCATCTTCAACATCGACAGACACGTTGGCATGGTAACCACACACTCTCACTCTTCACGTAACCTGTCTACCTGTGCCTCTGGCTCCTCCCATGACCTCTGTGCCTCTGGCTCCTCCCATGACCTCTGTGCCTCTGGCTCCTCCCATGACCTCTGTGCCTCTGGCTCCTCCCATGACCTCTGTGCCTCTGGCTCCTCCCCCAGGCGGTGGCCGGGCTGCTGGCCGACGCCCGCTCTCTGTCTGAGGTGGCGAGAGACGAAGCCTCCAGCTTCAGGTCCAGCTACGGACACGACATCCCACTGAAGGTGAGTCTGATGCTAAGATAAGCAGGGACTGATGCTAAGATAAGCAGGGACTGATGCTAAGATAAGCAGGGACTGATGCTAAGCTAACAGTGCATTTCCTGTTTCCTGCGCAGCACCTGTCCGACCGAGTGGCCATGTACGTGCACGCCTACACACTCTACAGCGCCGTGAGGCCCTTCGGCTGCAGGTGAGTCTGGCGATGTGTTCAGGGTCGCGGCGATGATGATGATGTTGATGATGATGTTGTCTCTCCACAGCTTCATCCTCGGCTCATATGACAAAGACGACGGTCCTCAGCTCTACATGGTCGACCCATCAGGCATCTCACATGTGAGGCAACACACACACACACACACACACAGACAGACAGAGACACACACACACACACACACACACACACAGCAGGTCCAGTAACAGGACTGTGTTTCAGGGCTACTGGGGTTGTGCCATCGGGAAAGCTAAACAAGCCGCCAAGACGGAGATCGAGAAGTTGCAGGTGAGTTATGAGACCTGATCATGTGATCAATCATTCCGATCAGTGATTGATCCTCTGATCAGTGATCAATAGCTGTCCTGACGTTGTGTTCTTCCAGATGAAGGACATGTCCTGCAGGGAGCTCGTCAAAGAAGTCGCCAAAATGTGAGTCAACCTTCAAAATCAACTTTTTTGACCCTGAATAACGATGATGTCACTGCTGGAGGAAGAGATTTAAAGAGACAGTACCACAGAGCACGGGAAGTGATGTCAGGAACGAAACCAGCCAATGAGGACGCAGGTCCTCTTTTGTCTATTCTGCTGTGTATTAATACTCTGCTGTGTACTCGTAGTCATGGTGACGATGTCTCTGCCCTCAGAATCTACATCGTTCATGACGAGGTGAAGGACAAGGCCTTCGAGTTGGAGCTCAGCTGGGTGGGAGAAGGTACCGTTCACTTCCTGTCTGTGTCTTAGTGATGGAAGATTGGATCTTTTACCGACTCGGTTCTTTGAGTCTCGTTCAGTAAAATGAACAAATCTTTTTTCGAGTCGTTCGTTCATTTCCTGCATTACAATAATGTGTCGTGACAGTTTGGATGATTTGAAATGATCATTTATTATCACCCTAACATTTAATCATCACCGAAAAACAATTATGCTGAACTGTAAGTAAAGTACAAAAATGTAAAATAATGAAACCTTTAATAATTACTGATCAAATTTCATTCACGTCTTACTAAACATAGCCGCTTGGAGGCAGCGAGGTGTTTCCTCTCCTGAGCCTCGGCCACGAGGACATGAACAAATCTTTCTTTGAGAGGACTTGTGACTGTCGAGTCCTTGAAGTAACCGTTCAAAATGACTGAAAGTTCAAAATGACTGAAAGTTCAAAATGACCGGATCGTTCACGTCACTCGTGTCTCCTGTTTGTTTCCATAGTGACAAATGGTCGACATGAGCTGATCCCTACAGACGTGAGAGAAGAAGCTGAGAAGTACGCAAAGGTGAGACTCAGTACTACAGACAGTACTACAGACAGTACGACAGTACTACACACAGTACTACAAGTAGTACTACACAACACACAGTAGACGGTACTACACAGTACACACTACTACTACACACAGTACTATATAAACAGCACTACACATAGTAGACAGTACTACACACGTCACAGCTGTTGACGACGTTGTTGTTGTTGTTTCAGGACTCTCTGGAAGAGGAGGATGACTCTGATGAAGACAACATGTGAATCTTCATCACATTGTTTGTTTATAGTTCTTGAACTTCATGTTTGTTGTTTTTTGTTTTGATGAATTTCAACTTTGAAAATAAATAATAAAGAAACTTTGTTTCAGTCGTCAGTCAACTGATTAATAAGTACAACACTGTAGTACAAGTACAACACTGTAGTACAAGTCCAACACGTGAAGTGAGAGCATTCCTCATGTTATTAATCGTACTGATATTCTGAATGTGTAATAACCTCCAAAGGAACGTGACGTAAGGCTTTGCCGCCTCGCGTCCCTCTCTTCCGGTTACGTAACTTACAGATGGAAATTGCATCGTCGAACCCCATGAAAGAAAGTGTGTATTTAATGTTTACTGCGTTATAAACGTGACACAACACAAGGTGTGACGTTTCACAAATGCTCACGAGCCCCTCTTCCCTTCGGCTCAGCTGTCGCGCTGCAAAAAGAGCGTTTATGAATATAAATCTAACTTGTGTTCAGTCTGACCTGTTTCCGGTTACTCCGGCCATATCGCGTTGCATTGGAGCGAGTAGGCCAGCCGGTGTTATGATTGAGTGTTGGTACGTTAATGGACGCTTTGAGAGCAGATGTATCGTAACGTGTCCTTGTGTTCTCGGTGTGTGACGTATGTTTATCTACGGGCCCGGTGGCTGAACGCGACTTCACCGCGCTGGAGGTTTGTGAACGGAGTTTGGTGCGCAGAGCTTCAGCACGTATCCGGGCGGGGCTTCTTGACGTGTCCGCGTTGACGAGGACTCCCGCTCAGCCAATAGCGACGCGTCATTTCTGGGCACAAAACGTGCTCAGCCAATCACAACTTTTGGTGTCCTTTTTTTCTCTTGAACTCACCTCCAATTGGACGGCTGTCCAGCGGATGCCGTCATGTCCCTCGTGGCGCCTCGTTCGTATCGACTAATGGCGACGTCAGGAGAGGTACGGCCTATCAGAATTGAGGGATCGCTCAACCAATCAGATTGCTCTGCTGCGGCTGCCGCCGTCCGCGCAGCCAATCGCGTGGCGGGAAACAGAGCTCGGGACTCAACAGCTTGTTGTTCGCGTCTCGAGAGGAGAAGCGGCGAGAAGGTGAGTATCAGAACCGTCTGCTCGGACAGAACTAGCGCGAGTACCGGGCAGAACCCCCGGAACCTCGGGAACACAGCGCCGCGTGCACGTCACCGAAGCCACCGGGAGGTTTCCGGTGAGCCGCGAGCCGAACGGCAGATTGTTTTTATGTGAAGAAATGTGGACCTCCTCTCCTTTGTGGAGCCGCTATTAAATAAATAATACTCTGCTCTCCGTCCAATGTCACCCGGTCCGCTAGAAACTTAGTTTATCCCGGAAACAGAGCGAATGTCCCCGCTGGTCCGGGGGACTGGACTCTACTAGCTCCGGAGCTAACGCTCCGTTAGCTCCGTGTAGCTCCGGAGGCACGAGCGGCTCGGTCCCGTTAGGACCCGGTTCCGTTTGGGCCGGGACGCGGTCTTGGACTCGGCCCTGTCCGTGCCAGGACTCTACCGGGTCTGTTCCGGGTCTGTTCCGGCTCTGTGGCCCCAGCAGCGGGTAGCTAGCAGCCGTTGTGCTTGTGGGGGGTGAAGCTAGCAGCTAGCGGAGCTGCGATGGCGACGGAGCGGGAAGAGGCTTCTCTCAGGCCGGGTCCCTGAGGCTCCTCTCAGGCGAAACAGGACAGAACCCCGTCCCGGTCTGTCCTGTCTGTCACTAACCACACGTCCTGTCTGTCTTTCAGAGATCCACAACCTTCCGAGCTGGACTTCCTCAAGTAGCCGGAGAGATGAAGGTGAGACCTCAATACTGGTTTCTGATGGTCCTCTACTGGTTTCTGATGGTCCTCTATTGGTTTCTGATGGTCCTCTATTGGTTTCTGATGGTCCTCTATTGGTTTCTGATGGTCCTCTACTGGTTTCTTGGTTCTCTACTGCTTTCTGATGGTCCCCTTCTGTTCATGGTCTCTCTGGATCTTTCTCAAACCGTCTTCACCCAAACAAAGATGGCAGCTGTCAATGAAACCTGTCATTGGTCTGATTGCCATCTTTGTCTGGTCTAGAAATGATTTAAATGAGGATGAGGAAGAGGAGATGATGAAGAGGATGAGAAAGAAGGGAGGATGAGGAAGAAGAGAGGATGAGGGCAGGAGAGAGAAAGACGAGGTCAGCTAGTTACACTAAACCAGCTGGTGTGACACGGGTTAGTTTAACGGAACTATGGGACCATGTTTAGTTTAAACAAGTCTTGATGTGTGTGTGTGTGTGTGTGTGTGTGTGTGTGTGGGTCCTGACGCCCTGCTCTGTGTCTGCAGGCAGCAGACGAGCCTCCCTACCTGAGCGTGGGGACGGATGTCAGTGCCAAATACCGAGGAGCCTTCTGTGAGGCCAAGATCAAGACGGTGAAGCGCATGGTGAAGGTGAAGGTGAGACCTCAGCGCTGCTGCGCAGGGTTTGGCTAGTTTGTCTTCCAGGTAAAGGCTGCTCTACACTCTGGTTTTACGCACAGAGCAACACCCTCAGGGCCCTTTGCGTCGTCCAAGCAGACATCTTGTGCGCGTCGCCCCAAATGTCTGACTCTCCGTCTAAGCGACAGAAGCCCACAAGGCTGTGATTGGTCCACTAACCACGTCCTTTCTGAGTCTCTCATGTCCGGTTTCACAGCATAATACCTCAGTTTTTAAAAGCCACAGCAGAAACACGAACAATGGATCCTGTTGAAGAACGTTTGGCTGAAGAGGTCCACAAATATGAGCATTTATCAAACCCGTCTGAGTATCAGGACACGCAGATGGAGGTGAATTCCTGGAGGGAGATATCGTGGACGTCGGCCTGCAGGTCGACTCTAAACGGTCGTTTCACCTCCTGCTAGTCTGGAAAGAAGGAACCATGAACCAAGATGAGTCTGTGGAATCAGCTGCGAGGCCGGACACAGTTGTAGCTGCAGGAGTTTATATCGGCCTTTAGTTTGAAGACAAACTGAACCTCATCTGCAACTTCTGTCAGATGTAATTCCTGTCGCTTAGTTTCTGTAACAACAGAGCTAACTAGCTAACTAGCCAGCTTCTTTCCAGAGGAGCGTCTCTCCTGCAAAGCAGACGATCGTTCAGCTGCCTTCAAAGAATCAACAGGAAGTCACAGAACAGTCACTTCCTGTTGGATCTGTAGGCTGCTTTTAGTTCACTGACCTCATTCTGATTCATTCATGTTTGTAATTATATATTTATAGAAATGTGTGTCTCTGCAGCTTTTGTTATTTTATGTAAAACACTTTGCTGCTGTTTTGATGTGTTCTATAGTAAACCTTTATGGTTATTCATATTATTACTATTAACCACACAAGATGTATCTTCAGACTGAACATCAGACTCGTGGAGTCTTCCAGATGTGGCTCGTTCTGAAACCACAAGGTTCTCGGTTCGAGGCCCATTGTCCATGTGGTCGAGTCCCTGAAGCCCTCGGCTGCTTCTTCAGGTTGAAGACCAGAAGAAGAACAATCATTTCAACTTCTAAAGCAGCTTTCAAGATCCACAAAGACGCTTTACTTTGAGAGGGAGAGAGAGGGAGGAAGAGGGAGGAAGAGGAGGAGGGGGAAGGGGGGGGAGGGGGAAGGGAGAGAGGAGATGAACAGAAGAGGCTGCGTGGGGCCGAGTGGCAGGACAGGTGCAGGTTCAACAGGTGAAAGCCAGTTGAAGAGGTGAGTTGTGAGGCTTCAATGATGGAAAGAGGAGGAGGAGGAGGAGGAGGAGGATGATGATGCAGCAGAGAGAAGTACGTTGGTGGTTTTCAGTTGGGCGGCTTCAGGCCTGAGGGAAACGTTTGTGGAGATTATGAGATTCAGGATTTTGGACGGGAAGAATAAGAAATAAAGGATTCTTTATTCTTAACGATTCATAAAATGTGAATGTTCTACAAATCATGTTGCTGCCAAATGTAGGAGCCAATCAGCTCTGACCCTACCAGCTGATGGATGGCTTCAGGGTTCAGGTCTCTTCAGGGTTCAGGTCTCTTCAGGGTTCAGGTCTCTTCAGGGTCAGGTTTCTTCATGGTTCAGGTCTCTTCAGGGTCAGGTCTCTTCATGCCTAACCTCTTGACGTGTCCTCAGGTGAACCTGAAAGGGGAAAGTACGTCCCAGGTGGTGCAGGACGACCAGGTTAAAGGAGCGCTGAGGGTGAGCTGCATGGTGTCTCTGTTGAGGCTCCAGGTGAAGATGAAGGTGGAGGTGAAGATGAAGGTGAGACTGACTGTCTGTGTCTTGTAGGTGGGCTCCAGGGTGGAGGTGAAGACCAACGAGGGTCTGTCCAGCGAGGCCGTCATCAGCAAGCTGACGGATGCCAGCCTCTACACCGTGGGTGAGTCTCTGGTCCTCTGGTCTTCTGGTCTTCTGGTCCTCTGGTCTTCTGGTCCTCTGGTCCTCTGGTCTTCTGGTCCACTGGTTCTCTGGTCTTCTGGTCCTCTGGTCCTCTGGTCTTCTGGTCCTCTGGTCCTCAGACGTTGTGATTGGCTGATGGGAGGAGTGATGATGCAGAGGAAAGGTTTCGCTCAATGAGCTGAGGTGCTGTGATGTCACAACTTCTCTTGGCTGACTGACCAATCCGCTGTCAGTACAAGCTAAACATGCTAACAGACCCGTCCATGAAACTCTGTACTGTACACTGCTAGCAATGCTAACGGCTATGAGTTACCAACACTCGTGTGTCTGTGTGTTTTTCAGTGTTTGACGATGGAGATGAGAAGACGCTTCGTAGGACGTCTCTGTGTCTGAAGGGAGAGAGACATTTTGCAGAGAGTGAGGTAAGTCAGAAAGAGGGAGAGGCAGACAGACAGGCAGGCAGACAGACACACACATCTTCCATGTCTCCTCAGACGCTGGACCAGCTGCCGCTCACCAACCCCGAACACTTCGGCACGCCGGTCATCGGCAAGAAATCAAACCGTGGAGGACGGCGTTCGTCTCAGGCCGTGTGAGTCACATGATCAGAGTCACATGATGGGAGCGTCTGTCTCTGGGACATGAGACTCAAACTGCCTGTGTGCCTCAGGGCCGATGAGGAGAACGCGTCTTCGTCCAGTGAGGATGAGGAAGATGACCGGAGGAGGCTGAGCGACGAGCTGCTGGGGAAAATCTGCAGTGTTGAGAGTGAAGAGGAAACCAGCAACTGGTACCTGGCTCTGGTAAACACACACACACACACACACACACACACACACACACACACACACACACACACACACACACACACACACACACACACACACACACACACACACACACACACACACACACACACACACACAGGCCCCAGGTGAGGATCTCAGGTGTGTGTCCTCAGGTGCTGTCTCCCAGCTGCAACGATGAGCTGGTGGTGAAGAAGGACCAGTGTCTGCTCAGATCCTTCAGCGACGCCAAGTTGTGAGTTCCTGTCTCTCTCTCTCTCCTCCTGTCTCTCTCCTGTCTGTCTCTCTCTCCTCCTGTCTGTCTCTCTCCTCCTGTCTCTCTCTCCTCCTGTCTCTCCTCCTGTCTCTCTCTCCTCCTGTCTCTCCTCCTGTCTCTCTCTCCTCCTGTCTCTCTCTCCTCCTGTCTCTCCTCCTGTCTCTCTCTCCTCCTGTCTCTCCTCCTGTCTCTCTCTCCTCCTGTCTCACCTCCTGTCTCTCTCTCTCTCTCTCTCTCTCCTCCTGTCTCACCTCCTGTCTCTCTCTCCTCCTGTCTCACCTCCTGTCTCTCTCTCTCTCTCTCTCCTCCTGTCTCACCTCCTGTCTCTCTCTCCTCCTGTCTCACCTCCTGTCTCTCTCTCTCTCTCTCTCTCTCTCTCCTCCTGTCTCTCCTCCTCTCTCTCTCTCTCTCTCTCTCTCTCTCTCTCTCCTCCTCCTCCTGTCTCTCTCTCACCTCCTGTCTCTCTCTCTCTCTCCTCCTGTCTCACCTCCTGTCTGTCTGTCCTCCTGTCTGCAGCTACACGGTTGCCAGGAGACACATCCATCCCTTCACCCCCATCAGCGCCACAAGGTCGGAGTTCGCCAGCAGAAGAGGTGAGGGACTACATCTCCCACAATGCACCAGGGCAGTGACACATTTCCCCTCACTTTTCCAAACTGCTTTCATCGCCCCCTGCAGGCTTCGAAGCAGCCCAGGTGTTCCTGAGGACCCGCCAGGTCCCTGATATGTGGAAGATGGACATGAGTCAGATCCTGGACTCGTCCTCCAGCGACGAGGAGGAGAAGGAGAGCGACGAGGAGGACGAAGACGAGAAGAAGAAGAAGAAACGCACGGAGGAGGTCAGAGGATCACATGATGACCTGTCTGTCTGGAGACCTGTCTGTCTGTAGACCTGGGTCACATGATGACCTGTCTGTCTCTCTGCAGCCAGAGGAGGAGGAGCTTGACCCGGCGGAGAGAGACAGCTTCCTGCAGCAGCTGTATAAGTTCATGGAGGACCGAGGTGAGAAGGTTAAACCAGTACATTCCAGTTCATGCTGATCTCCACGAACCAGCTGAGGGACACTGAAGGTCTGCCTGTCTGTCTGTCTGCCTGTCTGTCCTTCAGGGACTCCCATCAACAAGCCTCCAGTGTTGGGTTATAAAGACCTGAACCTCTTCAAGCTCTTCAGACTGGTGTTTCACCTTGGAGGCTGCCACAAGGTGAGGCCTGTCTGTCTCTCTCTGACGATGAAGATGATGATGAAGATGCTGTCCTGCTCAGCAATCTGTGTGTTGTGTGTTGCAGATAGAGTCGGGCACCGTGTGGAAGCAGGTGTATGTGGATCTGGGGATTCCCGTCCTGAACTCTGCTGCGTCCTACAACGTGAAGACGGCCTACAAGAAGTACGTCCCGCTTCCCCTGCTTTCACCCGCTTCCCCTGCTTTCACCCGCTTCCCCTGCTTTCACCCGCTTCCCCTGCTTTCACCCGCTTCCCCTGCTTTCACCCGCTTCCCCTGCTTTCACCCGCTTCCCCTGCTTTCACCCACTTCCCCTGCTTTCACCCGCTTCCCCTGCTTTCACCCACTTCCCCTGCTTTCACCCGCTTCCCCTGCTTTCA
>NW_027176207.1:23148931-23153931 GCF_023055335.1 Clinocottus analis | reverse complement strand
CGTGTCCTCCGGACGCCACCAAGACGTGTCCTCCGGACGCCACCAAGACGTCTCCTCCGGACGCCACCAAGACGTGTCCTCCGGACGCCACCAAGACGTGTCCTCCGGACGCCACCAAGACGTGTCCTCCGGACGCCACCAAGACGTGTCCTCCGGACGCCACCAAGACGTGTCCTCCGGACGCCACCAAGACGTGTCCTCCGGACGCCACCAAGACGTCTCCTCCGGACGCCACCAAGACGTGTCCTCCGGACGCCACCAAGACGTCTCCTCCGGACGCCACCAAGACTCCTACGCCGGACGCCACCAAGACTCCTACGCCGGACGCCACCAGGACGTCTCCTGAGGCGCAGGTGTCCTCTCCATTTTCCATTGCAGAGAAGGACAGCAGGTCCACAACTCTGTCCTCCCCCAGGGTCAAAGGTCGCCGAACCCTCCTCAGGGAGACATGCTCTGAAACTCCTCCCAGAATCCTCCTCTGCACCACTAGCCCCGCCACCATGGCGTCTCCTCCTCGTAGCGTCCTAAAGAGACAGGACGAGCCCATGGTGGTTCTCCATTGCCTCCCCACCCAGCGTCTCCCCCCAGAGTCTCCCACCGCAGACTCCGACACCGACTCCGCCACCGAGGAGGAGGACGAGGAGAGGAGCGACTCCACATTGAAACGCAAGGCAGCAGAGCAGCCAGCAGCAGACAAGAAGCTTCGCCCCGAAAGGAGGCAGGAAGAGGCCGTCTCCCCCCAAATGCCCCTTGCCCAATCCAAGATGGGCTCCGGAGCTTTACCCAAAGGACTGTCATCGCCTCTCCGCAGGGCTGAGTCAGAGAGAAGGAGCGAGGGAGTGGTGAAAGCAGAGAACTGGCCCCACCCAAAAGAGTCAGAAGTGCATGCTGGGACGCCTCCCCCACTCCCGGAGGCCCCGAGCTCCTCCCCCGCTGAAGAGCTAGAGCCGCAGATCGGCCCAGAGGCACTGGTCTGCCACGAGGTGGACCTGGACGACCCGGATGAAAAGGAGAAGCCCACAGCCCCGGAGCACCTCCTCCTGATGATGAGGGAGCCGCAACTTGCCCCGCCTTCGCTCCCAAACCTCCACACCCCTCTGGCCTCCCCCCACCCTGATCAACTCCCCCAGGCACAGCTCAGGTCCTTCCTGCCGATCACCGCTCCCAGTTCCGCCTCCTGCACCGAGGAGCTCCTCCCACCCAAGAGTGCCGGTGAGGAGGAGAGAGGAGCAGTGAGGGGAGAGCAGGAGGGAGACTCCAGCGCCTCCTCCTCCACATCTTTGCTGTCTCTGCAGGAGACGAAGGACAGAGGTGAGGCCGGTGTGAACACTGTTGGTATGTCCAGACCTCTAGTATCCGGATCTCTTATGTCCTTACCTACTATGTCCTGACCTTATGTCGCATGTTATAAATACTCTTCTGATTGGTTGGTCGTAGAGAGTAACGTGTGACGTTTGACCTCTTAGGTCAGAAGAGGGTGATGGACTGTAACTCAAGCCCGACGGCCAAGAAACAGAAACGTAACCAGAAACGACTCAACACACCTGGGAAGGTGGAGAAGAACGGAGCAGGTGAGCTGCGATGACGCCGGCATAGTTAGCATAGTTAGCATAGTACAGCTTCCTGGTTGTGAAGCTTTCTACCGCTTCTCATGGTCTTCATCAGCTGACTACATCAATAACCGTCTCATTGGCTGCCTTGTATCCTCCCTTTTATCCTCCCTCTGTCCTCCCTTGTATCTTTCATTGTATCTTTTCCTATCCTCCCTTGTGTCCTCCGTCTATCCTCCCTTGTATCCTCCGTCTATCCTCCCTTGTATCCTCCGTCTATCCTCCCTTGTATCCTCCGTCTATCCTCCGTCTATCCTCCTTTCTATCCTCCGTCTATCCTCCTTTGTATCCTCCGTCTATTCTCCCTTGTGTCCTCCGTCTATCCTCCCTTGTATCCTCCGTCTATCCTCCGTCTATCCTCCTTTGTATCCTCCGTCTATTCTCCCTTGTGTCCTCCGTCTACCCTCCCTTGTGTCCTCCGTCTATCCTCCGTCTATCCTCCGTCTATCCTCCGTCTATCCTCCTTTGTATCCTCCGTCTATTCTCCCTTGTGTCCTCCGTCTACCCTCCCTTGTGTCCTTTGTCTATCCTCCCTTGTGTCCTTTGTCTACCCTCCCTTGTGTCCTTTGTCTACCCTCCCTTGTGTCCTTTGTCTATCCTCCCTTGTGTCCTTTGTCTACCCTCCCTTGTGTACATTGTCTACCCTCCCTTGTGTCCTTTGTCTATCCTCCCTTGTGTCCTTTGTCTACCCTCCCTTGTGTCCTCCGTCTACCCTCCCTTGTGTCCTCCGTCTATCCGCCCTTGTGTCCTCCGTCTACCCTCCCTTGTGTCCTTTGTCTACCCTCCCTTGTGTCCTCCGTCTATCCGCCCTTGTGTCCTCCGTCTACCCTCCCTTGTGTCCTCCGTCTACCCTCCCTTGTGTCCTTTGTCTACCCTCCCTTGTGTCCTTTGTCTACCCTCCCCTGTGTCCTCCGTCTACCCTCCCTTGTGTCCTCCGTCTACCCTCCCTTGTGTCCTCCGTCTACCCTCCCTTGTGTCCTCCGTCTACCCTCCCTTGTGTCCTCCGTCTATCCGCCCTTGTGTCCTCCGTCTACCCTCCCTTGTGTCCTCCGTCTACCCTCCCTTGTGTCCTTTGTCTACCCTCCCTTGTGTCCTTTGTCTACCCTCCCTTGTGTCCTTTGTCTACCCTCCCCTGTGTCCTCCGTCTACCCTCCCTTGTGTCCTCCGTCTACCCTCCCTTGTGTCCTCCGTCTACCCTCCCTTGTGTCCTCCGTCTACCCTCCCTTGTGTCCTCCGTCTACCCTCCCTTGTGTCCTCCGTCTACCCTCCCTTGTGTCCTCCGTCTACCCTCCCTTGTGTCCTCCGTCTATCCGCCCTTGTGTCCTCCAGGCCACAGCAGTGACAGTGAGTCTTCCCGTCCGTCCCGGTCTTGGTCTCCGTCGTCTTTGAAAGAGAAACTCATCTTCTCTCCTCAGAGGAGCAAGTGGACCTTCCAGCTCGGTACGTCTCATGTGCACAGTACTACAAGTACTGTAAGTACTGTAGTGCTAAAGAATGTGATGTACTTATACTTGTACTTATACTTGTGTATTCATACCAATTTACTTATACTCATGTACTGTCCTTGTTCTCAACCCTGTGTATTTGTCGCATACTTATACTTGTATACTTATATCCATGTACTTGTGTACTCAAACCTCTGTACTTGTACACTTGTGTGCTTAAGCCTGTGTACTCGTACTTGTGTATGTAAACCTGTGTACTTATACTTAAACCTGTGTACTTGTACACTTGTGTGCTCATACTTGTGTACTCAAACCTTTGTACTTGTATACTTTAACCTGTGTACGTGTACACTTTAACCTGTGTACGTGTACACTTGTGTACTCATACTTGTATACTGTAATGTTTGGACTTCTACCCTTGTCTACTCACACTTGTGTACTTAAACCGGTGTGCTCGTCCTCAGATGAGCTGGACAGCATGACGAGCTCGGAGCGGATCTCCTTCCTGCAGGACAAGCTGCAGGAGATCAGGAAGTACTACATGACCCTGAAGTCTGAGGTGGCGTCCATCGACCGCCGGAGGAAGAGACTGAAGAAGAAGGAGAGAGAAGGTAGAGATACAAGGCATGCTGGGAGAAACGCAGCGCATGCTGGGAGACGTCGCTCACTCTTGTTTTGTCCCTCAGTATCCAACACGACGGCGTCCACGTCCTCGGGCTCCTCGGACGCCGGCATGAGTCCGTCCTCGGCCTCTCCGGCCCAGACGGTGGCCGTGGAGTGCAGGTGATGACACGCCCACCGGCTCTGAGGGCATGATGGGAAATAAACTCCCTCTGGGTCCGAGGGGGAGGGGCTAACACCTAGCCCTTCCCCTTCAACTGGGACTGACTTCCGGTTTGAAATCAGCCGTCTGTTGAGCGCTGCGCGACTTGTTTTTGGGTCGGAGGTTACCGACTTCCTGCTGTGAATCTATTTTTTTAAATATAAAATCAGAGCTTTTATTTTGGTAGAAAAAAAAAGATGAAACATTTCTGACGTCACAGCCAGAAAGAAAATGAATTCATTTGTGCTCAAAATTCAAATCGGTTTTGATTGTTATATTTTAAATGTCCTAACTTTGTAATTCATGACTTAATCTGAATTATGAACAATGACATTAGATCCTAATTTCTATTGAATAAAAGATTGAGATGTGCGCGCCTCAGACGGCTGCTTCAGGGATCCTCTGTTCTGTAAATACCAGCTTGGAGTCCAGAATGAACCCTGCGGTGCGTTTGGGGACTGGTTTTACATCCTGTAAAGAATGATTTCTAATATTTTTAAGAGCAGCCCGTTTGTACTGTTGTATAATGAACTGTTTTTTATGTGCTGTAAATAAACAAACACTTCCTGAGAACACAACTCTGCTACTGAAGGTTTTTAAATGGCGTCCTGAAACCAGACATGAAGATAATCAACCAGTTCAGAACCCGGGACTTTCATTAAAATGTCAAATCTCTTTTAAACAGATTTTATTTTCAGACCAGAAGAAAATGACTTTCATCAAAATATTAAACATGAAATAAAGTTCATTAAGTGTGATGCTCTGAGGTCTTTAGAGGCGGAGCTTCAGGGTCAGCGGGGCCCCAGCAGACCTGCTTTGGCCGCCAGGGCCTCGTTCTGCTGGATGTGGTACTCCTGGAACCTCATGGAGATCCGCTGAGTCATCTTCAGGTACTTCTGCAGACAGGACTCTGAGCAGCTGGACTGGAAACGTCAACACTGGTTACTGAACGACTCCCAGCATGCATTTCACCCACAAACAACTACAGAGCTTAGTTGGAACACAATACGCCACTTTCAGCAGCTCATGGGTAATGGAGTATTTGGTTATGAGGCGCCAGCCAATCAAGAGTAGAAATGTGTCCTGAAGTATCGTCACTCGTTTGACAACGCAGGAAGTGGA
>NW_027176207.1:23123931-23138931 GCF_023055335.1 Clinocottus analis | reverse complement strand
GAAGAGTGAAGAAGAGGACGTCTTCCCTGGAACTGAATTCTTGTCTGTCGCTGATGTTGTTCAGGTAACCTTCATCTTCTCTTCTTCCTCCTCTTGGGTCTTTATGGAGCAGCTTCAGCCCCACAGCTCCTCCTGCTGGACACAAACTGAACTCCTCCTCTTCCTAATCAACATGTTGCTTCTCCTCAGGAGCAGGAGGAGGAGCAGGAGGAAGAGGAGCAGGAGGAAGAGGAGCAGGAGGAGCAGCTGCAGCTGGATGGAGGTTCGGCTCCTCCTGCGGTCCGGTATCAGGGTCCAGTCTTTCCTCCACACACCGGATCCAACCTCCATACGCAGGACCTCCACCTGCAGAGAGACCTCCACCTGCAGAGAGACCTCCACCTGCAGAGAGACCTCCTCGAGGATCGGCTGGTGGAATGGTGAGCAACCGGTCTGAACCGGTCTGAACTTCTGTGAGTCAGTCTGTGATATGGTCTGTGAGACAGTCTGTGATATAGTCTGTGCTATGGTCTGTGATACGGTCTGTGATACAGCCTGTGATACGGTATGTGATACAGTCTGTGATACGGTATGTGATACAGTCTGTGATACAGTCTGTGATACGGTATGTGATACGGTATGTGATACGGTCTGTGATACAGTCTGTGGTACAGTCTGTGATACAGTCTGTGTTCAGTATTCGGCTCCAGAAGGTAAATAAATGGATTTTTACAGACTTGCTTTGTGGAACAGAAAAGCTGCGCCAGCTTACCCTGAAAAGGATCCGGCTAACTCAGTAAGCCAGGAACCAGGAACGGGGCCCTGGTCTGATCTGGTCTACACTGTGGCTCAGTGGTTAGCATGCCCATCTTTCAATCAGAGGGTCGGTGGTTCGAGTTCCGGCTCCGCTAGTCCATGTCGTTGTGTCCTTGAGCAAGACACTTAACCCCTAATTGCTCCCCGTTGCTGTGTCTACGGTGTATTGAGCAACAATGTAAGTCAGCTAAATGACATGTAATACTCTGATCTGGTCTACACTGATCTGGTCTACACTGGTCTGTCTTTGTTGTGTGCAGGGTAGAGCAGCAGCTGATGTCTCAGATGATCTCAGAGATGTACCGCCCCCCTGCCCATGACCCCGCCCAGAATGACTCCACTGACCAATCAGAGCAGAGCACCACCTCCGACATCGGTGAGCCGACGGACCAATGAGAGCAGAGTTCTCATGTTGGTGGTCCCTCATTGGTCTGACGGTGTTGTTGTGTGTTCTGACGGTGTTGTGTGGTCTGGCCGTGTCTTGTTGTTGTTGTTCAGTGGAGGCAGCAGGAGGTCTGCAGCTCTTTGTGGACAACAACATGTCAGTGGACTCGGCTCTGATCCGGGAGCTAGTTAGTGAGGTTCTGATGGAACAAGTCGCCTTGCTGCTGGGACAGAGGGACTCACTGGAACCAGAACCATGTCCAGAAACATGTCCAGAACCAGGACCAGGTTCAGGACCAGGTCCAGAACCATGTCCAGAACCAGGACCAAAACCAGGTCCAGAACCGGGACCGGAGCCAGCAGGACCAGGTCCAGGACCCGCTCAGGAGGTACAGCATCTTCAGTGTTCAGTCTGTCTTTGTTCTGATCTCAAACTGAAGCTTGCTGTGGATTCTGTTCCAGGACAAACTGGTGTCACTGGTTCCTACTCCAGTACCGACGCCTCCAGCCAGACCCGACTCTCCCAGCGGAGAGACTCCGCCCCTTACCACGCCCCCTCCCTCTGAACCAACAATCCTGCTGAAAATCGAGTCTCTTCGGCCAATCACAGCTCCAGGTCCGTGGAACAGGAAGTTGTGGAACAGGAAGTCATCGGCCGTGTCTACTACCGAACACTTTAGGAAGTACACTGTAATACAGTGTACTATAACACAGTGCACTGACATATGCTGACAGAGCACTGACTAACATCTGTAGTGCACTGTGTTATAGTACACTACAGATGTAGTGTACTATAACACAGAGCACTAACATATGTAGTGCTCTGTGTTATAGTACACTGTACAGTGTACTATAACACAGAGCACTGACATATGTAGTGCACTGTGTTATAGTACACTACACATGTAATGTACTATAACACAGAGCACTAACATCTGTAGTGTTGCTGGTCAGCGCTGTATCAAATGGAACACTTACGTTAACCAATTGGCGGAAGTGACGTCCGCAAATCTGTTCGCGGCACCTGCGAAACTAAAACTGACAAAATGAACGCACTTCCTGCCCTCTTCTTGTCCCTTGTGTTCCCTTTTCTCCATCCTATGTGGAAACTGCAACACCTCCACAATCGCGGCAGGAGAATATAAATAAATTAATAAAAAGCTGGCGAAGTGGCTCCTCCTCTTCCGCTACGTAGTCAAGATGGCGCCCGTTCAGTGCGAGTAGTGTCCATCGCTCTACACTACATGTTTTGACCGTTTGCAGTGCTCCATCCGGGTACTTTCAGTGCTCTGAATCCTGATGGTTTTGTCAGTGTGGCGCACTGATCACTGAAAGTCAGAGCTCGAAGTGCGCGGTAGTAGACACGGCCATCGTCTCTGCTTCCTCCACAAACAGCCAATCAGTGTACTTGTGTAGCTGTACTTGTGTCCTTGTACTTCTGTAGTACTTGTGATGATGATGGTTAGATGATGCGTGGTCTCTCGCTCTCTCTGTGACGATGACCTCAGAGCCTGGAGCCACGCCCACCTCAAGCCCAGAGCCCGCCCCCTCTGCCGGATGTCCTCCTGCTGTCCATCAAGCCCCACCCCCTCTGACTTGGGGAGACGTTGAGCTGCCATTGGACGAGGAGAGACCAGAGGAGCAGCTGGACCCACGCTCACAGCTGCTGTACGTACACAGTGTCCAGGTGCATTGTGGGAGATGTAGGACATCCAGGCATCAGTCTCTCTCTTCTCCTGCAGGGTGATGTCAGTAGCAGAGGAGCAGCCTCTGTTCTCCTCCCCGTCTCCTCCAGGTTCTGATCCAGGTCCCGGTCCTGGTCCTGGTCTTGGTCAAGGTCCTGGTCCTGGTCCAGGTCCAGGTCCTGGTCCTGGTCCTGGTCCCAGACCAGCGTCCCCAGAGGCCTCCAGCAGTAGCACAGTGACTGAAGCAGCACTGAAGCAGATGTCAGAAGGAGAACTGATCCTCAACCAGCTGGCTGCCATGACGGGTACCTTCATCATCTCATCATCTTCCTCTTCACGTCACAATTCTCTCTGTTCTCAACTTTAAGCTAAACCAAGAAAATATCAACAAAGAGTTCTCTCTCTCTCTCAGAGGTCTGCAGTTCTCTCCAGGAGCTTCAGGAAATGGTGAGATCATGTTTCTATGACTCTATGACAGGTATAGTAGTAATACTACAGGTATAGTAGTAATACTACAGGTATAGTAGTAATACTACAGGTATAGTGCATAAGTCACCAACTATAATTGTACAATTTCCGGCCGTGGACTTGGTCCTTCTGTTGCTCCAGTAAGGTTATTGCTTTTGGTTCTGAATCTTGGAGTAGTTGTACGTACTGTACATACACACACATTATAAACCGGGAATAGAGAAAAGAGTTTGGGTTAACCTTGGTATGACGGTTCGGTATTTAAAGTACTCCGTCCTCTACTGATCTTTCTTTAGAGGTTCGGGCCTCTGGGCTTTAGCTCGGTTCTCCTCTTTGTTCTGACCTTTCAGTACGTCAGCTGACTCGAGACCTAAAGCCCCATGTTGGGCGCCATGTACCGGGCTCGGCCTTGTCCCGGTCAGAGCTAAGGGGGAGCTCCTCCTGCTCAGGCAAGCCCTGTGTGGAGGGCCCGGTTCAGAGCCCTGAGGCTTCCCTCTCAGTTTGCTTTCCATCACAGGTCATAGAGACGGTGACGGATGTTAAACCTTCGTCAGGTTTCTCCTCTCGTGGCCTCGAGAGCCAGAGATCCACCAAACGGTTTCCTCCAATAGGAAGAGACCATGAAGCTTCACAACCCAAAGCAGTCCCTCCATTAGTCCGGCTCTGGGGGCGAGGCCTCCTGCTGGGTCACCTCGGCGTCTCCACCTCCTGGAAGTCTCCTTCCATCCAACACAGTCTTATTGATCCATAACTGGACTCTTATTCCAGAGTACATGGATTTAAGTAAACAAGAGGTGTCATAGGTTCAGTACTACTCAGCCCGGCAAGACCAGAACACGGTCACAAGTACCGAGTTTAAAGGTTTGAAGTGAGAACAGACGAGTCTTAAAAAACAGGAACGCTGCAGCGAATTAAAGCAGCGCGATAGAAAACATTTTACTAAAAACCTTCATGGTTATATACAATAAAGAATAATGAACAATGAAAATAACTTTAGAAAAGAAAAGAACTTGTAGTTTACGTAAGCCAATCCTCAAGAATACTGCAGGTATAGTACTAATACTACAGATTTAGTAGTAATACTACAGATATAGTAGTAATACTGCAGGTATAGTAGTAATATTTCTTTATCTCCTCCAGGACTTTGACCCGCTCAGTGAAGGACAGGTCAAAGGTCACGACCTCCAGACCAAGAGGCGAGACACACAGCCAGAGGTACACACACACACACACACACACACACACACATACACTTACACTAACACACACACATACACTCACACACACACACACACACTCTCACACACACACACACACACACACACACACACACACACAGTCACACACACATTACCTCTGACCCCAATGTGTCCTCAGGGCTCCTGGAGGAGCGATCTGGATGATCTGGATCAGGATCAGGATGATCTGGATCAGGATCAGGATGATCAGGATGATCTGGATGATCTGGATCAGGATGTGGATCTGAATCAGGATCTGGATCAGGATCTAGATCAGGATCTGGATCAGGATGTGGATCAGGATGTGGGCAGCGTTGGGGAGTGCAGGTCTCCAGCAGCCCTGCAGGGTCAGACGTGGTCACCTGGACAGACAAGTCAGGCTGCAGGTACAACTGCCTCCAGACACAGCTGAGGGATTAACGCCCTGACATCACTGATTGTTTAGATATCGATTTCTGACATCACGTCTGTTGTTAGTCTGTTGGTCTGTTGTTAGTCTGTTGTTAGTCTGTTGGTCTGTTGTTAGTCTGTTAGTCTGTTGTTAGTCTGTTGTTAGTCTGTTAGTCTGTTGTTAGTCTGTTAGTCTGTTGTTAGTCTGTTAGTCTGTTAGTCTGTTGTTAGTCTGTTAGTCTGTTGTTAGTCTGTTAGTCTGTTAGTCTGTTGTTAGTCTGTTAGTCTGTTGTTAGTCTGTTGTTAGTCTGTTGTTAGTCTGTTGTTAGTCTCTTAGTCTCTTTTTACTCTCAGACTTATTCCGCTGAACAAAATGTTGTGAGATCATATTTTTGTGTCGTGAAGCTTTGTGTTCCCTTAAAGTGTTTATTTAAAAATGACCTTAAATAAAAAAAAACTTCACAAAGCTTTGAGATCCGCTTCTTCCTCAAGTCCTCAAGTCCACAAGTCCTCAAGTCCTCAAGTCCACAAGTCCTCAAGTCCACAAGTCCACAAGTCATCAAGTCCTCAATTCCACAAGTCCTCAAGTCCACAAGTCCTTAAGTCCACAAGTCCTTAAGTCCACAAGTCCTCAGGTCCTCAAGTCCACAAGTCCTTAAGTCCACAAGTCCTCAAGTCCACAAGTCCTCAGGTCCTCAGGTCCTTATGTCCACAAATCCACAGGTCCTCAAGTCCTCTAGTCCTTAAGTCCACAAGTCCTCAGGTCCACAAGTCCTCAAGTCCACAAGTCCTCAAATTCACAAGTCCCTAGGTCCACAAGTCCTCAGGTCCACAAGTCCTCAGGTCCACAAGTCCTCAGGTCCACAAGTCCACAGGTCCTCAGGTCCACAAGTCCTCAGGTCCTTAAGTCCACAAGTCCTCAAATCCACAAGTCCTCAGGTCCCCAAGTCCACAGGTCCTCAAGTCCACAAGTCCTCAAATCCACAAGTCCTTAAGTCCACAAGTCCTCAAGTCTTCAAGTCCTCAAATCCACAAGTCCTCAAATCCACAAGTCCACAGGTCCTTAAGTCCACAAGTCCTCAGGTCCACAAGTCCTCAAATCCACAAGTCCTCAGGTCCTCAGGTCCTCAAGTCCAGAAGTCCAGAAGTCCTCAGGTCCACAGGGCCTCAAGTCCTCAGGTCTTTAAGTCCACAAGTCCTCAGGTCCACAAGTCCTCAAGTCCACAAGTCCTCAAATCCACAAGTCCTTATGTCCACAAATCCACAGGTCCTCAAGTCCTCAAGTCCTTAAGTCCACAAGTCCTCAGGTCCACAAGTCCTCAAATCCACAAGTCCTCAGGTCCTTAAGTCCACAAGTCCTCAGGTCCTTAAGTCCACAAGTCCTCAGGTCCTTAAGTCCACAAGTCCTCAGGTCCTCAAGTCCACAGGTCCTCAAGTCCTCAGGTCCTCAAGTCCACAGTCCTCAGGTCCTTAAGTTTACAAGTCCTCAGGTCCACAAGTCCTCAGGTCCTCAAGTCCACAAGTCCTCAGGTCCTTAAGTCCACAAGTCCTCAGGTCCTCAAGTCCACAGGTCCTTAAGTCCACAAGTCCTCAGGTCCACAAGTCCTCAAATCCACAAGTCCACAGGTCTTTAAGTCCACAAGTCCTCAGGTCCACAAGTCCTCAAATCCACAAGTTCTCAGGTCCTCAAGTCCACAAGTCCTTAAGTCCACAAGTCCTCAAGTCCACAAGTCCACAAGTCCACAGGTCCACAAGTCCTCAGGTCCTTATGTCCACAAATCCACAGGTCCTCAAGTCCTCGAGTCCTTAAGTCCACAAGTCCTCAAGTCCACAAGTCCTTAGGTCCACAAGTCCTCAGGTCCACAAGTCCTCAGGTCCACAAGTCCACAGGTCCTCAGGTCCACAAGTCCTCAAATCCACAAGTCCTCAGGTCCTTAAGTCCACAAGTCCTCAAATCCACAAGTCCTCAGGTCCCCAAGTCCACAGGTCCTAAGGTCCACAAGTCCTCAGGTCCTCAAGTCCACAGGTCCTCAAGTCCACAAGTCCTCAAGTCCACAAGTCCACAAGTCCTCAAATCCACAAGTCCTTAAGTCCTTAAGTCCACAAGTCCACAAGTCCTCAAGTCTTCAAGTCTTCAAGTCCTCAAATCCACAAGTCCACAAATGCACAGGTCCTCAAGTCCTCAGGTCCTTAGGTCCACAAGTCCTCAAGTCCACAAGTCCTCAAGTCCAGAAGTCCAGAAGTCCTCAGGTCCACAGGTCCTCAAGTCCTCAGGTCCACAGGTCCTCAAGTCCTCAGGTCCACAAGTCCACAAGTCCTCAGGTCCACAAGTCCTCAAATCTACAAGTCCTTATGTCCACAAATCCACAGGTCCTCAAGTCCTTAAGTCCACAAGTCCTCAGGTCCACAAGTCCTCAAATCCACAAGTCCTCAGGTCCACAAGTCCTTATGTCCACAAATCCACAGGTCCTCAAGTCCTTAAGTCCACAAGTCCTCAGGTCCACAAGTCCTCAAATCCACAAGTCCTCAGGTCCACAAGTCCTCAAATCTACAAGTCCTCAGGTCCTCAAGTCCTCAGGTCCTTAAGTCCACAAGTCCTCAAGTCCACAAGTCCTCGGGTCCTCGGGTCCTCGGGTCCTCAAGTCCACAGGTCCTCAAGTCCACAAGTCCTCGGGTCCTCAAGTCCACAGTCCTCAGGTCCTTAAGTTCACAAGTCCTCAGGTCCACAAGTCCTCAGGTCCTCAAGTCCACAAGTCCTCAGGTCCTTAAGTCCACAAGTCCTCAGGTCCTCAAGTCCTCAGGTCCTTAAGTCCACAAGTCCTCAGGTCCACAAGTCCTCAAATCCACAAGTCCTCAGGTCCTCAAGTCCTCAGGTCCTTAAGTCCACAAGTTCACAAGTCCTCAGGTCCTTAAGTCCTCAGGTCCTCAAGTCCACAAGTCCTTAAAGTCTACTCACTGGTGTGTACTTAGTGTACTCTCTAGCTTGTGTACTTAAAGTGTACTCACTATTGTGTACTTAAATATAATATCCCGCAGTGTTTTAACACATGACCGTGTCCTTAATATTAATATTATTAATATTAATATCATGAAAAGGTCGGAACATGGAAGACTCTAGGACCTGACGGAAGCCTCAAAGAGGAGCCGCAAGTTTACTCAAATCAGCACAATCTGACCGGAAGTAGGATGCGCCTTTCAAAACAAAACTTTACTCTGCTACTTAAAACACAGAAGCTGTGAATTATTATTAAATTATGTGATCATTTTCATTTCAATTTAAAACATTTGTCTAACATATATGTTATGGATACGATCTAAATATAATATAAATATGATATAAATATAATGTAAATATAACATGAATATGATATAAATATGATATAATTATGATAAAAGATTCAAGGATCATGAATCAGAAACCGTTTATTTGAATGTTTTCACAAACGAGGAATCAACATGAGACGTTAGAGACAAACAACAACAACGCAGTGCGATGTGTATCAAATGAAGTAAAGGTAAAGAAAACGTTAAAGTGTAAAAACATTAAAGTGTAAAAACATTAAAGTGTTAAAGTGACGTGTGATTAAATAACGTGAGTGAAGCGAGTGACCCCGTAGTTACAATATGGTTGAGATATATTTATAGAGTCATTTTAACGCATTCTAAGTTATTATATTACAGTTTATTCTTTTTACTGCAGCAGAATATTATAGTATTATAATTATTGATGCATTTACAGGTTAACTTCATATAATTGTATAATATATTTAATCTATAATAAAGATTACACAATATTTATTACTTTATTGTCTCTAATAGAGTAACCAGAGTTTTTATTTTGAAGTAGTCTACAGGAAGTGCATGTGCTCGTCGTCACCCTGTCAGTCAGCTGGAGGGGGCGGGGCCTCGCTCAGTCTGCAGCAGCTCCAGCTCTGCTCCTTTGTGACGGACACACGGCTGCCGCTGCCGCAGGGCATGCTGGGACTCACCCGGACCCAGAACAAGGCCTGGACCTGGACCAAGGCCTGGACCCGGACCAAGGCCTGGACACGGCTGGACCGGGACTGATTCACTGGGTTCACATCCCCTGTGCGTCCGCAGGAGGACCGAGAGCTTCACAGACCCATGACCTGAGTCCAGGTCCACTTTTTACTGGACCAACTGATGCTGCAGACCCTTGAGAACTTTTAGACCCTCCAGACCCTCGAGAACCTATAGACCCTCCACACCCTCGAGAACCTTTAGACCCTTGAGAACCTCCAGACCCTCAAGAACCTATAGACCCTCTAGATCTTTTAGACCCTTGAGAACCTCCAGACCCTTGAGAACCTTTAGACCTTCCAGACTTGGTCCTGCAGAGACCCTGAGGCCATGGCCTCCAGGGAGCGGCTGCAGTCCGGGCTCGGGGAGCTGGACTACCTGCGTCAGCGACAGGAGGTTCTGGTCCGAACCGCACTGGAGATCCAGAAGGAGGAAGAGGAGAAGAAAGAGGAGGAGGAGGAGGTCCTGCTCCTCAGGAACCAGCTGGTAGGTTCTGACCCGTCCACTACGTGACCTCTGACCTCTGAAGACTCAGGGGTCAGCCATCTTTTATTTTAACTTGAGACAATTACTGTCAATGTATTCTTAATAAATCAGTTAATACACTCCCACACACATTTAACGCATCAACACGGTATATTTCTTATTGAAATTATTTAGTATACAATGTTTTTTGACAATATATATTATATATTTTTTCTATCTCATGACTTTAAGCGGGGCGTGGCAGTGCCCTCTAGTGACGCCCCGCCGCTGTGGACGAGTGACGCCGGACTCATCAGGCTTCTGTCGCTGGACCGGCAGATTGGTGACCTGCGATTGGACAGCGAGGCGTCACATGACCAGCTGGAGACGGACAGCCGACCCAGTTCCGGTAGCAGAGGGGCGGGGCTTAATCCAAGAGTGTTTCATCTGCAGACAGACAGATATTTACTGTCTGCCTCTCCTCCTGTCTCTCTCTCCTCCTCTCTCTCTCTTTCATCCTGTCTCTCTCTCCTCCTGTCTCTCTCTCCTCCTCTCTCTCTCTTTCATCCTGTCTCTCTCTCCTCCTGTCTCTCTCTCTTCCTGTCTCTCTCTTTCCTCCTGTCTCTCTTCTCCTGTCTCTCTCCTCCTGTCTCTCTCTCTTCCTGTCTCTCTCTCTCCTCCTGTCTCTCTTCTCCTGTCTCTCTCCTGCTCTCTCTCTTCCTGTCTCTCTCTCTCCTGCTCTCTCTCTCTCTTCCTGTCTCTCTCTCTCCTCCTGTCTCTCTTCTCCTGTCTCTCTCCTGCTCTCTCTCTTCCTGTCTCTCTCTCTTCCTGTCTCTCTCTCTCCTCCTGTCTCTCTCTCTTCCTGTCTCTCTCTCAGGTTTCTATGAGTCGAGTGACGGTGTCTCTTTCTCCAACTCATCAAACTCTGTCTTCAGTGAATGTTTCTGTTCTGAAGCTGATGGACGTCTTCTGTCTGCCGGTACACAACTCCTACACCACTACTACACAACTACTACACAACTCCTACACAATTCCTACACAACCCCTACACAACTCCTACACAACTATTACACAACTCCTACACAACTATTACACAACTACTATACAACCCCTACACAACTCCTACTCAACTCCTACACAACTTCTACACAACTACTTCACAACTCTTACACAACTACTACACTACTGTCCACTGCTACATGCCGCTACACCCTGCTACGTGCCGCTACACGCCGCTACAAGATGCTACACCCCGCTACATGCCGCTACAACCTGCTACATGCAGCTACATGCTGCTACACCCCGCTACATGCCGCTACACCATGCTACACCCTGCTACATTCCGCTACACCCTGCTACACGCCGCTCCATGCTGCTACACGCCGCTACATGTCGCTACACGCTGCTACACCCCGCTGCTACACCCCGCTGCTACACCCCGCTGCTACACCCCGCTACATGTCGCTAAACGCCACTACACCCCGCTGCTACACCCCGCTACATGTCGCTACACGCCGCTACACCCTGCGACATGCTGCTACAAGATGCTAAACCCCGCTACATGCCGCTACACCCTGCTACACGCCGCTCCATGCCGCTCCATGCTGCTACATGCCGCTACATGTCGCTACACGCCGCTACACCCGGCGACATGCCGCTACATGCAGCTACATGCCGCTACACCCCGCTACATGCCGCTACACCACGCTACATGCCGCTACACCCTGCTACATACAGCTACACGCCGCTACACGTGGGCCGTGGGTCCAGCAGCCGGTTCATGGTAAAGTCTTGAAGGCTCAGAGGTCTGAACCTTAACGTTCTCGTCCTCCCTCAGATGAGCCGATCAGCTGTTTGGACGGAGGACTTTGTGGCGACCCGGCTTTTGTTAAAGGACTCAAACCAGAACCCTCTGCTTCTGGATCAGCTCCTCTGGTGTCTCAGTGCTCTTCCTCCACCTCTCTTTCTCCTTCCTGTAAGCGACTGGACAGCTACATCTGCAGCCTGCTGCAGCGGCGGGCTCCGCCCTTCAGGACCAGCAGACCCAGAACCAGTGTCAGCGCTGACCCGGCAAAGAGCATTCTGAGGCAGGCCAGCCTCTGTGTAAGGTCTGGGCCGGGTCACGGGGCTCCAAGGGCTTTTGAGTTCAAACCCACCGGGCCGACCGGAGGAGCATCAGCAGGAGGTGCCGCCCCTTCGTCTCAGAGGAGGTGGACTGAGGACAGGAGGTCTGAGGAGACCCAGAAGCTTTGCACTGATCACAGCGTTGACTCCATGCTAAATATCTTCAGGAGGAACAGCAAGGACTCGGCACCCAACCAGAGCATCTCTCCTCCCAGCGACGGCCTCCAAAGATGCTCCTCTGCCACCAACCAGGACCTGGATGCCAGCAGCACCGCGCTCCCTCCGCCCTCAGCAGACCTCAGGGAGCTTGGGAGCCCTAAAGCTAAGTCCTCCCCCAAAGAGACCGAGCAGCCATGTTGCCCTCCAGCAGAGCTGCTCCTCAAGTCACCAACTATCAAAACAGCTGCTAAGAACAGCCCAAAGCCTCCACACACTGTCCCCCTCCAGGAGGCAAGTCGAGGTTCCTCCTTCCAGAGTCCTGATAGAGGAGGAGGCGGAGGAGGAGGGAGTCACATGGTAAACGCCAAGGCCATTCCCGCCCAGCGGCACACCTTCAAACTTCGCAAGGGCAGTAAGATTGTGAAGACGATCAAAATGAAGACCGGCACGACGATGAGGACGAGTTGGGGCTCTGAACACAAGAACAAGCGTCCGTCAGAGAGGAGGCGGGACGCGTCCCCCCACAGGGCCGGATCTAACACGTCCCGGCAGCTGGACGACGGACGCTCCGTCAACGGTAAAGTCTGGAAGAGAGCCGGCAAGTCTCACGGCGCATCCGCTCTGGACAAACAGACCACGGCAAAGAGCAGCGTGCAGTCAGGTGCGTCCTGGCACCACCACCGCAGACACCACCACCACGGACACCACCGCGGACGCGACCAAGTCGTGGTCGTTGCCAAACCAAAGCACAAACAGAATGGTTACCGGCAGTTGCGCGCGATCGCAGAGGTGCCGAACAATGAGGCGTTCAGGTGCGCTCAGAGAAAGGAGCCGTTGATCCCTCCTGCAGCCGGTGCGCGTGGCCCCGCCCCTCAGCAGGTGAGCGGCCCGTACTCCCGCGTGGCAGGAAGTGACTCCGAGTATTCGGCCGAGTGTGCGTCTCTCTTCCACTCCACCGTCGCCGACTCCGGTGAGGACGAGCGGTCCAACTGCACCGTCAACCGCTTCGGAGACAACGAGTCCGGTGAGGAGGAGAGCTCCACTTGCGACACGGAGGAGAGCGGTGGAGGCCGGGGGAGGAGCCAGGAGGGGCAGAAAATGACTCCGGCAAAGGCCTTCGTTAAGATCAAAGCCTCCCACCACCTGAAGAAGAAGATCCTCCGTTTCAGGTCGGGATCTCTCAAGCTCATGACCACTGTGTGAAGACTTACCCCTGTACTCCTGGAGCACCTGAACCACCTGAAGGGGTAAGGACCCTAACCCAAGTACCAGAGGTACTTGCTCCCACCCGAGTACCTGAGCTACTTCCTCCCATCTGAGTACCTGAGGAACTTCCTCCCACCTGAGTACCTGAGGAACTTCGTCCCACGTGACTACCTGAGGTACTTCTTCCCACCCGAATACCTGAGGAACTTCTTCCCACCCGAGTACCTGAGGTACTTGCTCCCAACCGAGTACCTGAGGTACTTCTTCCCACCCGAATAACTGAGGAACTTCCTCCCACCCGAGTACCTGAGGAACTTCCTCCCACCTGACTACCCGAGGTACTTCTTCCCACCCGCATACCTGAGGAACTTCCTCCCACCCGAGTATCTGAGGTACTTTCTCCCACCCGAGTACCTGGTACCTGACTCGCTCCCACCCGAGTACCTGAGGTGCTTGTTCCCACCTGAGTACCTGAGGTGCTTGTTCCCACCCGAGTATCCGTGGTGCTTGTTTCCACCCAAATACCTGAGGAACTTCCTCCCACCTGAGTACCTGAAGAACTTCTTCCCACCTGACTACCTGAGGTACCTTCTCCCACCCGAGTGCCGGAGGAACTTCCTCCCACCCGAGTACCTGAGGTACTTGCTCCCAACCGAGTACCTGAGGTACTTGCTCCCACCCGAGTGCCTGAGGTACTTGCTCCCACTCGAGTACCTGAGGTACTTGTTCCCACCCGAGTACCTGAGCTACTTCTTCCCACCCGAGTACCTGAGGTACTTCTTCCCACTCGTGTACCTGAGGAACTTCCTCCCACCCGAGTACCTGAGGTGCTTGTTCCTACCCGAGTACCTGTGGTGCTTGTTTTCACCCGAGTAGCTGAGGAACTTCCTCCCACCCGAGTAGCTGAGGTACTTGCTCCCACCCGAGTAGCTGAGGTACTTGCTCCCACCCGAGTACCTGAGGTACTTGCTCCCACCCGAGTACCTGAGGTGCTTGTTTCCACCCGGGTACCTGAGGTGCTTGTTCCCACCCGAGTACCTGAGCTACTTGTTCTCACCCGAGTACCTGAGGTACTTGTTCCCACTCGAGTACCTGAGGTACTTGCTCCAACCTGAGTGTCTCTGGGTTACAGCTGGAGGCCTTGAAGCAGTGAATGTCTCTCAGTCTTGATGTCCTTCCCATGTCCCTGTGTTGTGTTCAGGGTCTTTGTGTTTCTGCCTTTAGTTCCTGATCTGCTGCCATTTGGGTCAAAGTCTCTTGTCCCAACAGGACAAACGTCTGTGAACGCTTCTCTTTGTATGACGCTGCTTCACCTTCTGATGTTTTAATGAAAGCTATTTAAATCCTAATATACTTGCTCGCTTTTTTTTGCCGGCACACACAATGTTTTTAACACACACCTTAACACACACGTCATGTTTAACACACACCTTAACACACACATTGTGTTTAACACACACCTTAACACACACAATGTCTTTAACACACACCTCAACACACAAGTTTAAAACACACCTTAACACACACAATGTCTTTAACACACACCTTAACACACGTTGTCTTCAACACACACCATAACACACACACGTTGTGTTTAACACACACCTTAACACAGACGTTGTGTTTAACACACACTTTAACACAAATTGTATTTACCACACACGTTGTGTTAGCAGTGAGCTATATCACTACTGTTACAGTCTGTTAGCAGTGAGCTAATGCACTACTGTTACAGTCTGTTAGCAGTGAGCTAATGCACTACTGTTACAGTCTGTTAGCAGTGAGCTAAATCACTACTGTTACAGTCTGTTAGCAGTGAGCTAATGCACTACTGTTACAGTCTGTTAGCAGTGAGCTAATGCACTACTGTTACAGTCTGTTAGCAGTGAGCTAAATCACTACCGTTACAGTCTGTTTGCAGTGAGCTATATCACTACTGTTATATTCTGTTAGCAGTGAGCTAATGCACTACTGTTACATTCTGTAAGCAGTGAGCTAATGCACTACTGTTACAGTCTGTTAGCAAGAAGCTATATCAGTACTGT
>NW_027176207.1:23113931-23118931 GCF_023055335.1 Clinocottus analis | reverse complement strand
CAGGTACCATCACACTCGTTTACCTCTTTTCCTTTCTTATTGATCGTTCAAAGAAACCAAAATAGACATTTAGCTCTGCCGCATTTGAGGAACTCTTAAGCCCGGCCAACAGGAGAGGGTTGGTGGTGATCCACATCCCTGCTGGAGGCCATTAAGGTCGTTACAAAGCTCCATGCCTCTGCAATGTCTCATGAGGGTCAGGAACAGAGCCCTTGGACTGCAGACCGGGGTGCTGGTTCCCATCCTCAAGACGGGGGACCGGAGAGTGTGGATCGTAGGATCACACTGCTCAGCCTCCTGGGAAAAGTTTATGCTCAGGTGCTGAAGGAGGCTCCAGGGTGCTGTAAGGAGGCTCCAGACTTCTGGAAGGAGGCTCCAGGATGCTGTAAGGAGGCTCCAGGGTGCTGTAAGGAGGCTCCAGGGTGCTGAAAGGAGGCTCCAGGGTGCTGAAAGGAGGCTCCAGGGGGCTGAAAGGAGGCTCCAGACTTCTGGAAGGAGGCTCCAGGGTGCTAATCGAATTTCAGATTCAAGCAGAGCAGTGCAGAGTCTGTCCAGGCTGTGGACCGGTGGGCTGCCCTTCATCACCGGTCCAGTTCCTGACCTCCATGGACAGGAGATCCAGGGCCAGCAGGGGAGGAGAACCTCAGGTTCTGGGTCTCTGGATCTCCTCACTGCTGTTTGCAGATGATGTGGTCCTGTTTGCCTCTTCGTGACCTGTAAGGAGATGAGTGTCCTCTGACTTCTTGATAGGAGTCAGCTGGTTCAGCATCTAACCAGGATGCCTGACGTTGCCTGATGATTTGGAGTTGCAACCCAGCGGGAAATGTTTAATGACCTCAACAGAAACACACTACAAGACCACAGTTTGAACTTTCAGCACACGCTTCATAGTGTAGTTCAGCCCTCCCAGACCACGGCCATCAATCAGACCAATCGGTTAAAATCAGGCTTTCCACTCATGGTCTGTTCTCTTGGTGAGGACACCAGATGTGTTTAACTTGACAAGTTACATCTTACGTTTCTCTTATGATTCCAAATGTTGTCCAAATTATGTTATATGATGATTTTCTCCAAACAAGTCAGTCAACAATGAAAACAAGTAACAGAATAAATCAGATAGAATAAAGAGATTCTGTATTCTTTCAGGTCAACCCTCCAACCCCTCCAGCCCTCCCAGCTGGCCCGGACAGCCCGGAGGTGGGGGTAGAGGTGGAGGGGGCTGGCCCGGACAGCCCGGAGGTGGGGGTAGAGGTGGAGGGGGCTGGCCCGGACAGCCCGGAGGTGGGGGTAGAGGTGGAGGGGGCTGGCCCGGACAGCCCGGAGGTGGAGGTGAAGGGGGCTGGCCCGGACAGCCTGGAGGTGGAGGTGAAGGGGGCTGGCCCGGACAGCCTGGAGGTGGAGGGGGCTGGCCCGGACAGCCCGGACAGCCTGGAGGTGGAGGTGGAGGGGGCTGGCCCGGACAGCCTGGAGGTGGAGGGGGCTGGCCCGGACAGCCCGGACAGCCTGGAGGTGAAGGTGGAGGTGGAGGGGGCTGGCCCGGACAGCCCGGACAGCCTGGAGGTGGAGGTGGAGGTGGAGGGGGCTGGCCCGGACAGCCTGGAGGTGGAGGTGGAGGGGGCTGGCCCGGACAGCCCAGACAGCCTGGAGGTGGAGGGTGCTGGCCCGGACAGCCTGGAAGTGGACAGCCTGGAGGTGGAGGTGGACAGCCTTTTCCTGGACCCGGACCTGGACCCGGACCTGGACCTGGATTTAACATTCACCAGAAGCAGAAACTAGTGAGCCAGAGGGATGGATGATGATGATGATGGTGGTGGTGGTGATGGTGGTGGTGATGATGATGATGGTGGTGGTGGTGATGGTGGTGGTGATGATGAAGGTGGTGGTGATGATGATGGTGGTGGTGATGATGATGGTGGTGGTGATGATGATGGTGGTGGTGATGATGATGGTGATGATGGTGGTGGTGATGATGATGGTGGTGGTGGTGATGGTGATGATGGTGGTGATGGTGATGATGGTGGTGGTGATGATGATGGTGGTGGTGGTGGTGATGGTGATGATGGTGGTGATGGTGATGATGGTGGTGGTGATGATGATGGTGGTGGTGGTGGTGGTGATGATGAAGATGGTGGTGGTGGTGATGGTGATGATGACGATGGTGGTGATGGTGATGGTGATGATGATGATGGTGGTGGTGATGATGACGATGATGGTGGTGATGGTGATGATGAAGATGGTGGTGGTGGTGATGGTGATGGTGATGATGATGGTGGTGATGGTGATGATGAAGATGGTGGTGATGATGATGATGGTGGTGTTGGTGGTGATGGTGATGATGATGGTGGTGTTGGTGGTGATGATGATGGTGGTGTTGGTGGTGATGATGATGGTGGTGGTGGTGGTGGTGATGATGGTGGTGGTGGTGATGATGATGGTGGTGGTGGTGATGATGACGATGATGGTGGTGATGGTGATGGTGATGATGAAGATGGTGGTGGTGGTGATGATGATGGTGGTGGTGATGATGAAGATGGTGGTGGTGGTGATGATGGTGTTGACGACGATGATGGTGGTGATGGTGATGATGAAGATGGTGGTGGTGGTGATGATGATGAGTTAACAGCTGTTTCTTGGTGACAGAAGGTTCCGTACTTGAAGTCGCTGCCTCAAGGAGTTCATGACAAACTGCTCATCACCATCATCGGAACCATCCCATGCAACGCTGAGAAGTTAGAACCTACTCATTACTGATGGATGAATGGATGGATGGATGGACGATGAATAAATGAATGGATGGATGGATGATGAATGAATGAATGGATGGATGATGAATGAATAAAAGGGTGGATGGATGAATGAATGGATGGATAATGAATAAATGGATGAATAAAGGAATGGATGGATGATGAATGAATGGATGGATGAATAAATGAATGGATGGATGATGAATGAATGAATAGATGAATAAAGGAATGGATGGATGATGAATAAATGAATGGATGGATGATGGATGGTCTCATGCAGTGGTCGCCATGTGTTCTTGGCTCAGGATCACTGTGGACATGTCCACGTCACAAGACCTGGCCTTCCACCTGAACCCTCGCTTCAATGACCACGGCCAGAAGGTGATCGTCAGGAACAGCCGCATCAACAAGACGTGGGGCCATGAAGAGAGAGACTGCAGCTGCTTCCCCTTCGTCCGCGGCCAGAAGTTTGAGGTCAGGAGTGATCCATGTTCAGAATGCTCATAGTTTAGGTTGTTAGTATTCGTACTGATTCCCTGTTAGATGTCTCTGACCAAGCAGGTCGATGATGACGAGTTTGTGGTTTGTTGTTGCAGATGACGATCTTGTGCACCAACAAAGAGTATAAGGTTGCCGTCAACAACTCTCACCTGCTGACGTACCGACACCGGGTTTCCGACCTGAGAAGCATCACCAAATTAAGCATCTCCAACGACCTCACCCTGATCGATGCCCGCGTTGAGACGGTGCCCTGAAGGCCGAGAGCTGGAGGACCTGCTGGGGGTTCAGCTCTGTTGGATCTGCTTGAGATCCTTTGAAGATACACTGGTCATGAACCATTTGTCTCTTATGAATAAAGTTTTCATCTGAGAGTTGATGGCGTTTGTATCTGTTTGTATCCGCGTTGCAGGACAGGGCCTAACCCTGACCTTTGACCTTTAAGGACAAGATCAATGCTGTAAAGGGACGGATTTAGCTGGCGTTTAAAGTAAGCAACATGTTTGATGAGGTCATCAGATGGTGAGAGCTCCTCCAACACCACAGCTGCTGGATCTCAAAGCGAGTCGGCTTTTAAACAGAGGATCGGCCCCGCGCCCCGCCGTAGCAGAATTCAACATGGCTGCCGGTCCGCCTGAAGGAGCGCTGAAAGCGGCTTCATCTAGACACTCGTCCTGGAGTCGGAGCTGAGCGACTACCGATGATCTTATGAACCAGACTCGGGGCGCTGGATGTTCACACGTCCGCGGTGTTTCTGCAACAAGTACAACGCAGAAATAGTAGTTAATGTCCTTGTGGTCGATAGCGTGAATGAAAACTGTTTGACAGGAACGTGACCGGGTCAGTTTAGGTTAGCTAGTGAGACTATCTGCCGGTAACTAGGGGTAACGGGGCTCCAGCCACGCCCCCTTTGTTAATGATTAATCGAAAATCGATCATTAATTCTCCTGATGATCGATTAAGACAATTTCATGGAATACCCATCGCTAATTCAAATCCTAAAGGTTCCTAAAACGAGAATGTTTACTTGCTGTTAATCTTCTAGTTAGCAGGTTAGAACATGTAGCTTACTAGTTGGAGCTATTCATAAATGTTAGTGTTTAGTTATTACATTTACAAGTCTTCAGCAACGTCATGACGCAGCGGCTCCGCTACGTCATGACGCAGCGGCTCCGCAACGTCATGACGCAGCGGCTCCGCTACGTCATGACGCAGCGGCTCCGCTACGTCATGACGCAGCGGCTCCGCAACGTCATGACGCAGCGGCTCCGCTACGTCATGACGCAGCGGCTCCGCTACGTCATGACGCAGCGGCTCCGGCTGCACGTCGCTCAGAGAGTCGTTACTTCGCTCAGAGGATCAAACTCTGGAGCTCCGTTGAAACCGGATTCAGGGTGAAAACACCGACACACCGGGACCACCGGGACGAACCCGGAAACACGAGAGGGTCCTCCTTCAGGTGAGTCTGACCCTCGGCCTGCGAGCTGCTAGTGCTATAAACAAACAAACAAACACGTAAACTAACAAACACTTGGATTGGTAAACAGCTTTATTGTACTCTGCGGTGGTTAGCGGCAGAGGATAGTCAGTTAGCCAGGTGTATCATGGCTTCAGACGGCCGCGGCTACTAGCATGCTAGTTAGCGCTGCGGCTAGCACAGTTTGTCAGCCGTCTCTTCTCTTCTACCTGCTGTCAGCCTTCTGTCTGTGCTGCTGGGTAGTAGAGCTAGTTAGCACTGGTTACTGCTGGAGAACTAGT
>NW_027176207.1:23103931-23111431 GCF_023055335.1 Clinocottus analis | reverse complement strand
GCCTCCATCACGCTGTCCAGAGCTCCGCCCCCCGAGGTCAGGGGGGAGGAGCCAGAGAGTGTCAGGGTGTCGGACATGGTGGCCAAGCTGGAGTCCGAGTGTCTGAGGAGGAGGACGGAGGGAGATCTGTCGAGGAGCAACAGCCTGAGGAGGACGGTGGGGCGCGTGCTGCTCGCCGCCGGGGACCGGAGCCCCGCCCCCTGCTGGCCTTCGTCCCCAACCAGCTACTCAGAACCGGCTTTGACCACGCCCCCCTCAGCTGAGGCCCAGGGGGTGGAGCCACTGAGCTCCGTCACAGAGCCTCCGCCTGAGGAGGCGGAGCCTCTGCCGGGCTTGTTGTTTTTGTCTGGGCCCCGCCCCCTCCCCCACCGAATGACCCTTGACACGGAGCCCTTTCAGCCCCGCCCCCCTCCCGCCAGCCCTCCTGAGGTTGTGGGTGCGTCGGCGCTGCAGGACTTCCTGTCGCTGCGCCGGCGCCTGCAGTGGCTGCTGGAGCCGCGGCCGCTGCTCGCCGCGCTGCCGCCGCCGCTGCTGCTGGCCGTGCTGCGGCTGCTGCCCACGCGCAGCCTCGCCGCGCTCAAGTGCAGCTGCCACTACTTCCTGTTTGTCATCGAGCACTACGGCGTGCGGCCCGCCGACGCGCTCTGGGTGTCCGACCCTCGCTACCGCGACGACCCCTGCAAGCAGTGCAAGAGGCGGCGCAGCGGCGGCGGCGACGTGTCCGCGTGCCGCTGGCACCACAAGCCGTTCTGCCAGGCGCTGCCCGGCGCGCCCGGCTTCTGGATGTGCTGCCGCGCCCGCCGCAGGGACGCGCCCGGCTGCAACGTGGGGCTCCACGACAACCGCTGGGTGCCGGCGTTCCACAGCATCAACGCGCCGCTTTACAGGAGGGGTCGCCACGACGACTGAGGGGGGAGGGGCCACCGACATTAACTCCCATCATGCAACAGCAGGCTGCTCGTCCGGCTCCTCACAGCAGCTGGGGGGTCCCAGACAGGACCGCCTCCTCTTCCTCGGATGCCTCATCATGGTGAAGAATCAGCTGATTAACGAGCGTCTGTGAGGGGGCGGAGCTTCAGCGTTTGTCTTATTTGTGTTTACACTTGTACATAAAGAGTTTAAAGGAACTGGACCTGAGTTCTTATTGGTCCAGAGGAACCGTGGCCTTGAGGCGCTGCAATACTACAGATTCTATATCATGTGCTGCTTTAATAAAGACTCACAACACGAGACGCGTCCCTGTCACAACTTTATTCAACAGTCCTCTCTTCACGATGACGTCACGACGACCCCGTGACCTCTGACAGCGCCTCCAGCAGCTGGAAGTAGTTGTACTTGATGTCGTACTCCATGTCGTACCAGAAGTTCACTGCAGCACAGAATCACAGAGGAGGCTTTAGTCCGTTACCTTGTGGAGCGTTCAGGTGCTCTAGCGCGCGCGTGGTGCGTTCAGGTGCGTGGTGCGTTCAGGGTCACCTGCGATGCAGCCGTGGCTCTGCCTCACGTGGTGGAACCAGAGGGACGGCAGGTAGAGCATCTCTCCAGCCTTCACGCTGCAGCGCAGAGGACGAGCATGCCGGTACTCTGGGAACCGGACCAGGTCTGGATCCAGAGGGTCCAGAGGGATCCACGGCACCTGGTGGGGTTAGGGGGTCAGAGACCTGGTGGGGTCAGAGACCTGGCGGGGTCAGAGACCTGGCGGGGTCAGAGACCTGGTGGAGGTGTGGTGGTGTTAAAGAGCACTCAGAGTAACGGACACCTGAACGCACCTTCTGGGAACCGGTTTGGTCCAGGACCTCGAACGCCCCGTCGTCCTTCTGGCGGTAAACAGCCGGCTGGTAGGCGCCTGATTGGAGACAGAGGGTCGCTATGGTTACTGCAGGCGGTTACGTGGCGACTGTGGATGGCGGTTGCCGTGGTTACCGTAGGGGATGAAGGGACGAGAGGTGGGCGGCAGCAGGAGGAAGTTCTTCTCTCCAGAGACCACGCAGTACAGGTTCTCATAGTGGTCTTTGTGCACTGGAACACACACACGCGTTACACACACACACACACGCGTTACACACACACACGCGTTACACACACACACACGTTACACACACACACACACGCGTTACACACACACACACACACGTTACACACACACACGCGTTACACACGCGTTACACACACACACGCGTTACACACACACACGCGTTACACACACACACACACGCGTTACACACACACACGCGTTACACACACACACACACGCGTTACACACACACACGCGTTACACACGCGTTACACACACACACACACACAGTGATGGGTGGTGTGTTCAGGTCTTACTGGACGTTACGGCTCTCGCCTCTCCAAGCCAAAAGTTCACGGCATCCGGTAACTTCCCTAGGAAGGAAGGAAGGGAGGAAGGGAGGGAGGGAGGGAGGAGTAAACATCAAGAAGAGCATGTGGTGCTCATGAATAACAGGAGTTTTATAATAATAATAACGATGAAGGCTGTAGTTCCCCTCCGGGCCTCCGGTGGCAGCACTGAGCTCTCGGCTCAAACTCACCGAGCGCGGCGCTCATCCAGCACACGTGAGGCTCCACGTCGTCTGTGAGCTCTGGAAGCTCGTTCAGCAGGTTAGAGCACTGCTTCTGGAGGTAGAACACGCTGCCCTGCTGCTGCTGGAGGACACACACACATTAATATATTTATATATATATAAAGCTGCTCACTACCTCCCTCTGCAGGACGTCCAGCACGTTGCTCATGCCGTGCTCCTCTGGCATCAATAGAGTGATCAATAGAGTGAACAATAGAGTGATCAGTAGCTCAGTACCTCCCCCTGCAGGACGTCCAGCAGGGCGCTCATGCTCATGCGGCGCTCCTCGGGCATCAGGAAGCGGTCGCCCTGCACGGCGTCGGCGAGGCCGTCGGGCGTCACGGCGACGCTGACGACCTTTGACCCGACCTTCTGCCTGAGGACAGGAAGCGGGTCTGAGGTCACGGCCCGACACCACAGAAGAAGAACGGTGCGGGTGGGCGGGGCTTCCTCACCTCAGGTACTCTGGCGTCCACCTGGACAGAGCCGGCCAATGGCTGAGCGCGTTGCGGATGATGCAGGGCTTGTTGGGGCCAATCCAGTCGCGGTAGAACTGCAGCGGGTCAGGTGACCCCTCCAGGTAGGGCACCGATTGGTTGAGGTACAGATCTGCAAGGTCACCAGTAACCATGTGGTCCGTATGCAAGTAGTACTCAGTAAAAATACTAGTACCTGCAGTACCATTCAGTAATAGTACTAATACCTGTATTTCATAATAAAGTTCTGCTAACATGTAAACTAACAAACACTTTAATAATAATAATTATGAGATAAGTATTCATAATAATAATGATCTTTATTATAATACTACTAGTGGAAATCATTAGTATAATAATTATGATTTATTATATTATTAATAATATAATGAGGATTATTTCGTCCAGTAGTATTACTGAGGGGAAAGTACACTCAGATACAAGCTCATGTAGTACCAGCATGCCTGTAGCAGTAGTTATAGTACCAACAGTAGGTAGAATACTAGCAGTAGTACTCGCAGTACTCGCTCACCGTGAGCCTCCAGTGAAAACTCAGTCACACGTTTCTTCACGGACTCCATTTTGTTTCTTCGTCATCACAAACGCAACCGGAAGTCGGTCACGTGGCCAACATCAGAGAACTGATCAGTACGTCCCAAGTCTCTAAGGGTACATCCCAAGTCTCTAAGGGTACATCCCAAGTCTCTAAGGGTACATCCCAAGTCTCGCTCCTCGCGCCCCGACTGAACCGGAAGTGGAGCGCCGAGCGCGAGCTTCCAGGAAGAGTTTCAACGCTGGACACGCCCCCTCACTGTTCGCTGGAGTTTCATTCCAGAGTGAATAAACTATATATATATATATATATATATATATATATATATATATATATATATATATATGTATATATATATATATATATATATATATATATATATATACATATATATATATATGTATATATATCGTATATACATATATATATATATATATATATACATATATATATATATATATATATATATATACATATATATATATATGTATATATATATATATATATATATATATATATATATATACATATATATATATATATATATACATATATATATATATATATATACATATATATATATATCAGTGATACTTTAGTGTATAATACCACCAGTGATACTTTAGTGTGTAATATAGTGGTAGAAGTGTTCCTGTGTGTGTGTTGAAGGGTGAAGTGTTGATGTAGTTTAAACTAAACAGTGTTTTTGATTTTTGATTTTCTATTTTGGCTTCAGTCCTGAGCCTCATGAAGTGGAGTCTTCTCCTTCAGCTGCAGGTGTGTGTTAATGAGCTCATGATCGGATGCAGCTGTGCAGCTCTCAGACTGGACCAGGTCCTGGAAGGTCCTGGAAGGTCATGGTTCAGGTCCTGGCGCTTCAGTCATGGACGAGTTTGCCCTGGAACGTTACTTCGATGACTCCATTGCTAACGTGAGTACCAGTCATCCTGTGAAGGGCTTTAAAAACTATGTTTACTTTGACTACAGAATGAAATATGAATCCAGACTCAGGAGACATGAGGAAACGCGTCTGAAGAGATGTTTCATAATGCTCAGTCTGAAATATGAATAAGCAGCTCAATGGGGTTCATCTTGTGTCATATTAATAAGAATCATCATTATCGTTTACAATCATGTGATCAATAAATGAAGATCAATACACTGATGGTTGAATGCCTGTAAAGATATAGATTTATTATTATTGTTATTATATTCATTAGAATCATTTAATGGACATTCAGGTGACTGCAGCACGATACAGGAGATAAATAGTGGAGAGCACGTACTATTAATAATGATAATAATAAATCCTCAATACAGACATTATTGTTTTATACATTTTTATTGCAGGACTCTGGCTTTATTTTGGGGGAGGAGCTGGACCCCCAGAGCCCCGCCCCCTCAGGAGCGGGCCCCGCCCCCTCTCAGCTGCCTGTGAAGGCAGGGCCGAGCGCACAGGTGGGGGAGGAGCTCGACCTCAGCTTCCTGCCCGATGACGTCACTGATGACGCAACAGGTCGGCGCCGAGTCACAAACCACACTAAGGAATTAATAAAGTGAGCTGAAGGAGGGGCGTGGCCTCCGGGTGGTCACATGATCACCTGTGTGCTTTGGGTTTCAGCCGACAGTCAGACCGTCGGTCTGGGCAGGTCCCATAAGGACAGCGGCATCTGTCTAAACTACAACTCCCAGGATTCCACAGCAGCAGCAGACCCCCAGCAGGGAGCGGCCATGACGGGGACGGGCGCCTCCCCCTTCTGCTCCATGACCCCCATGACCCCCATGACCCCGGTCTCGGAGCGGTCCGGGATCATCCCCCAGTTACAGTAAGTTACTGCTTTACCAAAGAGGAGAGGAGGTACTAGTACCTCCTCTGTGTACTTGTACCTCTTCTGTGTACTAGTACCTCCCCGTGTACTAGTACCTCCTGTGTTCTCAGGAACATCGTCTCCACAGTGAACCTCTGCTGTCCTCTGGATCTGAAGTTCATCGCCCTGCAGGCCAGAAATGCAGAGTACAACCCAAAGGTATGTGAGGCTCAGCTGGGTCTGGTTAGCTTAGCATTAGCTATAGCATACAGTAAACATGTACTCACGGACTGATGGTTGTGTTTCAGCGTTTTGCGGCGGTCATCATGAGGATCAGAGAGCCCAGAACCACAGCGCTGATCTTCAGCTCCGGGAAGATGGTCTGTACAGGAGCCAAGAGGTCTGTCTGTCTGCTCACCTGTCTGTCTGCTCACCTGTCTGTCTGCTCACCTGTCTGTCTGCTCACCTGTCTGTCTGCTCACCTGTCTGTCTGCTCACCTGATCACCTGTCTGTCTGCGCAGTGAGGAGCACTCTCGACTAGCAGCCAGGAAATACGCTCGGGTTGTGCAGAAACTCGGCTTCCCCGCTCGCTTCATGGACTTCAAGATCCAGAACATGGTGGCCAGCTGTGACGTCTGCTTCCCCATCAGACTGGAGGGACTGGTTCTGACCCACCAGCAGTTCAGCAGGTCAATAAATGTAGCCTAGCTTAGCCCAAATACTGGCATCCCGGAGGAGGAAGGGGGCACTGCCAAGTTCAGTCAAAAGAGAACAAATCAGTTCCCAACAACTACAAAGGATGTTTCTCTTCTAGGTCCTGTTGGTCTAGAGTTCTCTTCTAGGTCCTGTTGGTCTAGAGTTCTCTTCTAGGTCCTGTTGGTCTAGAGTTCTCTTCTAGGTCCTGTTGGTCTAGAGTTCTCTTCTAGGTCCTGTTGGTCTAGAGTTCTCTTCTAGGTCCTGTTGGTCTAGAGTTCTCTTCTAGGTCCGTTGCTCTAGAGTTCTCTTCTAGGTTTCTTGCTCTAGAGTTCTCTTCTAGGTTTCTTGGTCTAGGGTACTCTTCTAGGTTTCTTGGTCTAGAGTACTCTTCTAGGTTTCTTGGTCTAGGGTACTCTTCTAGGTTTCTTGCTCTAGAGTACTCTTCTAGGTTTCTTGGTCTAGGGTACTCTTCTAGGTTTCTTGGTCTAGAGTACTCTTCTAGGTTTCTTGCTCTAGAGTACTCTTCTAGGTTTCTTGGTCTAGAGTTCTCTTCTAGGTTTCTTGGTCTAAAGTACTCTTCTAGGTTTCTTGGTCTAGAGTACTCTTCTAGGTTTCTTGGTCTAGAGTACTCTTCTAGGTTTCTTGGTCTAGAGTACTCTTCTAGGTTTCTTGCTCTAGAGTACTCTTCTAGGTTTCTTGCTCTAGAGTACTCTTCTAGGTTTCTTGCTCTAGAGTACTCTTCTAGGTTTCTTGCTCTAGAGTTCTCTTCTAGGTTTCTTACTCTAGAGTACTCTTCTAGGTTTCTTGCTCTAGAGTACTCTTCTAGGTTTCTTGCTCTAGAGTTCTCTTCTAGGTTTCTTACTCTAGAGTACTCTTCTAGGTTTCTTGCTCTAGAGTACTCTTCTAGGTTTCTTGCTCTAGAGTACTCTTCTAGGTTTCTTGCTCTAGAGTACTCTTCTAGGTTTCTTGCTCTAGAGTACTCTTCTAGGTTTCTTGCTCTAGAGTACTCTTCTAGGTTTCTTGCTCTAGAGTACTCTTCTAGGTGGGTTTGCTGTCCAGATAAAGGTCTCGTTGGTCCACAGTTATGAGCCGGAGCTGTTTCCGGGCCTCATCTACCGGATGGTGAAGCCCCGCATCGTCCTGCTCATCTTCGTGTCGGGGAAGGTGGTTCTAACTGGTAAAGGAGCGCTCGCTTTCTACACCTTCACACCTTCATTTACTTCAGCAACACTTAACTACTGGTGGAGTTTAAGTACTTCAGACAAAATGGCTCCCGGGCGGCTGTTTTATTGAAAGCAGATTGTTAACACGTGGATATCGTTGACTTGTTTTTATGAATAAAGTTGTGTGTTAAATTCCAGGAGCCAAAGAACGAGCG
>NW_027176207.1:23078931-23098931 GCF_023055335.1 Clinocottus analis | reverse complement strand
CTCTGCCAACACCGGAGGGATGATCTCGTCTGCTGCTGCCTCCGTCACTTCCTGGTTCAGGGCTTACACCGGCCAACGCTGAACCGGACCAGAACTACGGGCACTGATCTGCTCCAGACTGGTTCAGTCTGGACCCTTAAGGCAGACTTTAGACCGGGGTCAGAGGTCAGTCTGGCTGGTTCTGAATTTTTGCGTAGTTCAGAGCATCAGGACAACTTGAACCTGCAGAGTCTAAACACCGGCCCCACGAGGGCCCCACGAGGGCCCCATGAGGGCCCCACGAGGACCCCACGAGGGCCCCACGAGGGCCCCACGAGGGCCCCACGAGGACCCCACGAGGACCCCACGAGGACCCCACGAGGGCCCCACGAGGGCCCCACGGGGGCCCCACGAGACCTCGTCATCCCTTGAGGCTTCTTAAAGTCCTGTTGAGATGATTTAATTCACTGAATTTAAAGTGAACACTTAATTCAGAGTTTATATTTAGTCCCCGGTGTTCATAGTCTATAACCGGATGTGTGAACGTGTAATAACCGCTTATAATATGTTTATTACACTGAACACGTCAGTCTGTTATAAACGTGTAATAACTGGTTTGTTCGCACAGAGGACGGGTTTGATCTGGTCCCACCAAACCACGGATCAATAATTACATTGATTAATGAATCAGGACCTTCAGCATCAGGTATCAGGTCTGTCAGGTTCGTATATAATCAATATGTATCAGATAATCAATATTATTCACATAATGAACGGTGATGTATTAAAGCAGCTGTTATAGCAGGGAGGTGTTCAGTGTTATAAACATGTAATACATGTTTATAAACGGATGATAATTATAAACACAGGGGACTAAAATGTAAGTTTTAATAATATATAATATCTTGTTGGCATGCCCGCCCGTCTGTCTGACTGCCCGTCTGTCTGACCACCTGTCTGTCTGACTGCCCGTCTGTCTGACCGTCTGTCTGACTGCCCGTCTGTCTGACCGCCTGTCTGACTGACTGCCCGTCTGTCTGACTGACTGCCCGTCTGTCTGACCGTCTGTCTGACTGCCCGTCTGTCTGACCGTCTGTCTGACTGTCTGACTGTCTGTCTGACTGACTGCCCGTCTGTCTGACCGTCTGTCTGACTGCCCGTCTGTCTGACCGCCTGTCTGTCTGTCTGACCGTCTGTCTGACTGTCTGACCGTCTGTCTGACCGTCTGTCTGACTGCCTGTCTGTCTGACCGTCTGTCTGACTGTCTGACCGTCTGTCTGACTGCCTGTCTGTCTGACAGCAGAGGAAAAGTTTTAGATTTTTTTTAGAAATGTTCTTTTGTTTGTTTTCATTCACGAGCTGAACTCATGACGTTGTTTACAAACCTGCAGACTGAAAGAACGAGACGGCGTTCAGCCAATCAGGACCCGGACCGACCGGTTCCTTTCTTTTGGAGCATCATGACGGTCTGAAGGAGAGTAGACACCAAGGTTCTGCAGGAGGGTTCCCACTGGTTCGTACTATGGGAGGGTTCCCAAATGTTCGTAGTATGGGAGGGTTTCCCGTGGTTCGTACTACGGGAGGGTTTCCCGTGGTTCGTACTACGGGAGGGTTCCCCGTGGTTCGTACTACGGGAGGGTTTCCCGTGGTTCGTACTACGGCAGGGTTCCCCGTGGTTCGTACTACGGGAGGGTTCCCCGTGGTTCGTACTACGGGAGGGTTTCCCGTGGTTCGTACTACGGGAGGGTTCCCCGTGGTTCGTACTATGGGAGGCTTCCCCGTGGTTCGTAGTACGGGAGGGTTCCCGGTGGTTCGTACTACGGGAGGGTTCCCCGTGGTTCGTAGTACGGGAGGGTTCCCCGTGGTTCGTACTATGGGAGGCTTCCCCGTGGTTCGTAGTACGGGAGGGTTCCCGGTGGTTCGTACTACGGGAGGGTTCCCCGTGGTTCGTACTACGGGAGGGTTCCCCGTGGTTCGTAGTACGGGAGGGTTCCCCGTGGTTCGTAGTACGGGAGGGTTCCCCGTGGTTCGTAGTACGGCAGGGTTCCCCGTGGTTCGTACTACGGGAGGGTTCTCCGTGGTTCGTACTACGGGAGGGTTCCTGGTGGTTCGTACTACGGGAGGGTTCCCCGTGGTTCGTAGTACGGGAGGGTTCCCCGTGGTTCGTAGTACGGGAGGGTTCCCCGTGGTTCGTAGTACGGGAGGGTTCCCCGTGGTTCGTAGTACGGGAGGGTTCCCCGTGGTTCGTAGTACGGGAGGGTTCCCCGTGGTTCGTAGTACGGGAGGGTTCCCCGTGGTTCGTAGTACGGGAGGGTTCCCCGTGGTTCGTACTACGGGAGGGTTCCCCGTGGTTCGTACTACGGGAGGGTTCCCCGTGGTTCGTACTACGGGAGGGTTCCCCGTGGTTCGTGGAGTTTAAATGTTTCTTTGAAGCGTTGAGACGAGAGCTCGGTTCTTTTTCCTTCGACACAGTGTGTTTTAAAGTTTGTGTTAAAAACATTAAAAATAAAATCCTGTTTTCTGGTTTTGAAGTCAAAGTTTTCTTTTTCGTACTTTTTCAAAGAAGATCCATATTTACAACTTTTCACATGTTTACCATCCTGTATCGCAGGTTTGTCTCCTGGTTTGGTTCTGCGTCACCTCGTTCCACCGGTTCTACTTCAGTTTAACTAATGAAAGAATCTCATAAAAGGCAGCACATCTATTATATATGAATTTATGTATTCATCATAGTAACATCAGAGTGAACAAAGTGTTCATGAATCAGCAACCAAACTCAGATTCACATCTAATTCGGTTCCTCTTGAACACGCCAAAGTGTGCATGTGAGTGTGCATGTGACGGTTAAGCGCACAGATCCTGTGAGCTGCAGATTAGCGCGTTAGCTATGTTTGGTATGCGGCGCTGCAGAGGAACAGAAGAAAACCAACGAAGAAGAGCTGACGGCTTCGCTGTGACACGCCCCAAAAGAGAGGAGGGGCGGGATTTATCAACAAGCTCCGCCTTGCTCTGAACGCGCCTTCACTCCGTGTGTTTCTTGATATTTACAGATTCTTAAACAATTGAGTCAAAGACAAAACAAAAACACGTCCGGCCCCTTTCAGAGTCTACAATGGGTGTGTATGCAGAGTGTTGGTGCCAGAGTGAGAGGGAGCGACAGGAACTGGTGAAGAACTGAAACGTCTGCTGTCTTTACTCCACGAGGTCCACTCTTCAGACACGTTGTTGGACAGAACACAGGAGATGTTGTGTTAGTGCTTCACATGCGCCGATCAGGTGAACACAAACCAGCAGACTGAGTGAGACGCAGCGAGCTGAAGCTCTGGATAGAGCGTCTCACAGCAGCACTTCAACATGCCCACTTGAACTGTTCTAGCACACATTCACACACGTTAGTTTGAGGTTGGCTCCCAACTCTTTCTGCAGCTTCCAGCTGCACTTCTACACAAAATGTTTCTGTTAAATCCAGAAGTGAGGAAACCGACTTATTCATCCACGCTAAAGATTAGTGAGTGTGAGTGTGTGTGTGTGAGTGTGTGTGTGTATAAGCTGCTGGACTCTGCAGCAGCTTTCACTCTAGAGATGAAGTCGGCTGTGTTCCTGCTGCTGTTTGTCTCTTCGTCTCCAGCAGTCCGTCCTCCTGGGGGACAGTCCTACACGTCCGTCCCCCAGCAGGACGGCGTGAGGACGTCCGTCCCCCAGGAGGACGGCGTGAGGACGTCCGTCCCCCAGCAGGACGGGGTGAGGACGTCCGTCCCCCAGCAGGACGGCGTGAGGACGTCCGTCCCCCAGCAGGACGGGGTGAGGACGTCCGTCCCCCAGCAGGACGGCGTGAGGACGTCCGTCCCCCAGCAGGACGGGGTGAGGACGTCCGTCCCCCAGCAGGACGGCGTGAGGACGTCCGTCCCCCAGCAGGACGGGGTGAGGACGTCCGTCCCCCAGGAGGACGGCGTGAGGACGTCCGTCCCCCAGCAGGACGGGGTGAGGACGTCCGTCCCCCAGCAGGACGGGGTGAGGACGTCCGTCCCCCAGCAGGACGGCGTGAGGACGTCCGTCCCCCAGCAGGACGGGGTGAGGACGTCCGTCCCCCAGGAGGACGGCGTGAGGACGTCCGTCCCCCAGCAGGACGGCGTGAGGACGTCCGTCCCCCAGCAGGACGGGGTGAGGACGTCCGTCCCCCAGCAGGACGGCGTGAGGACGTCCGTCCCCCAGCAGGACGGCGTGAGGACGTCCGTCCCCCAGCAGGACGGCGTGAGGACGTCCGTCCCCCAGCAGGACGGCGTGAGGACGTCCGTCCCCCAGCAGGACGGCGTGAGGCTGGGCGGCGGCCCTGCGGAGCTCCCCGTTCTCTGGGATGAGCTGCTGGGTCTGAAGGAGTTGGTCCTGAGTGTGAAAGCAGTGGAAGTGGAGCAGCGGCAGGCTCTGCGCAGCGTGGAGAGCCGGCTGAGGGACGGCGAGCTGGAGGCCCGGCAGCAGAGACGCAGCCTGGAGGACACGGCGGGCGCGAGGGAGGAAGACAGGACGCTGCTGCTGGAGCTCAACGCTCATCTGAGGAGGAAGCTGGAGGAACTGGAGGTCCAAAGCCAAGGTACCTCTGAGACTGTAGTACTGTGAGTACTCTGCTGGTGTATTCATGCAGGCTGAGACTTCTGTCACCTCAACCGGTTCAGGACACTTCATCCATTTACTTCACTTCTGACTGCTTTTATCTCTTCATCTTCATAAATATATATATATATATATATATATATATATATATATATATATATATATATATATATATATAAATATATATATATATATATATGTTTATACTTTTGCATTTCTTTGGACGTGCTGTCACAGCGCTGGCGGCCGAGCTGCCGTTCCTGCAGACCAGACTGAGGGCGAGTGAGAGCACAGTGGAGCAGCTGAGGAGGAAAAGCGCAGGTCATCATCATCATCCTCCTCATCATCAGTAGCAACATTTAGTTTGTTTTGTTTCTTTGTGAACGGATTTTCAAAATTGTAAATTAACACAGACTCTAACACAGTGACTCGTGGCTCTAACACAGTGACTCGTGTCTCTAACACAGTGACTCTAACACAGTGACTCTAACATAGTGACTCTAACACAGTGACTTGTGGCTCTAACACAGTGACTCTAACACAGTGACTCTAACATAGTGACTCTAACACAGTGACTTGTGGCTCTAACACAGTGACTTGTGGCTCTAACACAGTGACTCGTGGCTCTAACACAGTGACTTGTGGCTCTAACACAGTGACTCGTGGCTCTAACACAGTGACTTGTGGCTCTAACACAGTGACTTGTGGCTCTAACACAGTGACTCGTGGCTCTAACACAGTGACTCGTGGCTCTAACACAGTGACTCGTGGCTCTAACACAGTGACTCTAACACAGTGACTCTAACATAGTGACTCTAACACAGTGACTTGTGGCTCTAACACAGTGACTTGTGGCTCTAACACAGTGACTTGTGGCTCTAACACAGTGACTCGTGGCTCTAACACAGTGACTCGTGGCTCTAACACAGTGACTCGTGGCTCTAACACAGTGACTCGTGGCTCTAACACAGTGACTCGTGTCTCTAACACAGTGACTCGTGTCTCTAACACAGTGACTCGTGTCTCTAACACAGTGACTCGTGTCTCTAACACAGTGACTCGTGTCTTTAACACAGTGACTCGTGACTCTAACACAGTGACTCGTGTCTCTAACACAGTGACTCGTGTCTCTAACACAGTGACTCGTGTCTTTAACACAGTGACTCGTGACTCTAACACAGTGACTCGTGGCTCTAACACAGTGACTCGTGTCTCTAACACAGTGACTCGTGTCTTTAACACAGTGACTCGTGGCTCTAACACAGTGACTCTAACATAGTGACTCTAACACAGTGACTTGTGGCTCTAACACAGTGACTTGTGGCTCTAACACAGTGACTCGTGTCTCTAACACAGTGACTCGTGGCTCTAACACAGTGACTCGTGGCTCTAACACAGTGACTCGTGGCTCTAACACAGTGACTCGTGGCTCTAACACAGTGACTCGTGGCTCTAACACAGTGACTCGTGGCTCTAACACAGTGACTCGTGTCTCTAACACAGTGACTCGTGGCTCTAACACAGTGACTCGTGGCTCTAACACAGTGACTCGTGTCTCTAACACAGTGACTCGTGTCTCTAACACAGTGACTCGTGTCTCTAACACAGTGACTCGTGTCTCTAACACAGTGACTCGTGTCTTTAACACAGTGACTCGTGACTCTAACACAGTGACTCGTGTCTCTAACACAGTGACTCGTGTCTTTAACACAGTGACTCGTGGCTCTAACACAGTGACTCTAACACAGTGACTCGTGGCTCTAACACAGTGACTCGTGGCTCTAACACAGTGACTCGTGGCTCTAACACAGTGACTCGTGGCTCTAACACAGTGACTCGTGTCTCTAACACAGTGACTCGTGTCTCTAACACAGTGACTCGTGTCTCTAACACAGTGACTCGTGGCTCTAACACAGTGACTCGTGTCTCTAACACAGTGACTCGTGGCTCTAACACAGTGACTCGTGGCTCGAACACAGTGACTCGTGGCTCTAACACAGTGACTCGTGTCTCTAACACAGTGACTCGTGTCTCTAACACAGTGACTCGTGTCTCTAACACAGTGACTCGTGGCTCTAACACAGTGACTCGTGGCTCTAACACAGTGACTCGTGTCTCTAACACAGTGACTCGTGTCTCTAACACAGTGACTCGTGGCTCTAACACAGTGACTCGTGGCTCTAACACAGTGACTCGTGTCTCTAACACAGTGACTCGTGTCTCTAACACAGTGACTCGTGTCTCTAACACAGTGACTCGTGTCTCTAACACAGTGACTCGTGGCTCTAACACAGTGACTCGTGTCTCTAACACAGTGACTCGTGGCTCTAACACAGTGACTCGTGGCTCTAACACAGTGACTCGTGTCTCTAACACAGTGACTCGTGACTCTAACACAGTGACTCGTGGCTCTAACACAGTGACTTGTGTCTCTAGTCCTGGCAGTCAGACTGTGCCACACTGAGACTCTGCTGGAGGAGCTGAGGAGTCAGACCTCAGGTCAGATTCATTCCTCTGCTTCCTGTGTGCTTTAACCCTTTAATGGATTATTACTCACCAATATATAAACATGTGATCAATAACTGACTATGAAGTATCTTCATAGGACCCTTTTATTTCCCAGAATTACCGGCTTCAAACAGTTCATCTCGGACTGAAACGTCTGAGTCGAAGGAGCTGAGCACAAATCCTCCAGGTGACTAATCTGATCCACCAATCAATAATCACCAATCAATAATCACCACTCAATAATCACCAATCAATCAGTACGAGGTCGCTGATGTCATCAGATCAATAATGACAGTTACAGTATGTACGTTGTTTTATGTTGTTTGTGTTTGGACTCCACATTTTATACACAAACCGCAGATAAAGTTACACTGTGAGTGTGTGTGTGTGTGTGTGTGTGTGTGTGTGTGTGTGTGTGTGTGTGTGTGTGTGTGTGTGTGTGTGTGTGTGTGTCAGCTCTGCAGAGTCCACTGAACTCAACTTCAGGAAGAGACCAGTTCAGCTTCATACGAGGTAAATCAATGGATCAATAAACGGGTTATATGTCTGATCAGTAACTCTTGAAGAAATGAAGAACCAATGTGTAGTGATGTTCCTCTGAAGTAGTGATGTTCCTCTGAAGTAGTGATGTTCCTCTGAAGTAGTGATGTTCCTCTGAAGTAGTGATGTTCCTCTGAAGTAGTGATGTTCCTCTGAAGTAGTGATGTTCCTCTGAAGTAGTGATGTTCCTCTGAAGTAGTGATGTTCCTCTGAAAGGCTCGTTGTTGTTTTTACTTTAATATGAAGTACAAAATATAAAGCCTATCAATTCATCAGTTAATCGATCAGTGGATCCATCGAACCATAAACCAGGTGAGTTGCTGCTGATTCACATCCACTGTTTTCTCCTCAGACTTGGAGGTCAGACTGAAGGTCAGCGAGGAACATCTGGAACACCTGAAGACAGAAAACACAGGTAATACTGTGAAGGTTCTGAACTACGATGATATTCATGTATTGTATGAATATATTCACTGTGACATTCAGACAACGTAATGATGAAGCTGGAGCTGACCCAACATTTTTAGCTGAAAGGAGAAACATTTAGAGAAACTCCTGACTGAAACTGTGGAGGATCCAACACGGTTCCCTGAGGAACTCCTTCATGAACATGAATGAACCTGATGGTCTCATGTATAAGAGGGTTCTTCAGGGAACCTGCTGGTCCTCTAAACTGACTAATAGACTTCTACTAATGAGTCTTTATGAGTGTATTTACCTTATTAAACTTATTACTTTCTGTGTTATTGTTGTCGTCTCTTTACAATAGTCGACATTTGTTCATTCTGATCTTGTGTTCTCAGTTCAGTCTGATCAACTTTCCTTGATGGAGTCCAGACTGACAGACAGCCTCAGCAGCACTACAGGTACTGTCATGTGTCCACTTATTCTTTAGCTATAGATCGATTGAGTATTTATTCATGTGATTGATCTTTACTAAAGAGTTTGAATGCAGACTCATTAAATATGGGAATGAACTAAATGTGACCGTCCATCAGCTCTGGAGGTCCGACTGAGATCCAGTGAGACACATCAGGAGCAGCTAGAGAATCACACTGCAGGTAACAATACCCACTCTTCAGTAAGACTTTAAATGAATCAGTAAATAAACCATGAAATCAAACAGGCTTCATTTCCTGTTCAGCTCTAGACGTCAGACTGAAGGTCAGCGAGGAACATCTGGAACACCTGAAGACAGAAAACACAGGTAATACTGTGAAGGCCTGCGACTACCTGTATATTAATACCTTGTGTCTGAGTAAAGAAACACAAAGATGAAGCTGACGTATTGAATCTTAAATAGTTCATGTAGTGCTTCTTCAAACTGAAGCTGTGGAGGATCCAGTGAGGTTCCCTGAGGAACTCCTTTGTCTCCTGATGGTCCTTGTAGCAACCTTTTATGATATTTGAGCTGACAGGAATTATATGCTCCAGGTATTTGTAATGCAGATGATTAAAGTCCTATTTAGTGTTTGAAGGTAGACCTTTGTTTTTGCTTCTCTTGTGTGTTTTTCTGTAGAATTCCTCCAGCGGTCACAAGTTGTTTATTCTCATGAATTTTGTGTTTTCAGTTCAGTCTGATCAACTTTCCTTGATGGAGTCCAGTCTGACAGACAGCCTCAGCAGCACTACAGGTAGACTCATGTTGACGTTATGATTATCATCAACAAAAGTGGAAGTTACTGTTCATGAATCAGACATTCACTGTTTTCTCTTCAGACTTGGAGGTCAGACTGAAGGTCAGCGAGGAACATCTGGAACACCTGAAGACAGAAAACACAGGTAATACTGTGAAGGTTCTGAACTACGATGATATTCATGTATTGTATGAATATATTCACTGTGACATTCAGACAACGTAATGATGAAGCTGGAGGTTGATAAAAACTGTTTAATTCTCAAACTGAAACTCCTGCTACTTTTTAATAAAGTCTAAAAACCTATTGTTGTCTTCACACTTTTCTGCTTTTCAGTTCTGAGCTTCAGACTGAATGAAACTGAAGATCTTCTGCAGTGGCTCTCAAACAGCAACTCAGGTTTGAACTCAACGTCTTTAAATATTTAGATATGAAACATTCAGAGTGTCATCAGAAGGTAAAACATGTTTTTATTGCATCAAAACATTGAATGGAAACTTGGTCTTGTAGGCGAGCTGAAGGTGGCGTTCTCAGCCGGTTTGACTGATTCAGGCTCAGTCGGACCGTTTGACAAGGAGACCACGCTGATCTTCTCCAAAACCATCACCAACATCGGCCGAGCTTACAACCAGACTGCAGGTAAACCTGTTGAATATGAACAGACCTGATGATGTCATGGTCTCATGTACCGCGTGCTAACGTTGCCCTGCAATTTGTCTGTCAGGTGTGTTCACGGCTCCCGTCAGAGGACTTTACTTCTTCAGCTTCACGGCAGCAGACTACCTGAAGGGTTACATGGGTCTGCACCTGTACCGCAACGACCAGCCGCTGGTCTTCAGCCTGGACCTGAACCACCATGGCGGCTACGCGTCTGCGTCCGGCGCCCTGGCCCTGCAGCTGGAGGCGGGCGACGGGGTCCGCCTCAGCCTGCCGGCCAGCTACCGGCTCTACGACGACCCGCGCAACTTCAGCTTCTTCTCCGGCTTCCTGCTGTTCCCAATGTGACCCGGATCCTCTCACAGCGGTGACCCGGATCCTCTCACAGCGGTGACCCGGATCCTCTCACAGCCGTGACCCAAATCTTCTCACAGCTGTGACCCGGATCCTCTCACAGCGGTGACCCGAATCGTCTCACAGCCATGACCCGGATCGTCTCACAGCCATGACCCGGATCCTCTCACAGCCGTGACCCGGATCTTCTCACAGCTGTGACCCGGATCCTCTCACAGCCGTGACCCAAATCTTCTCACAGCTGTGACCCGGATCCTCTCACAGCGGTGACCCGAATCGTCTCACAGCCATGACCCGGATCGTCTCACAGCCATGACCCGGATCCTCTCACAGCCGTGACCCGGATCTTCTCACAGCTGTGACCCGGATCCTCTCACAGCCGTGACCCAAATCTTCTCACAGCCGTGACCCGGATCCTCTCACAGCGGTGACCCGAATCGTCTCACAGCCATGACCCGGATCGTCTCACAGCCATGACCCGGATCCTCTCACAGCCGTGACCCGGATCCTCGGATCCTCTCACAGCCGTGACCCGGATCCTCTCACAGCTGACAACCCTTCAGGAACCAGAACCCAAAGACTAGACTTCACTTCCTGTGGTGACAATCAGGACGGACTAGAATCTAAATAATGATTGTAAATGAACTTCATAAAAACAAAGTCTCAAACTTTTATTACATTTTGACAAAAACATGAACTTTGACCTTTTAGTGAGCGGCCGTGTTAAAGTGTTTAATAAGTTATAAAAGCATCAGTAGTCTGACAGTAAAGTGAATGAACTACAAACGGTTTAGATTCAAGTGGACTCAGGAACCAACTTTACATCAAATAAAGGAACAATAAAGTTTGTTCAAATGGTGACCACACATCTCATTTTGCTGTTTAAAGTCTCTAAACAACAACAACAACAACACAGAGTCACTTCAGGAAAGTAACAGGAATGAAAAGAAAAACTTCTTTAAAAAAACGACTCCAGAGAAACATCCGTCGTTCAGTTTCTAAAAAAAGTTCATTTAAGACCAGAAAGATACTTGCATAACAATAAAAAAGTTCAGACAAAATAAAAATGGCCTCAGACTCTTCATCTGTGAAGACGAGGAGGAAGACTAAGAGGAGGGAGGAGAAAGAAGAAGAAGAAAAGAAAGATGGAGAGCGAAGGAGAAAAGCTGAGAAGGAAAAAGAAGAGCTGATGAAGAGGAGAAAGTGGAGAGGAGGAAGAAGAATTGCAGAGGAGGAAGAGGATGTGGAGAGGAAGTAAAGAGGAGGAAGAGGAAGTTGAGAGCAGGAGCTGATGAGGAGCGTCAGTGTTGCGTCTCCGTGTGGTCGACCCGGCGCTGAACGGCCTGCAGGAGCAGCAGAGAGTACGTCTCCAGAAGAGCCGCCATCTTGTCCCTCCCCAGCCCCGCCCCCTCCACGCCCAGCATGCTCGGTAGGCCGAGCGGCAGACAGTCAAGCTCCGCCCTCATGGCCTGGAAGGCCTCCGATAGGACAACGGCCATCTGACGCTGGTCGGGGGCGGAGTCATCGTGGGAGGAGCCGCTCACCTGGAGGAGAGAGAGAGAGACACAGGTGAAGAAGAGAATGCTCCATTTGAACATCAGTTCATCTCTGGTTGTATAGAAGTCTATGCTTCATGTGTTAAAGCTGCATTCTCTCTCCTGACCACCAGGGGGCGACTCCTCTGGTTGTATAGAAGTCTATGCTTCATGTGTTAAAGCTGCATTCTCTCTCCTGACCACCAGGGGGTGACTCCTCTGGTTGTATAGAAGTCTATGCTTCATGTGTTAAAGCTGCATTCTCTCTCCTGACCACCAGGGGGCGACTCCTCTGGTTGTATAGAAGTCTATGCTTCATGTGTTAAAGCTGCATTCTCTCTCCTGACCACCAGGGGGCGACTCCTCTGGTTGTATAGAAGTCTATGCTTCATGTGTTAAAGCTGCATTCTCTCTCCTGACCACCAGGGGGCGACTCCTCTGGTTGTATAGAAGTCTATGCTTCATGTGTTAAAGCTGCATTTGGACCCGACGAATTCTTTCCACAGACGACCTCCTTCATATTTAAATCATTCAACATGGAGTAAATTCATGAATGTCAAACATAAAAGCGTTTTGATACGCGGCAGAAAGGACTCACCTTCCTGTACAGGTGAGTTGCTCTCCTGAAGCAGCTCTGCAGCTCATTGGTCAGAGCCCTGCAGGTCTCCACACTGATTGGCTGGTCTGCAACGGACAGAGAGAAGCTTGTATCACGTGTTCATGAAGAAACATCAAAGTCACACAGAGCTTAATGTGAGAGGAAGAAAGTCGTGTTTAGCATCCCGTCCTTCAATCAGACGATCGGTGGTTCAAACCCCGGCTCTGCTAGTTGTGTCCTTGAGCAAGACACTTAACCCCGAACTGTGACTACGCTGTCCACAGTAGAAGAAGAGATTAAATAGAGTGACACGTTGGACCCGTCAGTACGGAGCAAGAGGAAGATGAGGAGGATGAAGAGGAGGGCGCCAGTGCCCAGATGTAGAGATGACAAGAGGAAGATGAGGAAGAGGAGTCTTCAAACCTGCGTCGTCTCTTGGTTCCACGCCGCCGGCAGCAGTCTGAGGCTCCTCCCCCTGCTGAGGCTCCTCCCCCTGCAGGGGAGGGGTCAGGGGGGACACGGAGACCGGAGGAGGCCGCGAGCACCAGGAGGCCAGGGAGGGCTTGTCGGGCAGCGGTCTGCCAGAGACCCGGGCCTGGAGGCCCCGAGGGGGAGGAGCCACCTGGTGGCCCGGCGAGGAGGCGACGACGGGAACAACGGCGGCGTGGGGGGGCGTGGCCAGAGCTGCGTTGGAGGGCACCACGGCAACAAGAGGAGGCGGCGTGTCTCTGGCCTGAGAGGCGGGGCTTAGCGTCATCGGGGGGTCCACGCCGGACTCCGAGACGTTGAGGCCGTCGCCCACGGAGGCGGAGCGGGACATCTTGGCCATGGAGCTGGCGGTGGGACTCATGTAGGAGCGTGACGCCGCCACCGCCACAGGGGAGGAGGACGAGGAAGAAGACTTCCTCGGGGTACCGACAGCAGACAAAGTCGCAGTCGAGATGGTGGCGGTGGCCGTTTCCTGTTGGGGGGAGGCGGGGCTGGCTTTCTGAGGGGGCGGGGCTATGGACAGGGGGTGTCTCGGGCAGGAGGGCAGGGTGGTGGGGCGCTGCAGGGGGAGCAGCTCTCTGGATGGACACGAGGCCGACAGCGAGGGGTCACCTGAGGGAGAGAGAGAAGATGAAGGTGGGGTCTTACTCGACACCTGTGGGTCTGGATGGTTCCGGTCTTACCGGAGTCCGTCAGCAGGTTCTGGATCGACTGAGCTTTCCGGAGTCCAGAAGAGGAGTTCAGATGGGAAGCGGCGGCTCGGGCCGTCGGGCCCAGGTTCCTCTTGGACTCCACCGGGGTTTGGACCTTCTTCTTCAGTGAGGGCCGGAGGGTCTGCTGGGGCTCCTCCGCCGGCTGGAGATGATCAGGACCCTGCTGGTCCTGACCTGAGGAGGTTTGGTCCTGGTTCCATGACACCCTCCGGTCCTGGGTCCGGTTCTCCCCCATCAGAGGACGGACCTCTGAGACCAGAGGGCGGGCCTTCAGCTCCCCTCCGCCTGCAGCGGTCCAAGACGGGAGCGGAAACAAAGTCCGACTGAGAAGGAGAACCAGAGCCGAGGGTTTGTGATCGGGTCCCGACGATCAGCTACTAAACATGTCGAGTTCACAAAGTGTGTCATGTGATGTCTTACCTTGCTGATGCATTCTGGGAGAGAAACCTGGACGAGATGCTGAGGCTCTCACTTGAGCTGTGAGACACTCTGCTGGGACTCCCTGTTGCAGTAGATCTGGGTTTAATACCATACACAGACACCACCGACACAAGTCCAGGTCTAAAGTCCTCCAAGACAAGTCCGGGTCTAAAGTCCTCCAAGACAAGTCCAGGTCTAAAGTCCTCCAAGACAAGTCCAGGTCTAAAGTCCTCCAAGACAAGTCCGAGTCTAAAGTCCTCCAAGACAAGTCCAGGTCTAAAGTCCTCCAAGACAAGTCCAGGTCTAAAGTCCTCCAAGACAAGTCTAGGTCTAAAGTCCTCCAAGACAAGTCCGAATCTAAAGTCCTCCAAGACAAGTCCAGGTCTAAAGTCCTCCAAGACAAGTCCAGGTCTAAAGTCCTCCAAGACAAGTCCGAATCTAAAGTCCTCCAAGACAAGTCCGAGTCTAAAGTCCTCCAAGACAAGTCCAGGTCTAAAGTCCTCCAAGACAAGTCTGAGTCTAAAGTCCTCCAAGACAAGTCCAGGTCTAAAGTCCTCCAAGACAAGTCCAGGTCTAAAGTCCTCCAAGACAAGTCCAGGTCTAAAGTCCTCCAAGACAAGTCCGAATCTAAAGTCCTCCAAGACAAGTCCAGGTCTAAAGTCCTCCAAGACAAGTCCAGGTCTAAAGTCCTCCAAGACAAGTCCGAATCTAAAGTCCTCCAAGACAAGTCCGAGTCTAAAGTCCTCCAAGACAAGTCCAGGTCTAAAGTCCTCCAAGACAAGTCCAGGTCTAAAGTCCTCCAAGACAAGTCCGAATCTAAAGTCCTCCAAGACAAGTCCAGGTCTAAAGTCCTCCAAGACAAGTCCAGGTCTAAAGTCCTCCAAGACAAGTCCAGGTCTAAAGTCCTCCAAGACAAGTCCAGGTCTAAAGTCCTCCAAGACAAGTCCGAATCTAAAGTCCTCCAAGACAAGTCCGAGTCTAAAGTCCTCCAAGACAAGTCCAGGTCTAAAGTCCTCCAAGACAAGTCTGAGTCTAAAGTCCTCCAAGACAAGTCCAGGTCTAAAGTCCTCCAAGACAAGTCCAGGTCTAAAGTCCTCCAAGACAAGTCCAGGTCTAAAGTCCTCCAAGACAAGTCCGAATCTAAAGTCCTCCAAGACAAGTCCAGGTCTAAAGTCCTCCAAGACAAGTCCGAGTCTAAAGTCCTCCAAGACAAGTCCGAGTCTAAAGTCCTCCAAGACAAGTCCAGGTCTAAAGTCCTCCAAGACAAGTCCAGGTCTAAAGTCCTCCAAGACAAGTCCCGGTCTAAAGTCCTCCAAGACAAGTCCAGGTCTAAAGTCCTCCAAGACAAGTCCAGGTCTAAAGTCCTCCAAGACAAGTCCCGGTCTAAAGTCCTCCAAGACAAGTCCAGGTCTAAAGTCTTCCAAGACAAGTCCGAATCTAAAGTCCTCCAAGACAAGTCCGAGTCTAAAGTCCTCCAAGACAAGTCCAGGTCTAAAGTCCTCCAAGACAAGTCCAGGTCTAAAGTCCTCCAAGACAAGTCCCGGTCTAAAGTCCTCCAAGACAAGTCCAGGTCTAAAGTCCTCCAAGACAAGTCCAGGTCTAAAGTCCTCCAAGACAAGTCCCGGTCTAAAGTCCTCCAAGACAAGTCCAGGTCTAAAGTCCTCCAAGACAAGTCAGAGTCTGGAGACCTTTGTTCTTGTTCTTTAAATAGACAATAAGGAGGTTTCGTGTGGGTCAGACCTGATCCTGAGAGCTCGGCCAGCGTGACAAAGTGTTCCTTCAGAAAGGCTTCCTGGTCTGGAGTCTGAGGGACGAGCTGCAAGGTCGTGACCTCTTCTCCTCTTCCTCTTCGTCCTCCCTCCTCTTCGTCCTCCTCCAGCTCAGAAGAGTTTCCATCCACACTGAGAGGCTCAGTGGGCTCCGAGTCTACGAGACAGAGACAGGTGAGACACAAGAAATCTGTCTCTCTGTACCTGTCTCCTGTACCTGTCTGTCTCCCTGTACCTGTCTCACCTTCTCCTGCAGGTCTGACAGGACTGGACAGTCTGGAGCTGAACCCCAGTGAGCAGCCGCTGTCTGGACTGGGTTTATCCTGACGTCCAGCTGCAGCAGCAGGACACACCTCCTTCACCTGGAACTCACTGACAGGTGGGGGCGGGGTTAGAGGGGGCGGGGTCAGACGGGTTAACATTAGTTTTCTCCAAACCTCATACTTTCTTACTTTTAAGACATACAGAGTACACACTGTTACATTCAGTATTCCTTCAACTCGGTCCAACTACTTCCTCATATATCTGCTGCAAAGGATTGTGGGTATATCTGACTCAGGCACAATAACAGACAGACCTTCCTGCCAGGCTCACTCTGTCCTCCCATTGGTCGGGATACAGCACCACCGCCTCCCTGTCTGGGCTGTGATTGGCCAACGGGATGAAGTCCGGCCTCTGATTGGTCCTCGCCTCGTTGTCCTCGGCCTGGACAGACGTCACATGTTCACTCATGAGGAGCTCGTGATGAAGCGTTTACTGAGCCTCCTTCAGAGGTCATGTGACCGGCACCTGAGGGAAGTGAGCTGTGCGTGTTCTCACCCATGCAGTAACCTGCAGACTGACGGTGCTCCCCAGCTCCTGATTGGTCCTGCGAAGCCCCGCCCCCACACATTGGCCCATCCCATGCGGGCGACAGGGGGAGGGGCTACCATCAACAGGGCGTGTCTTCACCTGGCCGGACAAAAAGGTTCAAGTTAACGCTGCTTTAATGGAGTCTGGTTGGTCGTGGTTCCTGTGAGCTTCCTGACCTCTGGCTCCGCCCCTTGCTCCGCCCTTTGCTCCACCCCTTGCTCCGCCTCTCTGTCGGGACAGTACGAGTCCAGCAGTCTCAGGTCCAACATAGACTTCACCATCAGGACTCCGTCGCCTCTCGTCCTGCGGGACCATCGCCGGCGAGGGAGGCGGCCGCCCGCCGCATCCTGAGGGGGAGACCAGGTAAACCAGATTAAACCAGATTAAACCAGGTAAACCAGATTAAACCAGGAATCAGGTAGCCTGCAGGTGGTCTGACCTTCACGTCTCTGCAGCGCTGAGGGTCCAGCGTCTCGTCACACACTGCAGGAAAACAAATTGAAATCACTTTACTCCTCCAGACTGAGCTGCGTGTCTATTATTCTATTATTATAATATGATGTTTACTATTTTATACACACTGTGTGTTTGTGTATATATATATATGCATATATATACACACACACATTACCTGTCTCCTCCTCCTCCTCAAGGCGTCCTGCTGTGACGATATAAGGACTCCTGCACTCCTCTTCCTCTTCCTCCTCCTCCTCCTTGTCGCTGTCAGACGACATGTTGACGACGCGACGACGCGACGCCTCGCGGCTGCAACACAACGTTCAATAAATAACATAGAGAACTGTTTACATGTATGATGTCATGTCCTACTCTGTTGCTCTGAAGCTAACGGGAGCTAGCTGCCGCAGCTAACGGGTGCTAGCTGCCGCAGCTAACGGGAGCAAGCTGCTGCAGCTAACGGGAGCCAGCTGCCGCAGCTAACGGGTGCTAGCTGCCGCAGCTAACGGGTGCTAGCTGCCGCAGCTAACGGGAGCAAGCTGCCGCAGCTAACGGGTGCTAGCTGCCGCAGCTAACGGGCACTAGCGGCCGCAGCTAATGGGCACTAGCGGCCGCAGCTAACGGGCACTAGCGGCTGCAGCTAACACTGGCAACACTTTATTTTTGTGCTGGATGTTCAGTGTCATTTACTCGAGCTCTGGTGCTATTTCAGGGGTTTACGGTTGTTAATCTCTGTTTACGGTTGTTAATCTCTGTTTACGGTTGTTAATCTCGTGCTCTTGAGTGTGAAGTGTTTTAGTGCTGCGGTGTAGTTGCATTGTGTTGTCATGTTGTGTTAGCATGAGATGATGTGACCACGTGCATTGTTGATGACGCAGCGTAGCAGAAGGCCCAGGTACAACGTGCACGGTAACATCCCCTCATTACAATAATGAACATTCTGGTTTAAACTCATGAACAAGCAGAACCTTCACCTGAGCTTCACCGCCTTCTGCTGAGGTGCATTCTGGGAGCTGGGAGCGCCGCTGGGAGGCTGAAGGTCAGCGAGACGCTGCCTCATCCTGATGGTCAACTCTGGACTGAGACGCCACACGAAGATACAGCTGCACACACACACACAGACACACACACAGTTATTAGTGTGATTAGTGAGGACACCGAGGAGACAAGGACACGAGGAGACAAGGACACAAGGAGACAAGGAGGCAAGGAGACGAGGACACGAGGACACAAGGACGTACCTGTCTCCAGACACGGTGATCAGGTGTCTACAGTCACTACTGAACTTCAACCCGGTGACGATCTCTGGAGACAAAACAAAGATTCATGCAATAGAATACTTTATATTATACACGTGTATATCTGTACACGCACACGCACACACACACACACACACACACACACACACACACTGACGGCCTTGCTGACCTGAGTGGCCGAACATGGTGGCCACACACTCCCCGGAGTAGAAGTCGAAGATGCTGATGTTCTTGTCTGAACAGGAAGTGGCGATGAAGAGGCCCGACGGGTCGATCTGCACCTTGATGAGCGTCCCGTCTTCTCCCTGAGAGCCTTTATACATCTTCTTCTGCTTCCCGTTGCTGATGCTGAAGATCCTGAGGAGCAGCACACCTTTAAAGCAACACACACAGACACACACAGACACACACAGACACACACAGACACACACACACCTGATGCTGCGGTCCTGACAGCCCACAGCTGCGTACTTCCTGGTTGGTTCCACGTCCATGTCGTACAGAGTCGTCTTCCTCACCACGTGATGAGTACGAGTGAACTGCAGCCCGCCCTCCACCTGAGGAAGAGGAGGAGGAGGAAGACAAGAGCTTTCCTTTGTTAACTTTGCTCCAGAAGAACTTCTCGAGGTTCCTCTGTAGGCCTCATGTTGTGTTCACACTGAACGAATTTGACGAGCGACCGGTTTCCATGTGAAGCGACGCCGACGACACGTTCGGTGTGAACCAACCGACCTGCTGAGTGACATCACTCAGGTGCGACTCACCTGCTGCGCGGTGCGGAAGTAGACGCTCTTATCGGCTCCACAGCTGATCATCCTCACCTTCCCCTCATTGGCTGACAGGAAGAACAGGACGATGTCAGAGAAACAACCAGAGCATGAGGTCAGAGGTCACAGTCAGAGGTCACAGGTCACAGGTCTCATGTCAGAGGTCACAGGTCTCATGTCACAGGTCACAGGTCTCATGTCACAGGTCAGGGGTCACTGACCAGCGAATCGCACAGCAGTGATGGAGGACGAGTGCTCGTCCAGAGTCTGAACCAGACTGTAGTCTTGGCCCGCATCCAGGATGTGGATCAGACGATCACGACTGGCTGTGGCTAACAACTGGAGACCTGAGAGACAAAGAGACAAAGACAAAGAGACAGAGAGACAGAGAGACAACGAGACGGAGAGACAGAGACAAAGAGACAGAGACAAAGAGACAGAGAGACAGAGACAAAGAGACGGAGAGACAACGAGACGGAGAGACAAAGAGACAGAGACAAAGAGACAGAGAGACAGAGACAAAGAGACAGAGAGACAAAGAGACAGAGACAAAGAGACAGAGAGACAAAGAGACAGAGAGACAGAGAGACAAAGAGACAGAGAGACAGAGAGACAAAGAGACAGAGAGACAGAGACAAAGAGACAGAGACAAAGAGACAAAGAGACAGAGACAAAGAGACAGAGAGACAGAGAGACAACGAGACGGAGAGACAAAGAGACAGAGACAAAGAGACAGAGAGACAGAGACAAAGAGACAGAGAGACAAAGAGACAGAGACAAAGAGACAGAGAGACAAAGAGACAGAGAGACAGAGACAAAGAGACAGAGACAAAGAGACAAAGAGACAGAGAGACAGAGA